>NW_024962276.1:299341-474824 GCF_019238085.1 Lagopus leucura | reverse complement strand
CACAATACAGCACAACACAACACAGCACAACACAGCACAGCACAACAGCACAACACAACAGCACAACACAGCACAACACAACACAGCACAGCACAACACAACACAGCACAACACAACACAATACAGCACAGCACAACACAGCACAACACAACACAGCACAACACAACACAGCACAACACAGCACAACACAGCACAACACAGCACAGCACAACACAACACAATACAGCACAGCACAACACAACACAGCAGAGCACAACACAGCACAGCACAACACAGCACAACACAGGACGGCTCCGAACACAGCACAGCCTTTTTCATTTTTGTTATGTGCCCAAGAAGACAACAAAGCCCAAGTTTGCAGTTTTAACCTAAAAGGTTTTGAAAGATCGTGATCCTAACAGTGAGTATGCAAATAGCAGGAAAGATAATTTCGGGTACTTATGTCTGAGGATTGTTGTGGTCACAAATATTATAACCACTCAGCACTCACTGCCTGCGGAGACATTGGAAACGCATTTCTTGCTGAGTGCAGCAAAACAGAAACTGCAACTTAAAAAAAAAACAACTCGGCTCCTATTTTAGTGCCTTCCCTGTGCCCTGAGTGCAGGTTCATGCAAGGAAACGTGTCCCCTTCCTGCTGGGGTAAGCTCAGCATGCTCCTCGCCATGGTTGATGCTGCAGGGAGTCCAATGCAGCATTCACTCCCCTGGGCTGTGAGGGTGGTGGCTGGATCCCTCACTGCCTTCAGCCCCAGGGCCTGCAGGAAAGTTAGATGGAAGCAGGTCTGTGTCCACCAGTTGCCCCAGTGACCCCCCCACAGCATGTCCTCAGCCTCCTTCCCTATCTTGGCCAGAGCTGCTAATGGACCAGTTACGTGTGTCCTGCTCAAAGCTATGGGTTGGACCCCTGGTTTCCGAGCACCCCAGGGTCATTCTTGGCTCCTTATTCATCCTCTCCCACAGAACATGTTCTCTCTTGCAGCTTTGTGGTGGAAGAGGCAGGAGGCTCTTGGGGCTGCACACCCTATCCTTGCACCACAGGGAATAGTCCCAGCTCCTTGGGGGATTTGGGGTACTTCTGGAGGGCTCCCTGGGGTCCTCCTCAGCTTCCCACACCTGAACCACTAGGGTGAGCAGGACCCCGGTGGTGCAGCAGGACCTGGTGGGGTGAGCAGGGACAGCTATGCAAGCAGCACACAGCAGCAGGCACGCTAAGTGAGATGTGTCAGAGCAGGGCTCCCAGTGAGGCTGCGCTGTGTGCACACTGCAGGCCACGCACTGCTTGCAGCCACACGATCTTATCAGCAGCACATTTCCCTTCCCGTTGCTGGCTCTCCCCTCCTGCTTATGAAACCTGCCTGTTCTGTCTTGTTGACGAGCTGCGCTGCGCCTGGGCCTCCCTGCATGCTGTGCAGCATCAGGGATCCTCCCCGACACCTTCGGGGAAGGGGAGCAGCGGTGGGCAGGGAGCAAGAGATGCCAGGTCTCCTCCTGGCATGGAGAGCTCTGCATTCAGGGGGATGTGTAACTGTTGGACCTGGCTGTTACCTCCCCCAGCATCTAAGTGGGTCATCTGCACCCTGCACAGCCGGCGGTGAGAAAACCACTCACCGTGGTGATCTGTCTGAGATGACACAGAGGCAGCGCCGCCTGTTTTGGCAGCTGACACATCGACATGCTGCACATCGGGATGCGGCACAGAGCTCCCCGAGGAGGTGCTCACAGAGCAGTTTCCGAGGTGCACGTGCAGCCAGAGAGCCCCAGTGCTGCACCTTGCCCGCAGTCCAATGGAGCAGCCGTGTGACACAGCGCTGTCACACAGAGACACAGAGGGCAGGATCAGTCCCAGCCGATCTGCGGTGCCTGAGGTGTGCAGAGGAGGGATGAAGAACAGGATGGCTCTGTGCATGGCTGGGAGCGGGGCCCCAGGGAGCAGCCGAATGGCCCTCCGCTGAGCATGGCTGCTGCACAGGGTGCTTCCATCAGTACTACAGCATGATGGGGAGTGGGCAGAGAGATTGAGCGTGTGTCTGCTGCCCCACACTGTGCTGAAGCGTTATGCCACCAGCTCCCATCTCCCCGCGTCACAGCGATGCTGCAGCATCCTGCTCGCGCCAGCCTCCAACTCTCACCCACGGCAGCCCCTACCCGGGGCACACAGAGCACTTTTTGTGTTTTCAGCAGCAGGCTGAGCCAGCTCCGGGCCCTGCGGGGCAGCATCTGTGGTCCCCAGAGCGGGAGGGGCAGGGGAAAGGTACTGGGCCCCAGCAGAGTACCGCTCACCTCGTGCAGGGCAACGGCACCTCAAACCCAGCGCCGGGGAGCAGCGACCGGGAAACGGGGGCAGCCGGATGGGCTCCCACCGGCCCGGTGCCGCCGCCCCCCGCCTCCCCATCACCAGGCAGCCGGCACCGTTCCCTCACCATCGCCATGGAAACCGGCAGAGCTGCCGCGATTGGCGGCCGCGGGCGCGGCGCGGCCCCGCCGGGGTGCCAGGCCGCCTGAATATCGATGAGGCGGCGGCGCGGCCGCCGTGGGCTGCGGGGTTTGGCGGGCCGAGAGGCGGCACCGCACTCCGAGGGGCGGCGGGACGCCCGGGCCTCGGCGGGTGGCGGGCATGGAGCCGGGGGCGGCGCGGGGGGCGGCGGGGCCGAGAGCGGCGGGCGGCCCGGCACGACGCCGCGCCCGGCCTTTGTAGGGTGCGGGGAGAGAAGGGGGGGGACGGCGGCCGCCCGCCCGCCGAGCCGGCGGATCCAGGCGGGGATGGAGCCCCCCCCGGCACTGGGATGCCGCAGCCGCCTCCGTCCCCGCCGGGCCGTCTCTGCCGCCGCCGCGGCTCCCATGCCTTCGGGGTGTCCGTGCCCGTTCCCGCAGCCGCGGGCGGCCCTCGCCGCGACAGCGTGAGCCTCGCGCCCCGCGCCCATGGATCCGGAGCCGCCGCAGACGGGCGACGCCGTTCCCGTGGCCTCCGGCAGCCCGGACGCGGCCCTGCTGACGGACACGCGTGAAGGCGCGGGAGGTGGCGGTGACGGCGCGCCCCGCGTGGCCCCGGGGCGGGAGCTGGACGACGCGCCCCGACCCCAGGAGGACTCCCCCTCGCCGGAGCCGCAGCTCGTTAGGCCTCCGCAAGCCATGGAGGGGCTCGGACGGGAGCGGCCAGACGGACCCCCCCAGGTAAGGCGGATGCCGGGCGCTCGCCACCGGGCGAGTTTCGGGGTGAGAGGCGTCGCAGCACCGCGGGATGTCACCTCGGGCCGTGGGAAAACGCCGCGCTCGGCCGTGGCTGAGACGCCCGCGGACACCTCCCTCCCCGTGGGGCTGCCCCTCCGCGGGGATTCCGGCTGTCCCTGCACGCCGGGTACGGCTGCCAGCCCGGGGCTCCGCTCCTGCGGCACCGCCTGGCTCCTGCGGCTTCGGTGACTCTGCGAGTGGTGAAGGGGTCGCGGTTCCCTGCCACCCCGTCCAGAGCATGCCCTGTCCATGCAGAGGAGCCTGGGGAAAGCTGTTTGGGGGGGAATTTGTCCTTGTAGGCATCATGAGGCACCTCAGTGCGACGCAGTGCTCAGCCCCCTGCAGCACCTCTCCAAAAAGAGCCGAAAAGACTCAGTCGGAGTCTCAGCTCTTGGTCCAGACTGCAGCAGTTCATTAACTGGTCCTGCTTATGACAGCTCAACCTCCTCCCTCGTGTAAAATCGGTCATCTCTCTAGGAACCTCCGGCACACTGGAGTGGCTCCATGGTATTTTTAAGACGGGGGAACAACAAGCTCTCAGCCCGTTCTTCTGGAGGGTGGGGGGGAGGTTGAGCTGGAGATTTTTGAGCTACGCCAGTGCTCCAGAGAACAGCTGGAGGGTGGCTGGACCAGCCTGCAGGAGAAACGGTGCTGCTAGCAGGAAACCCACCGGGAGAGGAAATGTCTTCATTCAAGCCGTTTCTCATGGCTGTTTTGAATGGCTGTTTATTGTCATGCTTAGGGAAATGCTGCATTTAACACGTGGTCCTCGATCTGCCTCTGACCATAACTCCTGGCTATTCCAGAAGCACCTCAGCCAAAAAAAATGGGGCAGCAGGGTGAGAAGCACTTCTGCTCTCATCCCCCTTCCTCATCCACCTCGAGAGTCAGACCCGTTGTGCCAAACTTCACATTTCTCTCTCTTTGGGTGACCCAGTGGGTGAGGGGAGGTGCCCAGCCCCCTGTGTTGGTGATACTGGTGCTCCCTGCTGTGAAGCTGAGCTTCATTCTGCTCCATAAGACTGCCTAACCCTAGGGAGGGTAGCACAGGCCAGGAGAATATTGCAAAGGAGTGCTTTGTGGGGCCTGCAGCAGCTGAGGAGCACCCTGTGGGGTGGAGGCCATGTACCCAGCTGTGGCTGACCCCTGCAGCAGGTCCCCCATGTACCAGATGTGCACATGGGTGTGTTTGTGTGTGTGTGTGTGGGGGGGGAAATTGGGTGAGGACCCCACTTGGTCTGTATGGCTGTGCCTGCTGAGCACTCAGCACTCAGTTTCCCTGGGTCCTTGGGCTGCTTTGGCTTTTCTGCAGGATGCTGGATGCATGGCATGACATTTCCCCTCCCACTCTCTTGGTTTTTTTGGTGGCACCATGGTGGTGTCATCACAGGACCAATGTGCCGAGGCACTCCCAAGGTGGTACATGACGGTGCAGAGCAATCAGAGAGTCACAGAATCATTCAAACTAGAAAAGACCACTGAGATCATCTAGTCCAACTGCCAGCCCGTTGCCACCACGGATGGTGACTCCTGGTGGCACTGTCACATGCCGTGTCAGTGCCACAGTGGTACCACGGCAGTACAGCTGCATTACTGCAGTGGTACTGTTGGCACTGCAGCATTGCCTTGGCGGTACCATCCTTAGCATTGGTGTTGATCCACACAAAGATCAACTTGCCTGCTTCTGGAAAGAAAGCCAGCTCTTCCTCCTAAAATCAAATGGTTATATTGATGTGAAAGGCTTGCAGCTGGCCTCTTGTTTAGATCCAGGAGAGAAGAACGGCTCTTTGGTGCCAGGCTGGGACAAGCACTACTGACACGTCGTGTCCTGAAGCCAGAGCTGGATTCCTTTAAGGTTCCAGGACTCCTGTCCTTGGGATGTCAGCGCTTCATGATGAAAACAGGACAGCAGCCTCCAGGGAGTAATCTCCTGGTGTGGGGAAGAGCCTCCCGAGGGCTCATCACTGACAGAGTTGATTAAAGATGTTGATTTTATGATGAAGCTTTTGCCATTTTATCAGCCTCCATGACTGCTGCTTTGTGATTCCCTCAGGGCCAGTCTAGGGGCAGATGTTAAGACTTTCTGCAGGTCAAGTTAATCTCAGCTTGCTTGCTCAGATTCCTCTGGAGCACTGAAAGTGGAGAGCTGTGGTCTTTCTCCTCCCTGGGAGCTGCCAAGGGAACTCCGGAGGTAGGGAAGTGGGATGGGGTGGACACACCACACCTGGGGCAGTGTTGGCTCCCACACTGGATAATATTGTTAAGGGCCTATCCAGGCCAGTGTACCTCCAAGGACTGGGACTTTATTACCTCTCTAACCCTTTTCCAAAGCTCATGGAGAGGAATTTCCCTGTGCCCATTTATTCCCATGCTCTGCAGGATTTCCTGGCTCCTTGGCAGGGTACCAGCAGAGACGCATCCTCACACTGACTGGTGCCACCTGGGACCTTGATTTCATGAATGGATTCTTGTTCCCAGGCCTTCAAGATCACTCTGGTCCTGCTTTCCTAAATTTCTGTGTAGATACAGAATGCAAGAAGTGACTTGCATTCTGGGAACCTCTAGGTACTGCAGGCTTAGGATCCCAATCAGAATAATGAATATCAGAGGAAAAAAGCTCTGTGTAGGAGCAGTGGGGTTAAAGTGGCACAGATACAGTCTGGCTGGAAATTGGAACTGCTCACAATGCTGTCAGAATGAATTTAGAGCGTTTACTGCAAGAGCTGAGTTGTCTGCATCTCTTGTGAGGTGCTGCTCCACCAGGATCTGCTTTTGTCCTGGAAAGTTGGGATGGTTTGGGGTGGGTTGCTGAGCTGAAGGTTCTTCCTAATGCCTTGGTAGATTGGTAGAGGGGAAGGAGAAAGAATCATAGAGTCATCTGAGTTGGAAGAGACCCCTAAAGGCCATCAGGTCCCACTCCCTGCAGTGCACAGGGACAGCCACAGCTCCATCAGTGCTCAGAACCCTTTCAGCCTGACCTTGGCTGTCTGCAGGGATGGGGCACCGTCACTTCTCTGGGCAACCTGTGCCAGTGCTTCACTGCCCTTATTGTACAAAACTTTCTCCTTATATCTAGTCTAAATCTCCCCTTTTAGTTTGAAACCATTTCCCCTTGTTCTGTCACAACAGACCCTGCTTAAGAGCCTGTCCCTTTCTTTCTAGATACTGAAAGGCTGCTCTCAGGTCCCCCCTGAACTTTCTGTTCTCCAGGCTGCACAGCTCCAGCTCTCTCATGCTGTAAATCTTCCTCATCATTCCCTGCACACTTCACTTCCAGGATTACTCACCCCACCAGCCTATCCAGCTGCACTTACAGGCAGATAAGCTCTGCAGCTCACCCACCCCTGTTCTGCCCACCAAAGCAAGAAGAATGGCTAGGATGCTTAGAGACAGCTATAATGACTGCTTCTCAACCTTGGGAAGCCACTTTGGATCCAAATTTCTGAAAAGCCAAGTGTGCAGCTTGTCTTGAGTTCAGAGGGAACAGAGGGTGTTAATGACTCTGTAAAACCCAAATAAAGATGCTTAAACCAAGGAGCCCCAGATTCCCCCCAGTAGGAATTTAAATATCCACAATAGATGCTGTTGCTCCCTTAGTAATGCAAATCGCAGATGCAGTAAGAATTATAACATGCCAGTAAAGGCTCTCGTTGTCAAACTGCCAGTAGGCTGTGGGGTAAATTCCTTCCTGATGCCTGGTGCAGGAGAAATGGTCCTGCAAGAGAGGAGGCAGTGGCTGAGCCAAAGTACCCTGCAGGGCCCTGGCATGGGGCTGTCCTCAGTGCTGCAGAGGTGCAGGTGCCAGATCTCTTCTCTCTGATGCCTGGTGATAGGACCCCAGGGAACAGAGTGGAGCTGCCTCTGGCAGGTCAGATGGGGGTCTGGGAAGAGGTTCTTCTCTAAGAGGTTTTTTGGGCATGGAACCAAAGCTGCTGGAGTTGGAGAAGCATTTGGACAAGGGATGTATAGTTTAGTTGTGGGTAGTGCTGTGTGGAGCTGGGAGCTGCACTCAGTGATGCGGGCAGACCCCTCTGTGATGGGATGTGGCAGTCCCTATGCCCAGGGGCCGAGCTATGTTCAACAACAAACTTGGTTCCTTTTGCAGAAATTCATGGCGTTTCAAGATCTTTAACATTCCGTAAGTAAAGGTGGAAGACTTCATTAAGTGCCTGAGCTGCTTTTCTGACTACAAAGTGTAGGTCAGCAGAATAAAAGATGGGAGAAGGGCAAGAAGTTCTTCCTGGACACAGACCAGTTCTTGCTGGTACAGACACCATTTCCAACAATCACAATTAGAAGAAGACTGCACTCCATCTTGCTCAAAATCTGAGTAAATTAATTTTTCTTGTCTTGGCAACACTCAGCCTCATGCAAATGAGTTAGAACTGTTTTCTGCAAGCATAAAGAGTATATGGCCAACTGCAGATAGCTGCCTGCCACAAAGACCCTATGTGACATTATTTGAGTGGAAGAAAATACAAAGCAAGAGTGTTTGGAAGGGGAAGGTAATTTCCATTGAGGAGGCCATTGCCTCCTCACCATGTCCTTGGCTGCACTGAACTGGTGATGACAAACTGGATTTGGGAGCTGGCCATGATTGCAGCCTGACCTTTTGCCTCAGCATCTTTCTCAATTTGTCCTCTGCACATTTTCCACCAGTGTGTTTTCTTCTTCTTTTTGGATGTCCTGGGCCTGCTGGAATAACACGGTGAGAAATGGCACATGTGCAATGCCAGCACTTGTTTGATGTCTCCCTGCTTTGAGCACAGGCTTTCTGCAGCAGAGCCATCTGCTTAGCAGCTCTCTGAAAACATCCTTTTGGGCATCAGTTTTTAAGCCTCCTACAGCACTTGCCATTCTCATCTCCATACTGATCACTGAACAAGTATGAGCAAATGAACAAGCCTTTGGCTCTTGAGAGTGGTACCAGGGGATGATGATGTCTTTGTCCCTCATCTACCTGTTAGAGCTACTGGTAATTTGAGGCTTGTCAGTCCAGGAAAAATTCCGAAAGTCACATTTTAGCCAATGAGTTCTTGCTTAGTGAGATGTGCAAGGAGCTTTGCTCCCCATTGTTTGGTAATCATGGCATTTTATAAGCAAATGTGACTCAAGCAGAAAAGGTGCTCTTGTACCCTGTGAAACTGCAAGTTGCGTGGAAAACAGGTACAGGCTGGGGAGAGCTGCGGTGGCAAATGCCTGGGCAAAATCTGAGCTGTGCATACAAGATCTGCCGCTCTGGCTCCATGACGCGCCTTCCAGGGCTCAGGACTGCATCTGTCTCTTCATAGCTGAATATGTTAGGCAATCCAGTCTCTCTACTCCATAGAACCAAGCTAGTGAGACCACAAACGCTGCTGCTGAGGCTTTGAAGTGGGAAGGAGATCTGATATAAACTATTGGAGCTGTGATCCTGTTAGATGGCAGCAGCACTTCTGCATGGGGTGGGCACTGCAGTTCAGTGGCCTTCTGTGTGGAGGCCTGACACAGTCCTGTGCTGCTCACTGCAGACAGGCGCTTCATTCCCACGTGCATTTGTCAGTGTTAAAGTCTCATGCCTCTCTAGGGAGTGCTTCTTTGGATTAGGGTTTCTGTTCATCAAAATACCAAACCTGGAAAGAGCTAAATTTTATCACTCTTCCCCAGTTTTTTTCTTCTTTGCATATTTACAAAAGAGAATTATCTGACACGTGGCATCAAAATAGAGCCCAGATGCTCCACAAAAACCTCAGAGCTGCCCAGACCGGAGCTTGCAGTGCCGAGAGCTTCAGGCTGATGTTCAACAAGAAAAATCCCAAACACCTTCTGTAGGAAGGCAGTGCCATGTGTTTAGCTCAAAGGATGGGCAGTGCAGATGGGTATGCAAGGAGAGGTTGCGAAGTCACTCATCCTTCTGTGTTTGCACTAAGGATGTTAACACATTTACTTCCCACTTCTACATGTTGCTTTTTCCTGGTGTAAATACCATTGCCTGCACCCACTGCTCTGCAGATTCAATTTCGCAGCAGGACCCAGAAAAATCTTCAGTGAGGGAAAAAGGCTGAGGTGCCTCAGCTCCCAGGCAGTCACCTGAGTCTCAGAGTGACCCGGGGTACGAAGGTGACGCTGTCATACTCGCTTTGTATACCCTGTGGTTTAGGTTATTTGGTAACCGAGCTGGATCGCAGCCCAGGAGTCACCAGCAGCAGTTTCTGGCTGTATATTCTGGTTTGCAATAAGAATGTTGAATATGGAGAGATGAATATGAATAAGAATATTGAATGTGGAGAGAGGTTGGTCACAGCTCCAGAGCCACCCTCACTTGTCCTAACTCTGCATCAGGCAGGTTATTCCCACTGCAAGAAGGGTTGGTTTAAGGCCTCTGAACCACAGTGGAGAGCAGGACAAGGAGCAGCTCTGGTAGAGATGGCAGCTGCTGGATGAGCGCCTGTGCCCTCAGCAGGACCTTCCCTACTTGACTCTCCCCACTGGGTCCATCCCATGTAGGGCTGCTTTCTGTGCATGGTGACTAGCTGGCCTTGCAGGGACAGGAAAGGCTATCTCCAAATCCTCCGTATCTCTTAGCTGGCTGATCTGCTTTTTGTCTGCTTGTGCAAGATGAAGAAATGCGTGCGCAGTACGTCAGGAGTGGTTCAGAGCTGCCTTTCCAGCAGCCTTGCGGTATTAAGGTGTCATTTTCTCTCATCTGCTTGCAAAATCTCTTGTATTTTGCATTTGCCGTTAATGAGAAACTGCTCCATGTTGCACACTGGGTAGTCTTGTGTTCTGCCTCTGTCCCAGGATTTTATTCTCCACTCATCCTCCTCGTCTTGATGTTGCAAAAGTCATTCTTTTTTCTCTGTATGGGGAGCCCTAAGCAGCTGAGCTCATTAAAGGACAGTCTGGCCATGGTGTCCAGCTTTTTTTTCCTTCTCATGAAGCACCAGAGTTTGTTTTTCTGGGACTGGAGATGGTGCTTTCATAAAAATAGAGAGGATACAAATTTGTGAGATTCCAATTTTAACCGCATGTCTTGTTTTAAATACACTGTGAGGAACACAGGAAGAGCTGGTGGTGGTGACAGGGCATGCAGGAGCAATGCCTGTGCAAGGCTGTAAGGAAGAGCAAATAGAATGTGAATGTTTCCCTGAATATTCTCCTCATATCTTGCGGTGTGTGGCTCCAACACTCCCTATGCTGGAGGCAGTATCTTTGAAGTAAATAGTCTCGGATGGATTTTTTCTTCCATGAATTTGTTACAAGTGGCGATAAAAATCAGATAAATGAGGAAATCACAGTGTATAAGGTCATGCGTGGAAGAGGGACGGGCAGTGGGAGAAAATACTGAATCATGGAAACAAGGCAGCGCACAGGGCAAGGAATGGGAGGGGAGCCTCATGAAGTCAGAGCGCAGAGATGTTTGTGTCTGAAAGTGGGAACGTGGTGCGAAATGAAGGAAGCTGTGGGACGCAGGCTGCCTGTCAGGGGGGTGGCAGGGTGAGCACGACTGCATCCCCAGCTCCTCTCCTACTTCTCCCCTACCTTTAACCAAAACAGCCTTTTTACCTCCGGTTGGATAACGCGCTCTCCAGCACGAGGTGCGCTCGCTGTGCCAGCACCAATGGGTTTTGCTGCTGCTGCTCACTGACCCAGCAGGAGGTGATGCTATTTTCATCTTCCTTTTGATGTGCAGTGAGGGCACTGCAGAAAGCAGCCTACAGAAAATAGCTTCTCCTATGAACTGATTTCACTGAGATTGGATGGAAGAGGAGAAAATGGATGAGCAGTGACAGGTTTTATTTACAAGTGGCGAGGACTGAGAAGTTAAGGAAACTAATTACCAAAGTCAGCTGGAATGAACAGCTAAAGGGCTTTGGCATGGTTGAGGCTCGGTATTTACTGTGTGACAGGTGACGATTTCAGAGGCAGAGGTGGTGGATTTAATACATCTGAGAGAGTAGGAAAGCAGCAGTGTAGTTTCACTTTGGGAGCGGTGTCTGCAGCGGTGAGGGTTGGATTTCAGAGACAGCCTTTGGGAAGCAAACCTGGCAGCTGGAGCCCTGTTTGCTGCAGGCAGAGAAGTCACTGTAGAAACATCTTCAGATTGTATATGTTTTAAAACCAGCCAAGAGAATGCCAGAAGCTGTCTGAGATGTGCCACTCAAGGAGCCACCTGGTTAACTCCTCCTCCACATTTGCTGGGATTTTCAATCAGGCCAGGGCTTTGTCTTTGGCTTGGTCCCTGCAGCAGGTGTAGGAAAGTCCCCGGGCTGATTGGTGCCAGGCTGAGCCTCCAGGCACCGGCAGCACAGTGTGCCCGAGCCGCATTGCGGAGCAGTGCTGCCAGCCCTGCCGCGGCGTGATTTACTGCCCCTCAAATGGCTTCCTGCAAATGTTCTGCAGGACTTCAAAGCCTGCGCTGGATGCTGGGTGGTTCTTGGGGGATTTTGGCTTCGTGACCCATTTAGCAGCCTGGCTGGGCACTTCTCCCTGCAAAAGCTGCTGCAGCTCTCAGTTGCTTTTTGAAGTTTTCAGGTGAAGAAGAAACAGCTTCTCTTGCTGCTGCTGTCCTGCTGAGGCCTGTGTTTGTTCACTCTTGATGCATTGCAAAGAAGCTGTATTTTTGGCTCTACCTGCCAAGGGAGGTGACAGATGATCATGTTTTCCCTGAAACGAGACACTTCAAAGCTGTGTGCCAGCTGCAAACAGGAGCTGCGCTCCGCTCTCCCCCACCAGCCTCCCTGCTGTTATTTCCCTGCTTTGCTCTGCCTTTAGCAAATGTCCCCCATGGCCAAAGGTGTCCCTGGGCTTAACTGTTTTGGTGGCCAAGGCAGCTCCAGATGCAGGGACACGAGGGCTCCCTGTGCCCTCTGGTACAGCTCTGCCTCAGCTCCCACCAGCTTTACCTCCCTGACCATGGGATGCTTTGGATTTTGGCTCATGGCTCCTGCTGGCACTTCTCTGCATCTTTATGAAGACAAGTCATGTGTGGGGGCCTCTTCTTTCAAAGATTTCCTCAGCTCCCTTCTGAACACAGCATTTAGGGGGGCTGCAAGCACAATCTGCAGTAAGGGTGCATCACGGAGTGCGGGAGCAATGAGGAACGGAGGAGCAGTTAATAAATGAAAAGCCATTTCATTATGGGAAATGAATGTTTAATGAGTGTGGGATGACGTCTAGACAGGCGGTCGGTGCTGGCCATGTGGTGTGCGAGGAAGACTCAGCCCAGGCAGCCAGCCCAGCCCCGATCTTGTGCCAGGAGGAGGTGGCAAAGCTTCCTCAGGAGCTGCAGGCCACAGGGAAGGTCCCCTGATACCACATTGCTGCTGCCGTCCCTTGCGCCTCTCCTGGTGAGGCCCTGAGGCTGTAGAGGGTCCTAGGAGCTGGGGACAGCCAAGCTGCAGGCTGACCCAGCCTGGGGCAGGGCTCAGGGCAGCACTCAGGAGCTCAGTGCAGGCTCCTGGGTTTTAGCTGTTTTTAGCTACAGAAAAGAGGTTTCAAAGACTGAAATGGATCCATAAGGGGGTTGGTTCCCAGCAGAATCCCTTCTAGAGTCTCTGGAAGTACCAGTTGTCCCTGCAGAAGCACTGTGCTGACGTGCCACAAGCCTGGCTGCTGCTGGGGACAGGACACGGCACTCTGGGCTGCTCCACAGCCGCCCAGATCCTGCCCCAGGCTGAGCATGCCTGGCCTTGCTGGGCGCCAGAAAGCAAAGATGAAAAGCTTGAATCTTCTTGGCAGCTGCAAAGAGGTGGAAATAATGCACTCTGACTTCATCCCAAGGGCTGCTTTCCTAGCTTTAGGGATGGCATGCTGAACCAGCCCACAGCTCTGCTGAGCTTGCCTGGAAAACACTGACAGGACCCCTCTGTGCCCCTGCCCTGCTCCATGGCCCTGTCGGACGCACAGTGTCCCCTTCCTGGGTGCCAGGAAGGGCTCTGCTGTTTCTGGAGATGGAAATTTTCTCTGGGACACATGCTGTGCCTGTAAAGCAGCAGGGATGGGACCAGTGGTGCTGCAGAACCTGGGACCAGAGCAATGGGCTACGCAGCCTGATCAGCACTTGGCTCTGTGACTTCTTGGCTGTGCCTATGGGTGGAAAAGAGGAAAATAAATGTTTGCTTTCCCACAAATGGAAGGCTCTTCCATGGGGCATTTCGCTCCACCTTTCTTAACCCTGGGATTTCTGCAGGGTGGACACCTACAAACAGCTCCACCAAAGGCCTGACACACAGTTTGTCCTGCTGCAGTGTCAGAAGGCTTGGTGAGATGTAGGGGCATTGGGTGAGGCTAGTTGGAAGGGATGGGAGGTGGTTTGGGGGTTTGATTTTTTTTTAGTTTTCAGTTTTAGTTTTCATTTTTTGTTTTTGTTTTTCCCTATTTATCCTCCTTGCTTTGCCAAGGCATTTCCATATAGGGATGGGATGCTGCTGCCTGTGGTGCTGAGCTGTGCCAGGGGACTTGGTGGGGAGTGCTTTGCATTCTCTTGTGCTTTTTAACAGATTGAAGTGATTGAGAGGCCAAAACCAATTTTGTTCAAAACTGTGGTGAGTTTTAGACAGCCTCAGACTTGATAGAGTTTAGAAGCATCTTTGTGCTGCAATCTGCCTGTCTGAGTTCTTGCTACTAGGAGAGCCTGGGAGGTATTTCTTGGTAATGAAGAGCATTTCACTCGTAGACTGGGCTGCACACACAGAGCCATGCAACAGGAAGGATTTAGCCATCCGGTGGCACCAGCAAAGTCATCCTGGGTCTTGCAAGACTGGCCTGGCTGCTGGGAGAACATCTGGCCAGGTCTGCCCGAGGTGCGCGCCTTGCTGCTGCCATATGGTGACAGTGAAGCAATAGCTTGGCCCCAAGTTTTGCTAACGCACAAAAATACTTTCTGGGCCCCTGCTTCAGCAGCAAGCCTGTGGTGAGCAGCTCTGTGCAGGAAGCAGTAACCACAAGCTATATATACAGCTCCCAGCAGAGCTGCTGCTGCTTTTGATGTGACAAAATTAAGGTGGTGTTTTGCAAAGAAATCCAGCATGTTGCCTTCTTCCACTGCCAAGGCTGACACAGTGAGAACTGGGGCTGGGCTCCTGGATGGTTCCTGGACCTGAGCTGGTATGGGGAGGTGGGCAAGGACGTCTCTTTGCCTCCAAAAACTGTGCAGTGCTGAAGGCTGCTGGTTCCTGAGCCACGGGGAGGAGCACATGTCTGGTGTGTCACGGCTGGCTCTGTTTGTGTTCTGAGCTGGTTTAGAAGGCACAATGTCAAAATGCAAGCAGCTGGGGACAATGTCAGGATCTGAGCTTTTTCCCAAGATGGAAGTTGAGACCCTGATGCAGCTGAGAGGGACCCATCCTGCTAGCCCATGGTGCTGGGAGGGGGAACCACTCGTGCTGGGTGCCAGCCTCCATAGCCTCCCTGATGTCCCCCATCACTGGCAGTACACCCCTTGGAGAGCAGCTGCCAACAGTCAGGCAGAGCAGGGAGCACCCAGCTATGGCCTGCTCCTGCTACCCCCAAAGGATGTGCAGTCTCTCTCCTCCTCTTGTCCTGAAATCAGCCTCTAGGTCTCACCCTGCCCCTTTGCTGCCTGCACTCTGATCTCGCTGGCCTACCCTCATAGCCAGGCTGGGCTCACTATGGGGTTGGGATGGGCACACAGCCATGGCCCCTTTGCTCCTGGACAGTGAAGCCCTGCTTTGCCTTTTCCATGCCGTTTTGCAGAGTGGGGCTGACTACAGCTTCCTTGTGAGCCAGAACATGAAGCTCCTGAGCGCACTGGAGGACCTGCGGCACCGCTGCTCCAGCCTCACCGAGGAGAACAGCTTGCTGGTGAGTGCAGAACACAGCCCCATCCTGCACCCTGGCCAGGCACCAGGCTGGCTCAAGACACACCGGTGTGGATGATGCATGGGGAAGGAGTCTTGGCTGGGCCAAGCTCCAAGAGAACAGCACATGGGGTCAGCTGGGGTGAGCAGGGTGTTTTGGGTCCCCTAGGTGCCTTTCTGCTGCACCCAGTGTTGGCTTGAGCAGGACCCCTTCCTGGTGACCTGCTGATGCCCTCCTTGACATCCTTGCCAGGACTGTTTGCCTGCTGGCAACTGCAAGAGGCTTTTCCGCAGCTGCCAGCTTTGGCAGAGAGAAAGGCAGCAGCGAACTGACGGCAGGGGAGGGGGAAGTCGCTCTTGTTTCCTCTTTAAGTGGAAAAGCAGAAACACTGATTCAGTCAGCCCTGTTCTGGGTTACAATGCAGCAGTGCTCCCTGCTCAGTGGGAGCTTGGCACCTGATACCAGCTGCACCCCAGCACCCAAAGGCAGGCCAGGCTGCCACAGTGCAGGCTGCCCAATCTGCCCCACTCCCACCTCCTTGGGTTCCACATTCATGGTCAGCAGCCAGGAAATAAGAAGAGGGGATTCTCCCTACTGAATCCTCACCAGAAAGCATCCTTGCCTGGGAAGCCCTGTGGTACAGGGATATAGCCACCCTGGAGCTAAGTTCTGCAGTGCTGGCAGAGCTGCATCAGTCCAACCCTATAACTTTTCAGTTCATCAGCAACCCTGGCTCTGAACTACACTGTGCAAAGGGGAACACCTTGCATTGCTCATTCTCCATGCGTCTCTGAAAGTGTAGGGCCATACTGCCCTCCTAGGCAGAAGTGTTTCCCTTTTCTCAATGTAAATGTCACAGCAGCTGTTTGAAAAGGATCGGAAGAAGGCAGGAAAGAATCCGAGAAGAGCACAGATCATGCCATTTTTTTCCCTTCAAAATACCCTTAAAAGATTAATCATTCAAATTGTATATAACTAGATTCAAAACACGTTTTAGATAATTTTCTTGCACTAAGAGCATAAATTCAGCACGCCATGCGCACTGGGGAGGGTCACCCACTGACAACCATGGATTTTAGCAAAGCACTGTCATAAAAGCTGGCGTCAAATCTTACTCTCAAAAATCAGCCTCTAGTCTTCTGACTGAAGGAAATCAAATAAGGCAGTGAAAGCAGCACGTGCACTTGGTGGGATCACAGAGGTAGTGAAGGAAATAATTGGAAGGATCAGCTGACCTGACATTTTTGCTAATGTGAAAAGACAGCGCAACACATCTGGGTTTGACCTTGAGAGAACAAGGAGCAGCTTATTGAAACAGACAGATAACAAATAAAAGGGGATTAAGAGTGAACAGAATCAATAGAAAGGAAAAGGAAATTTGGTTTGCAAACATTGTAAAGTCCTTGGCTGCTCTCTCCCCGTCCCCCCAACTCATGCTTCAGTGTCAGGGGAGCAAGGACAGCAGCAAAGCTCGCATTGTAACATGGTGCTGCAGCACAAACCCACAGTGATGTGTTGAACACTGAAGCAGCAGGGAGATGAACAGGGATAGGCTTCGGAAGGGGCAGCAGCCCCAAGATGCCAAGTCCCAAGTGGCAAAGGCAGAGCCTGCAAAGAGCAGAGAGAGTGTAAGGTTGCAGAGCGTCCATAGGCTGGATGGGGCAAGGGGTTTCTTTGAGAAACCAAGATGTGACGTTAACAAAACATCAGGAGAAGCGAAGTTTCAGTGACCGTGGAGGAGACAAGTGAAGGAGGGTGTGTAAGCACTGCGGAGGGACACTGAGTGAGGTCTCACCTTGGCCCTCTCCTTCTGTTATCCAGCGCAGGAGCTGCTTCCCCGAGACCGAGGAGAAGGTGAAGCACCTAAAGAGGAAAAACGCAGAGCTGGCGGTGATCGCCAAACGACTGGAGGAGAGAGCCCGAAAACTGCAGGAGGCCAACCTCAAAGTCGTGAGTGCTGAGCCTCTGCTGTGCTGGGGCCTGAGCTAGGAGAGCACCTTGCCCCCAGGACTTCTTGTTTTTTGCTTTTGTTGGGACAGAACGGCCTCCTCTTTCCTCTTTAATTAACCTGGCGAGGCCATGCAGCAAACTTGCTTTGTACACCAGCGACAGAGCAAAAACCACAAAACTGAACTGAGGAAAGAACCATCACCAGCTTCTTCAGCTCGTGCTTGGGGAGCTGGTTTTGAGCAATTTCCTCCTAATTGGTTTCTTGCTGTAAATGTGCCAATCTAATGTAAAGTATTAATTTAGGTAATTAGCTCAGCTTTCCCTGGGCTAGTCATGAGAATAACTCATCTGACTTCATCGAAAAGAAACAGGAAGTATTTAAATAAGAAAAGGAGTGTGGTAAAGCAAAACAGGAAGGGGTGAGATATTCTGCTCTGCCTCGTGCACACCTCACTAGCATTTTTGTGCAAGTGGCGTGTTTTTTTCTTTCTCAAACTGAAGAGGAGCTTTTTGCAAACCCAGTAGTTTCTGATGTGGTGCAGGAGTAGAGAGAGATGGCTGCAGGATATGGTGCTTTGCAGACAAACATCTGCACGAGCTACATAAAGGTAGCTTGCAGCAGAGTAGGGGAAAAATGTTCTCCCACTGGAAGGAAACCGGGAGTAGGGGAGAAATTCAAGCCCTTCAGGATAGAAAGAAGAAGCAAAAGCTTTGCTGGTAGGGGAAGGTAGGGGATTTTCCTGGCATTGCCTGCCCTCTCTGTCCCTGGGCCCTGCACTGCACTAGGAACGCGTCTGTCACAGGGTTTTGGTACTTGCAGCACAACAGTTGCTGCCAGATGGACTTGTCAGGTACTGTGCCAAGAAAAATCATTTGCTATACAACCAACAGCTATGCAGACCCTCCAGGAACTTCACAAATGCTGTTTCATTATTTTTCTTGTGTTTAAGTTTGGGATGGTGGCTGTTTGAGCCCTGGGTGAGCCCTAGGAAAACCAAGTGGCCAGCTCAGGATATGCAGGGTGCCCACCTGTGGTGCTGGTACCCCATGGGAGAGCTGGCCTTAGGGACGGCTCCTACTGAGAGCTGTCATCCTCAGGTGACTGCAGCTGGGCAGCATCAGCTGTTCTGGCCCTGGCTAGGCTCTCCCTCACCTCTCCTTTTGACTGTCTTTTCCACCCATCCTTGCATAAGCTCTTTCCCACTGTCTTTCGAAGACAGCTCCATTTCTCCTCCTGGCTTAGCCTCCTCCACCCTTTGCTCATCTTCCCTGCCATTCTCCTCTCCTCCTCTCTCCGTATTTCTCCCTTCATCCTGTCTTCCTCTCCTCTCTCTGCCTGCAGCCCTCTGTACTGTCTGTGTGTGCGTTGGCCTCATCTGCTCACCTCACCTTCTCCTTCCCACTTCTGCTTTGATCTGCTCCTCGAAGAAGCATTTCCTCTTTCCTCTGACTTTTCCATATGCCTGTTTTGCTCCTCTCTCTGTCTTTTGGGGCTAGGCTGCATGTCCTGGCCCTGGTCTCTGATGACACCTGGGGTGATAGTTGGCCGACATCATTCATAGAATCCTAGAATGGCCTGGGTTGCAAATCATAGAATCATAGAATCATAGAATCACTAAGGTTGGAAAAGACCTAAAAGATCACCCAGTCCAACCGTTCACCTATTCCCAATAGCTCCTACTAAACCATGTCCCTCAACACAACATCCAGTCTTTCCTTGAACACCCCCAGGGTCGGTGATTCCACCACCTCCCTGGGCAGTCCATTCCAGTGCCTGACCACCCTTTCTGAAAAGTAATACTTCCTCATGTCCAGCCTGAATCTCCCCTGCCGTAGCTTGAAACCATTCCCTCTGCTCCTATCACTAATGACACGAGAGAAGAGGCCGACCCCCAGCTCACTACAACCTCCCTTCAGGAAGTTATAGAGAGCAATAAGGTCTCCCCTGAGCCTCCTCTTCTCCAGGCTGAACATTCCCAGCTCCTTCAGCCTCTCCTCATATGGCCTGTGTTCCAGACCCCTCACCAGCTTTGTTGCCCTCCTTTGAGCACGTTCCAGGGCCTCAATATCTTTCTTGCAGTGAGGGGCCCAAAACTGGACACAGTACTCGAGGTGTGGCCTCACAAGTGCTGAATATAGGGGAACAATTACCTCTCTGCTCCTGCTTGCAACACTGTTTCTGATGCAAGCAAGGATGCCATTGGCCTTCTTGGCCACCTGGGCACACTGTCGGCTCATGTTCAGCCGAGCATCAATCAATACCCCCAGGTCCAAAGGACCACAGTGCTCATCCAGTTCCAACCCCCTGCTGTGTGCAGGGTCACCAACCAGACCAGGCTGCCCAGAGCCACATCCAGCCTGGCCCTGAATGCCTCCAGGGATGGGGCATCCACAACTTCTCTGGACAACCTGTTCCAGTGCACCACCACCCTCTGAGTGAAAAATACCAATGTATGTGGCTTTCTCTCTTGCTGCTCTCTCTGGGTTTAGGTAACTGCTCCAGTGCCCCTGAAGGGTTCCAGCCTGGAGCTGTGTAAAAAAGCATTTGCCCGCCAGCGTGCCAAGGACTTGACAGAGCAAGCCAGTGCTCTTCTGGCAAAAGACAAGCAGATTGAAGCTCTGCAGCAGGAGTGCCGGGAGCTGCAGGCTAAGCTCATTGCAGGGAAGGTGAGATACTTCGGGGACTTTGTGCAGTGGCTGGGTGCAAACAGTGCAGTAACGATGTCGGGAACCAGGCTCCAGCAGTGCCATGGCAATTAGTTTCAAGGGCAGACTGAAAACAGAGAGTATGTGATGAGTGAGTTGTTATGGGGAAAGTTAGAGGAGCATGTGGCCAAGACAGGATCCAGACCACTTGGAACAGTGTGCTGGGGGACATCCCATTTCTCCCTCTGTGGATTCACAGATCCTGCACTGCCATTTTCATCAGCAACTAAAACTGTCTCCCTGGAAAACCCCAGAAGCCACAGATACAGAATGGCCTTTCACAGTATTAAGCTTCAAGTAAGACATAGAAGCAGGACTTCCTTTTAATGCATTTCCTTAAAAAACAAACCAGTTGAGCACATTCCCAAGAATCACTCCAGATTGCATACTCTCAGCAGCAGCTTTTAGTGCTTGCAGCCATCATAGTGATGATATCTACATGCAAACTTGTGTTACTGATATTATGTGTACAAATCCTAAAATGAGGGTGGGTGTTCATAAAACTCATAAAATCTACAGTGCTGATGTGTGGACATGGACTGGTGGCCCAGCACAGAACTTGCTGAAATAAAAAGTGGAATAAAAGGGAAAATTCAGCTCATCCTGAGACACATGTGTAAAACTGCTTGGACACTCTTTCAAGGCACTTCTCTGAGGTGGTTACAAAAGGAGTTTCTGCAGGCACCTAAATTAGGTGAAACAATTCCTGCTCAGAGTGGCCAGAGCAATCTGTTCTGATTATATCGGATCTGTCTTTTGTTCACAAGCTACACAGTTTTAATGCAGGTCAGTTAATACACTCTCATTCTCCCTTTTTCACCAGTATGCAAGTGGTCAAATGCAGTGCTGTGTTTCTGCACCCAGTTGAGCAGAAATAATACTTCTATTTCTACCTACTCATGGGAATATTTAGGTGACAAATACTTTCTTGCTGAAAGCAGCTTTATTTCATTCCTTGAGCTCTGCATGTGTTCACTTCAACTATGTGTTTGCAAGTAGATTCTCTGCCTTTCGCTAACATAGATCTAGTCTAGACAAGAATAATTGGGTGTTGTTCACTGTTTGTACAGAGCTGTCCCAGTGATCCCTTCTGGTGTTAAATCACAAGAGAAAGTTATCTAGGTCTGAGTGCATTCTATAGTTTTACCAAGAACAAATTTCCTTCCTGTGCCCATGACTGCTCACTGCAGACTCCCACAGAAGGGGGAACAAGCCCTCTGATTTTCACAGCAGAGCGTGCTGAACAAGCTGAATCTCCCAGGGATAGGAAGCTGACAAAATGTAGAAGAATGTGACAAAGGCAGGAGAGCAAGATTCATTACTGGCCAAGGAAATACGTATGGGTGCAGTCCTCATAGCTGCTGAGACTTCAGTTGCTGCTTTGCTGCTAGGGCATGGGCAACCACCCTGGCTGGGAAGGTGAGACCATCTGTGTAACCTGCCCAGGCACCAGCAGTGAGGGCCATCAGTACATGAGCTGGGAATCTGCAGAGAAAAATTGTCAGAGAGGAAATTATTCTATCTGATCCTGTGGGTTGTTTTTTTTTTTTTCTTCCCCATTTATCTTCCAAGCAAGCTGCTCATTAAATTTTAATTCTCAGCTAGTTAAAATTCAAAATTCCCCTAATCTGTCTGCAGCATGCAAAATGCATTATGCCAATGAGGGGGTTTATGAGCAGAGATATTATGTGCATGCTCAGAGTTTGTAGCCAAATCATTTTTAATCTAGTGCACTTGATTCAGCACAAATCTTTCAGTAGCTATGAAACAGATGCACTCTGTTCATTTTCAGTGGTAGGACGACACGCGCACCAGGCTACAAGAGCGGGCCTTGTTTTGCCAAGTCAGAGCTCTCAGGGTAAGATGTTTGCCTGAGATCATGCTGCAGTGACAGGTTTGCAACAAAGGCCCCGTCCAGGTTCCACCTGGCTGCCATTTCTTGCAGTGGGGATTCCTGGAGGCTGCAGGGAACGGCAAGGCAGCTGCAGAGGACACAAATAATAGGAGCTGTGAGTGGAAGACTGAGCGCTCTTCTGCTCTCTTATTTCCCCCCCGGCTTTGGAGGCTCTCTATGGAAATAGCTGCTTCTATTTTCTGGTGGGGGAAGGGAGCTTTTTAGGCAGTCCCCGCCAATTTTGTTTGAAGAACTAACCCTGATAGCCTCAGTGTGGGTCTTGCACAGAGTGTGCGGCTGCTCACTTCTTGAATCTGTAATCAGTTCCCATTAATGGTGCCTCGGTTTCCCCCTTGTTGTTTGAGAGTAACTATGCTTTTCTACAAACTGTATTTGCAAAGCACATGCTATTTTTAGGGTGAATAAGAAGTGAACGGGGAAGCAGATTAAATTTGTCCTGGATACCAATTATGCATTCACCGGCTTAGGAGCTTTCCAGGGGAATGAGCAATGTCTCCTTCAGCAGCATATTTGTAAGGGCAGGTTTTCATAACCAGCTTTTGTATGTCTGTACAGACATGCAGGTACGTGTCTTTTTCAGCTTTCTGAAATCTGAAAACCTTTGAGGAATTAACACAAACTGGTGATGTATTCTCACTGTTTTAGCAAGACTAAAATTGTACTGGCTTCCTTTAAAAGCTGCTGGCTTTGCGTCCAGAGTGGACAGGACTGGCTACTTGTGCTGAGGATAGAAGCCTATTCACACAAGCTCTCTGTGGTCAGAAATCAGTAGCACTTTAAAAAGCCAAACACCTTGAGTCAGAAGAAAACGCGTCTCAGATACGCTTCATTCTTTCCAACATTAAAGCCCTAACCGCCAGGCACGCACAAGGCTGCAGAGAATACCAGCACACACAGCAAGGAGAGGAACCCAGCTGGGGCTCTTGTTTTGCTGTGGAACGAATAAATGAAATTGTATTATCCTGACACGCTCTCTGCTGGCAAACACTTAGAAAGCACGCGCTTAGAAAAGCCCTTTTTACCATAGCTTTACACTGGGATAACTGTAAAGCATCGCAGGCTAGTTTTCATCTGTGAGAGAAATTACGTATTGACACTTAGGATGCGAAATGACTGCTTTGGAGGAGTTGGGGGCCCAGGAAAGAGAAGCTGTAGTGTGCTCTGTTAGGGAACGGAGTGTGCTGGCATCTGTTGGCAGCACTTCGTGCTTTACACCCACCCTTAACCTGCTGCAGCCGCACGCCGTGCTACCGTTCCCCGCAGGGTGACCCTCGCTGCCTGAACGTGGTGGAGTTCGACCGGCTGCTGCGGGAATCCCAGAAAGAAGTGCTGCGGCTGCAGAGGCAAATCGCTCTGAAGAACTTCAAGGACTGCCTGCGCTCCTCCAAAAGCGGCTCGGGGGGCTCCTCGCCGAGCGCCGCCGTCCGCCCGGGCCCGGCGCCGAACGCCCGCGGCAAAGACTCACCCGCAGCGAAGGAGGTGAGCCGGAGGGAGCCGGCGGCGGGATGGGCAGCGCGCGGCACGGTGAGACGAGCGGGACAGCGGCCGACGGCCTCGCCGCTCCGTTACTCGATTCGCTCCCACTCGAGGGAATCCGATCGAGGCGCGCGAGCCGCGGTTCAAGTCGGCCGGGCCGGTTTTCAATGGCGGAGGACCGGCCGCGTGTCCCCGAGCCCCGCGCGGCCGCCGCGCCCTCAGCCGGGGCCTCCCGCACAGGCCGCGCTGCGGAGCGGCTCCGCGCTTAGCCTGCCGCATCCCAGCCCCATTCCGGCCCGGCCCGGCCCGGCCCTGCCCTGCCCTGCCCTGCCCTGCCCCTCCGCGGCCGCAGCGCTCCGGCCCGGCAATCCCCGCGGCGCCGCCCCCCCCCCCCGCGAGCCGCGCGCCGGCAGGTTAAGGTAAGGCTGGGCCGCGGTGGGCCGCGGTGCCGGGAGCGGGGCTGTGCGCTGCCGGGCCGCCGGGGCTGCGGTGCGGGGCGGCGCGGGGCGGCTCAGCCCCTCCGCTGCGCGCTCTGCTGCGGGGCCGGCCTGCATGCGGGCCCACTGCAGGCCGCGGCCCTGAGGGGGCGGGCGGGAAGCGCGGTGCCGTCACGGCCGGGCTGCGTGGAGCCGCGGGCGGCCTGGGGGCTTCCGTCAGTCGTTCGTTGAGTTGCGATGTTCTGGGGCAGGACGTCACGCCTGCAGCCTGGCGCGCTGCTCTGAGCTCTGGTTTGTTGCCGCCGTGCTCCTCCTGCCATTTTTTCTTTCTTGGAGGATTCTCTTTCATTATTCAGTGTTAGTTCATAGAATTGCAGAATGGCCTGGATTGAAAAGGACCACAATAACCATCTCGTTTTAACCCCCTGCTGTGTGCAGGGTCACCAACCACCAGACCAGGCTGCCCAGAGCCACATCCA
Organism: Lagopus leucura; assembly: GCF_019238085.1. NCBI lineage: Eukaryota > Metazoa > Chordata > Aves > Galliformes > Phasianidae > Lagopus > Lagopus leucura. Next base: position 450,829 of record NW_024962276.1, on the reverse strand, counting down.
GCCTGGCCTGAATGCCTGCAGGGATGGGGCATCCACAACCTCCTTGGGAAAACCCATCGTCTTTTCTAGTTGTCCATCTTTGTGTCGTTTTTGTGTCACAGCATGCAGGATCCCCCAGAGCAGCATAACAAAGTTCTTTCCCTTTCCTAATAGAGCCCTTTGTCTTGTTGTCTAAGCATTGGCTACTACTGAAGCATCGTTTGTCCCATGCCACGCTGTGATGTGTTGTCCCAGTGCCACAGGGACCCTTCACCGTTTGTTTCATCACCACATCAGTATTTGAGGTGCACAGCTCCTGCTGCCTCTCAATTCTTGTTTTCCCCGGACATTTATCCAAGAGAATCCCTTCCCCTCTTCCTACATCAGCTTAGTGTCTGAAGAAGCCTTTAAAAAAGCACTGTAGCAGCGTACAAGGCAGGCTGTATGTGCTGCACCTTCCTCACCCATTTTATAGCATCAGGAGTGTAGCATAGGGTTGATTTTTTTTCTTCTGTTTGTTTAAGTACTTGCATGTTCTTTGTTGCAATTCGATTGGTTTTCCTATGGCTCAGATGTCAAATGTTTGGGTCTGTGTTTCCCCAGATCCCCACTGGAAGCCTTTTAAAACATGACTTTTACCACCTTCCAGTTGTTTTGCATTGCATTAGAGAGGTGGCATAGTGCACATCCTTACTGGGTGCTGAAATTGAGACATTCCGTTCATGGTGAAAAGTTTGTTTTGTTTTGTTTTTTAAATTCAGACGAATATTGTCTAATCTCGGTAATTTGTTACTGTTTATTATATTGGTTTCTACAGTTCTTTTGGTTGACACTTCGATCTCTGAGACAAACCCTCAGCTGTTCTTCGCAGTTTGAGATTTCTGCCATGGTCAACCCTCACCCCCTAGATAATGAAGATAGATGCACAGACTTCTTTTGTTTATTATTTTGGTCCTGCTCTGCCCTAGTTGTCCTTGAACAGCCCTTTTATACCTTGATTTTCAGTTGACCCTGCAGAATATGTCAGATTCTTCTCATGATAGAGAATATGCATTATATCCTTTCTCGTAGCTGCTCTTCACTTTTCCAAAAGTGAAGAAGTCCTCATTGTCCAAAGATTTCCCAGCTGAACATAGCAAGAAGGCTGTGTGGTAGCATCAAAGAGCAGGGAGTGAGGACCTGGGTGTGCGTGGGTGCAGTGGTACAGTGTTGAGGATCGAGTTAGCAAAAACCACAGGTACCACAAGTACAATAAATGATTTTGCTCTTCTGTCTCCTTCTGTAGCACAGTGTGTCAGCGCTCTATCCCCTGCCTTTCAAGGAACTTCCTCAGGGTGTAAAGAACAGGCTTCTCTTAGTGGTGTTGGAAAATCCCTTTTCTCTCTTCCCTTTCTGATCTCTCTGCTTCTTTATTTGTGGTTGTGGGATGATGCTTATCTCTGTAACAATACTAATGTAGTGAGCACAGTGGTAGTGCTCACTTAAGCAGCCTCCTACTTCCCACTGCACATTCCCACTGCTCCTCCAGTCATGCTGCTGTAGGCTGTGTTGAGCTGCAGAGTGTTAGGGACTAGAGGACGGATCTGGGCTAAAAACAGCCCAGCAAACATAGCCTTCTTCCCACTTTTTCTGTAACCTGAATCAGTTTTGTGGTCCAGCTCTGTGACATTGCGCAGGGCTGTCCTGGCACAGCAAGGAGACAGGTTGTGGTTGGGTGGGAGATGCTTCAGCATTTCCAGGGGGGGCAGGATTGTGATGATGCTTTCTGCATGCCAAGGACAGGGTTTTCTAGAAAGACTGCAACATTTTTAATATACTTTATTGCTTGCTTTAAACAGTCTGGTCATTTGCCAAAGCCTGGGTGCATCTGTGCCTGTTGTATGCTTGACTTAAGCTGCTACGTTCTGGACATCTCATCAGCAGCACAGCTTCACCCTGCTCTGTCCCTGCGCTCTGCCAAGATAGGTGCTCACTGTGGGCAGCTGTTCTCTGGTTATTTTTAACTGTTTTCTTGAACAGATTCCGTGCACCTGGTTCAAAGAGCATCTTTCAGTCCCTGCTGTGAATGAGGTGGCTCAGCTCCAGGGCACAGCGCTCACCGTGATGTGTGCCAGTCTCATTTAGCAGTTGTCTGGTATGATGATGAGTTCTGAGGGACAGTAAGAGTGTGTGAGCACGTAGCTGGGAGGTTGTCTTTGTTCTTGGATGGAAATTAGACCTGAGTGGGCAAATGTAATTTTACAGTTTTTGAAAGTTGTCTGTAATTAGGAATGTAATCATTGTATGTATCATTTTACTGAAAAGTGCTTACAAACAAGCAGAGATTTCTTACATATCTGCTGTGAGAGTATGGCTTATTAAGCATAGTGCATGTAGCTGGCACAGTGGGTATCTGACCTTAGGTGGCATCTGCTGGTGTTCCTTGAGACATTATTTCATGAAAGCTGACTGAAATGCAACGTTTTGACAAAACATATGATGACATGCAAGGGCCCATGGCTTGAGTGGAGGACCTTGAGATTTCCAGCTCTTGAGACATGGGAGTTCCATTAGGGTAGCCCAACAGCTGGAGCTTCCAGCTGTTGGCTTCCCTAATGGAACTCCCATGTCTCCCTAATTATAGGGCTGCAGGAAGTCCATATCCTAGACAAATCAGTGCAGGAAGCTCAATGCAGGATGTGAGTTTCAGGACTCTGCTGTTTCAAGCACCAGCTCTGTAGCAGAAAATCTGGAAACTTTGTTAGCCTGGGCTTGCCTGGAGTCTTATGGTTTTCTGGCTTTCAACATGAAAATTGTTGTAGTTGAAACCAGGGTTAAAGTCCAAAGTAGTTAAAAGAGACTTTGGTAAGTATTGTTCTGGGATGCAGTCCTGGTAACTGACTGTGAAGGGAGCTCAGATGTAGTAACTTCGATCCCTTGCTGCAGGTGTTCAGAGTGAGATGAGAAATTCCACTGCTGCTGACAGGTGGCTGAAGGTTACAGGCTGAGGTGCAGTCACAAAGTCCTGCCTCTTCACTGCATAACTTCACTTTGATGTTCATCAGCTCCTGTCCCTAAAACCTACTTATCAAAAATAACTTCAACATTTAAAGAAAAACAGTATTATCATGGCCCTTTTTCATCTGCCTACCTCAGGCCTTGTCCTGCTGTCAGTAGTTAGTCTGGGCAGACTGAGCCACGTCAGCTATCGACCAGACATCTTCCTGTAGTAGCTGTGAAGGGTTTCCCTTGTTTCTGTGTTCTGTTTGGTGTTGGAACATAAGGCACAGCACATTGGTTGTTTCTGTCCCTCTCACCAACAACCAAGGTAGAATGCCCCTTTCTTAATACCTTCTTTTCTTCCTTGCCTTCTGGATGCTGAGATCTTTGCTGATTTTTCCCTTTTGGTTGTTTAAAGGGATAGTGTTCTCCCATCTAACCACCTTCCAGCTGTGATTATTGTTTTGGAGTTTGCTTGTGGGATGTTGCTATCTTAGGTGCTATGGCCAGGAGAATGTCTTCCTTGGTGCTCCTGGCTGTCTCTGAACTCTGAGATCTCACTTGCTTTCCAGGTGGAACCAGGTGTGCTACCTCTGGGCCCTGCCTTGGAAGGACATGAAAACTTCCCTCCAAAAAATGCAGTAACAGACCAAGAGAGCAGCCAACAGATACAGCAGCTGGTGAGTTGTTGCCCTGTGCACGGGTGCAGGAGGGATCGATGTCTTTTGGCACTTTTTTTCCAGAGCAAAGCCAGTCTGGTTTTGGATGAAGAAGTTCAAGTTTTTCTTGAGTTTTCACCCATAGAATCCAGACAAAGATTTTGGGAACTGCAGTCTTCTTAGATGCAACCTGCAGAGGCTGTCTCTGCATGGAAAGTGGTGCTGGGTGCCAGCTCCAGGTATTGTGCTGAACTGGGGGTATGCATCAGTCTGAAAGGAGAGGAAGCCATGCCAGTGATAGATTCTGTGGTGTATTTGGTTCAGCATTCATTGAACAGACATGACTGACCCAAGACCGATGTCATGAGGAGCATGGCCTCTGTGCATGACTCTAGCAAGATGGGACAGTTCACAGTGAGGTTTAGGCATCTTTATCTACCTGGGGAACCAGGAGTGGTAGCAAGTAACCACAGATAAAGGCACATAAAGAGTGGTTGTCTGCTGTCTGTTAGGTGTCATTTGGATTAGAATAAGAGCTAATTTAGCACAGCTAGTGTTTCAGTATGAAACACTCCACAGCTCTGCCTACTTGTTCCTCACAGCCTGTCCTTCATCCTATCTAGACAAATCAGTACAGTTTTTGCAACTGAGAAATAGAGAATTGTTTCTAGAAGCTGAAAGGATTGAGGAAGGGAGGAATAGCTGCTTTACTTGAAAAGTCTTTTATTTTCACTACCTTTAAATATATATATGTATCTTTTTGGGTTTATATGTCATTTATGTTTGTAGCAAAGATTTCCTTAAGAAAACAGAAAAAGCCAATGTAGCATTGGATCAGAGAAGCTGAATTTCTTCTGCATTTTATGAACATGGTCTTAGTGGTCTATTTTTGCTTGTTCTATGCAGGAATTTGAACTCAAGAAAAAACGCAAAAAATGTGAAAACCTTGAGCATGAAGTGAGGAAAAAGCATAAAAGATGCAAAGAACTCGTAAGTGTTCTTGTTGCCTAATGGTGTGAGTGAGAGTAATGGTGTGAGTGAGCTGGGTTGTTTTGTGGTTCTCCTGGGTTCTGTTCTACTTATTGCAATAATGATTTGCCCGTGTCAATCTGGAATGTCACAAATGTGGGGCTTCAGCTCTTGAAGCTGGAATTGTTTATTTAGACCTTCAGCTAGCTGAGTTAAGTAAAGTTCCATAAATCACTGGATAAAACTCCATAGCCTCTTCTGGTCGGTGGAGATGCTTTATCTTTTCACATTCACTCTGGGCAAGCATCAAATGATTTCTGCAACCTGAGATGGTAGTTGAACGTACAGCCATATTCTTGTGCTTCTGCTCATTGGATGAAGTCTTACCTCTTGTTTCATTTTGTGGAGGTTTTACAGGTAATAGTAAAGCATCTGGATTTCTTCCTTCTGTTTCTACTTTGCTGAACAGCTCTGGTGATGTTAATGATAATCACAATATACAGTTCATGGGTGTCCAACCTTTTGGCTTGCCTGGGCTGCACTGAGTTAAGAGGAATTTTCTTGGGCTGCATATACATTGGTTGCACCAAAAATAATACATCCTTATTTCCTTTGAAACTACAATAGGTACAAAGAGCACAATAACACGATTTGATAGAGCAAGTTCTCAGTTACAAAACTCTGGTTCTCAGCACAGTCATCACCATTAGCTGTGCTTTTTCAGCTGCAGTGAGCAAGAGACTTCATGCTGTGTTGGCACAAGTGTGCACCACCAGAGGTGATATGCTGTCACTGTCACCACTGCAGAAATGCTCCATCCCCTCCTCACTGCGCTCACATGCACTGATTGGTCTCCATCAGCATTCAGCAAGTGTCAATGATCTCTAGAGGTCCTTTCCAACCTTCATAATGCTGTGAAAACGCAAAACACGTCTGCATATTTTTTTGCTGTTCACAGGACTGTGTTTAGCCAGAATATCAAAATGCATACAATTATTTGCTATCATGTGAGTTAGCACTGCTCTGTGCCCTCCCATGCCCTGGTTTCCAGACAGACAGGGTTAATAACACGCAGCCTGTGCATTGAGCATGCCTGCTGTGGATTCATCAATGAGTACTGACCTTTTGGGTGGCTTTACATCTTGCTTGAGTCTCAGTTCAAGTCAGTTCTACATATCCAGAGCTCATTCTCACTATCTCAGTGACTATGGGATGCTTAAGGAATACATTGGTGGTTGTTGTTAGCTGTTGTTAGCAGCTTTTCAATACTGGGAAGGCACCACGTCACCTTAAAGAGCTGGAACTGGGACTCTACCAGCAAGAGTAATACTGAGAAAATATTTGGCCATCTAAACTAACAGTGGTGTGAGGGAATGTACGTATGACATGCATGTGTCTTCATGGCATCTTTTCTGATTATGAAACTCACATTCTTCTAATGCTGTACAAAGGGGCTGCAGGTAGTCTAGACTTAACTAATAGAGACAGTCTGTCTGTATGTTTGTGCTCCCCCTTCTGCTTGGAAACAATGTTCTGTATCACACAGTAATTGCTGGCTCACATTGCTTTCTTGACTCCAAACTGCCTCCTGATTTCAAACTAGAAACAGCCATTTAAAACTCGAGTTTACATTGAAGACTCTTTTTGATTTTTCTAAATATTTTTTCCTCCTTTAATGAACTTTGTAGAGAAAACTGTGATCTTGAGCCCATAGTGAAAGTTGATGAATTGTGGGTGAAGATAGTGTTCAAGGAAATGGCTTTCTCATTCTCAGTTTTGAGGCTACATAAATGAGAAAAGGAACTTAAGAGGTCATCTGCTACTGAAGCTGATATGTGCCTGAACAGTGCTGTGTACTGATATCTTCCATTGCACAAGCAGCGTCCTGTCAGCATTCTGAACCATCAGTCAACAGGAGCAATGGAGCCATGCTGCAGGACAAGGTGGGAGGGTCAGTCTGAGGACACTGGTGTAGTGACACCTGCTGTTTCTGACAGGAGATCCAGCTGCAGGAGGTACAGAGTGAAAATGCACGACTGGCCGAGGAGAACTTGCAACTGAATGAGAAGGCCGGATGGGCAGGACAGGTAAAAAGCAGTGTTCTTGTTTGCCAAGTGGGACATTGCCTTCTGTAAAACTTTCTTAGAAGAAGTAAGCAGCATACTTAGTGCAGGTGTTTATCTTTAGTTGGTAATACTGCTGGTAGTCATCAAGCCGTAGTGCACTGCAGATTCGAAATATGTTAGTGGAACTTCCAGTGGGAAATGGAAGAGGTAAATGCAGTTTGAACAGATTATCTTGTTTTTTTCTTTGTTTAATCCCACTATTTAGAATTAAAAAAAAAGCTCTGAGAGCTTGTGTGGTTTGTTTGTATCTCTTCAGTAGATAGCTGCTTCATATCCCAATTACTACACCCCGGCAACAGAGAGCCCAGTGGGAGAAGCAGTGTGTGCAATAAATACATGAGTATTTGTTTTGAGTGGAAACCAGAGGGAGAGGAGGCTGGTGATTTTGATATTGCAAGGAGGAAGCAGTTCTGCAAAACAACCTCTTGAGATATGAAAGTAAATTGCCCTCCATTATTTATACAACAAATACCTATGGCTACTTGTGCTAATTGACAATCCTTTCTCTTCAGGTTGAATCTGAAAATGCTGACCTGAAGCTGCAGGTTGTTTTGGTTACTAAGGAACGGGATTCAGTAATTCAGAGAAATCAAGGACTTCAAACCAAGCTGGAGAATCTAGAGCAGGTGCTGAAGGTCAGTGGGACCCACGCAGCTGGGAGGACTGTCCAGACCCATAATGCTGGTTTTGGATGGCACAGACTGTCTCTGTTGTACTGGTTTTTCTAATCCACTCTTTTGAGTTGGTGCTCCTCTGGGGATTCTGCCATGCAGTATCCTGGAACGTGGCCTTCCAGAGTCAACAGAGGGGCTTGGGCTGCTGCAGGGATTTGGGTGGGAGGGGACATAAGGTGGCCATCACTGATTCAAGGATTCTCTTTATGTTGCTGTGGTTTAGTAAGAATTTCTTACTTTCTCCTCTGGTTAATGATGTGCGAAATACAGGCCATGTGTTGATTCTATGACTCACGATAGGACACAGGACAATATTTCAGTAATGTTGCCCTAAAACTGCCTGTGAATCGTTCTGCAGCACATGAGAGATGTGGCTGAGCGAAGGCAGCTGCTGGAAGCCGAACACAAGGAAGCACTGCTAGTCCTGCAGGAGAAGCAAGAGGAAGTCAGGCGGTTGCAGCAGGTATGCAGCATGGGGGAGAAGGTACTGGTACTCTCTGGATCCCTGGAAAGAGGTGGGACTGCTGCACTTTACCTCCTTGGAGAAGTGGTGTATAGAGGAAATACATGTGAGTCTACTAAATGAGGGAAGCCAGGGATGAACGTCTCTGTGTGTGCCAACCCTTGTACCTGAGTGGAGCCGGGGGATTTTTCCCAGGACAAGCAGTCTGTCTGTCCATAGACCAAGGATGTCTTCAGTCAGTATGGTGTTTTAAATCTGAAATTGTGTCTGTCAAGGTGGTGGTGATAGTAGAGGTGAGTTTAGGTATGCTGCTTTCTTGTTTACTCTGTCTCTCATTTCTTAGGCACAGGCAGAGGCAAAAAGAGAACATGAAGGAGCAGTACAGCTTCTAGAGGTAAGATGAAAGGAAATGAGATGGATTAGTAGCTTTAGGCTTTGTGTTGTTTGTTCTTAATGCCAATTTTCTTGATGCCCTGGATTTTATTGGTTCTTGAGTAGAATATGACACTGTATTGATTTGACACAGCTGCTGTGTACAATTATCGTCTGTGCTGGCAAAGTAGTCATTGGGGATCGAGTTTTCTGTTAAATCCCAGGCTGCTCTGTCACCAAATGGCTTATTTCATTTAGACTGTGCCCAGCAACTGTTTCAGGGATGCATTAAGTAACCACCTTCAGATCCACCTGCTCCATTTCCAGGGCCATCTGCAGGGAGAAAGAATACTTATGTCCATGTAATTTGATATTTGTGTGTACAGGCTCTGTACTTTCTATTAGAGAAAAAAAAAAAAAAAAAAGAAAAAAAAAAAGAAAGAAATGTGGCCATTGCCTATTGAGTGATGGCCAAGCATAATGAGTGATAAGGTTTGAGGCAGCACCTTGTCCCATTGGCTGGTCTGGGACCAACTGTGTGAGTGTGGTGACATCAGCACTGACTTCACTTTGCCGTGGTGGCAGACAGCGTAACAGGGAGGGCAGGCAGGTGCAATGACTCATTGCTCCAAGATGACTTTGGAGAAAAGCTTTGCTGTGGATTCCTGGAGCTGTAAGGCAGAGCACCAAACCCTGAAACTTGATAATTTCATGCCTGAAGAGAATGGGGATAGGTGTGATGGCACAGGGAGCAACTTCTGTTGTCTCTGTCCGTTGGGGTTTTCTGAATACCCAAATACCCGAGACAAGGCAGAGTGCTTCATTTTGCACTGTTGCACCGGACAGTGAGATTTCATACAAAGGAGGCCACGGCCTTGTCAGCAATGGTGACACACAGTAGGAGATGACAGGCTGAATTGCTTTGGCCACCGCTGTGCAGTTGCTCTGTGGTTGTGAGGAGCCCAGGAGAGTGGAGCAGGATGCTAAGTGTCCCTGATTGAGGAGATTTCTCTGTGGCTGGAGTGGGCATGACCTGCATGAATTGGACATCCCCAGAGTGCTTGGCTCCTATTAGCTGGCATTGAAATTGTTGCAAGTTGGGCGGATATGGCAGGGAAGTGATGTGATATAATGTTACATTTCCATGTTCGCTCTGGAACATTTACTGACTGCAGAGACGGGGTCAGAGGTGACACAGGTGCTGCTTTTATGTCACTGGGTATTTACTTGTTGGGATGCTAAGCAGCCTTTAAGGGGGGGAGGCTTCATTCTTGACAAAGGTTTTCTGAACTAATTCATCAAAGGATTGGAGCAGCTGCTTATGCTTAAACTAGACATCTATGTGTGCTGAGAAGGGAGGAGGGCAGTTGTTTTGTTCAGCTTGAGCAGCTGATCTTTTTTGTTCAAAACATATTGTGGAGACTCTCAAAAAGTGCATAGCTACCTCATTTCTGGAGTTGATGTGTGGGATTTGGCTTTTGTTTAACAAAACATGCTTGTGTGGGGGTGGAAATCCCAGCACAGAATAAGGCAGACCCAAACTCAGTGAGAAAACAGGCTTATTCAAACTGAGGGTCGGTTGCCTTTGGCAGGTTGTTGGATTGTGGCTAGTGTAACCTCTGATGTGATTTTATATCTCTTTTTGCTTTTCTCCTTGCTATCAGAGTACTTTGGATTGCATGCAGGTATTGCAATAATCCTGTCAAGCAGGACATTTTTCTCTTCTGTCCTGGCTTTGACAGTTAATTGGTATTCCTGTTTTAATTATACTCTGGAAAAGATTGCAAGAGTGTCACCTTCAAGAAATTAATGTAATTAAAGGAGCTTTCACAATGAGTTGCACAGAGGAGGATTTCCTGTTCAAATGCTTTGCTTTCTCAACCAGTTAGAACGTGAAGCTTTCACTGGGCTTTTTCAGACAATTCTGTTTTGTCCAACTGTGCACTTCTTCCATGTGCTGCATGTATTTGAAGGTCTTCTGGGAACTGTTTGCAGTCCTGGAATGAAACATTTCTTTCAAAACCTAAAAGCAATGGCAACGTGAAAGTGTCACAGAGAAAATAGAGATCCTGCTGGTTTTGTAATTGGTTGGAAGATAGGAAGCAGAGATGGTGAATAATAGTGTCAAGGAAGAAACAGGAGCTAGTGAAGTAATTAAGGCGTTGCAGTCCAGGAGCGGTGCTGGTTCACGACAGATTTAGAATAAGGTCTTATACTGAAGTAGTAGTTTGTATCTGATAGAAAACAGCTTTCAGCAGTCCCCTTCAGATGTGACTGCAGAGAGCTGTGAGAAGGTCTGAAGAAAAATGGGGAGACTAAATAACATTGACTGTGCGAAAGAATTGGGGAGAGGTAGCAAGGGGAACACGGAGAATACCTACAGGAGGAGATTCTGATAGAGCAGGAGGGTGCCTAAGAGAACAGGGCTGAGCTGGCTCTTGCTCATTGAGGAAACTCAGATTAAATTCCTGGATTGGTGGTTAAACTGTGCCTCCAAGCTCTGCTCCCTGCTCTTGCAGCCTTTTCTGGTAATCACGCTGCTCAATCTCAGCTTGGCGTGTGGCTTCTCTTACTTTCCTTTTAGGGTTAGACGTGGACACAGAAGTCTCCTCTATCTTCTGTGTCTGGGACCAGATCCTTGCTGGTGCTGTCGGCTCCAGGCCTTGTCCTTAGGTTCCTCTTCCTTGTGCCCTGGCCTCCCAGTGCTTCCCTAAAGCCTCCTGCCTGCCTTGCCCTGTGTGACCCTGTGCAAGTAGTCTGCTAGGACGTACGTGTTCTGTTGCAAAGGAGTCCTGCACAACGAGACTTCAGTCAGCAAGTTGAGCAAGTGGAGAATGCAGATGCTTCTGGGAGTTGCTTGTGACATGTATTGCTCTCTTTCAGTGCAGAAGCAGTTACTCCTTCAGAGACATCAACAGGCAGTTCCTGAAGACTGAGAGCTTCTACTGCTTGAGGGGAAACGAGGGATAAACTGACAAGTTTAAAACAGATATGTTATGCTAAGATAAAACTGCATGCATGCTTGGAAGGTGGCAGGGAGCATGCTAGTAAAATTGTGCAGTACTCTGCGACCAGAAAGAAAGCCTTTTCCTGGTCAGAAGTGGTATTTTTAGAGTTGCTTAAAAACAGACTTTCTATCTCACAGAATTCAACTGAAGAAATAGGGAAATTTGCAACCAGCACTAATACTTAATATTTGTTTATTACTTGAAGAGCATGAGCAGCAAGGACGAGATATCTGTCTGGGATAGCAGAGCAAGCAGGTATATGGTGGCCAGAGTGAGAGGAGGAAAAGGGACAGGTGCCTTTGCATTCTGCTAGGAATGCTTGCAGTCAGGGAACATATGAGGCTGGGCAAGGAGAGCCAGGACTCAGCAGTGTTTCAGAATGGGAAGATCGAGAGATGGTGGAAGGAGAACACTAGAAAACAGATACAGACGTTAGCTAGCAGGAATTAGTCTTCTCCTCTCTACAGTATTTCCTCAGTGCTCCCCTGAATTTCATCTTGTTGAGATGTAGCTTTCTTGTACTCGGCCTGCGTTTTCCTGCAGCAAGTCATTCCTGTAGGACCTGAAGGCAAAGTGTGTGGCTGCCTGCATTGCACAGGCGTTCTGCAGTGTGGGCCTTGCTGATGCTCTTTGCCTGGAAGGAGGCAAGGTCTGAAGGGACAATAGGGAGTTCATCCCAGAAGGGTTTGTGGGAAGGCCAGGATAAAGTCATGAGGGCTTCCTGGGAGTGCTAGAGTGATGGAGAGAGAGAGCATTGGGAGAGCAGCTCCTTCTGGAGGTGTGATGTTAATGCTCCAGTAAACCTACAAAGATGTATTGGGCTTTTTCTTTCCAAGGCTTATTTGTCTTTTACTCTCTCATTCTTTCATGTGCAGGGCTAAGTTAGGATATTGAGTTCAAACTCAACATTTAGGGATAATTCCTAATTGTGCTTTTAATCAGTCTTCTAACAGATTTTCAAAGATAATGCACGTGTAGAGCTGCCAATTCCTACTGACTGTTCCTGGGCAGGGCGTACCTTTAGGTCCTTGGAGTTTGAGACCCACTCTGTTTCTGAAGAGATGTAGCAAAGACAAATGCTGTTTGGAGACCCAGTGGTGGTTTTGATATGGCGGGTTTGTGTCTCATCTCGTGTCTCTCCTATCAGGCTCGGGTGAAGGATCTAGAAGACCAATGCCGCAGTCAAACAGAGCAGTTCAGCCTTCTGTCTCAGGAGCTCAAACAATTCCGACTTCAGACAGGAAAAATTGACCTTCTCACCTCCACACTTGTGACTTCTGAACTTCCTCTTGCGCTGTGCAGCTCTACCCCACAGCCTCACTGGGAGAAGGGTAATTGCTGGAGGTGCCTGCGGGTGTTCTGTCAAGCGTGTCGTTATTTGGATAGATGGGAAGGTGTCAAGAAAGTAATGCAAATGTTTAGTTAACTCTTGGGTTCTCTCTCTCTCATAAATACTCGTGGTTTGTTTTGTAGTCACAGAGAGAACCTGATGTTCCTCTGACTAAAGGGAGCCGAGGGTTTTCAGTCTGTTGCACTGTTAAATGAATCTCACCTGAGCTACTCTGAAGGGCGCTTGCTCATTCTGATGCTCACTGCTGATCTTGTATTTTGCCTGTGGCTAAAAGTAATGGATAGATTGCTTTTGTTTCAGATTCATCTGGTCCTGCATTGCTTGCTCACCAGAACACAAAGAAGGTTCACAATGAGGAGACCAATGAGTCGGAGTCGTCACAGCGGGTGCCTGAGGCTGCTGCTGGCTCCCCAGTTTCTGTTGCCAGTTCTCAGAAACAAGCCAAGAAAGTCGAATCTCAGTCGAGCTCTTCAAAATCAGAATCCATGCAGAACAGCTCCAAATCCTGCCCAACACCAGAGGTTGGTGTGGGAGTTCCCACTGATGAGGCCTCTCCTTTCTAGCCAATAGTGAATAGGTGCATTGCATTTCTCTAGCTAAATGAAGAAAACTGTAATGAGCCAAGTGAAAGCCTATAAGAAAAATTGAGAAGGCCTTGGATGCCCATGTTTGCAATGCTCATCTGAATGTATTGCAGTGCTCTAGGAAGGAATCAAGTGGGCGTGGAGGAGAAGGCAGGAGGGAAGCTCAGTTGGAGGGATTTGTGGGGAAGCTGTGGTAAGGACACCATGTGACACTTCAGTCATGGTAGCAAATGGAAAAGTTACAAAATTTCAGCATGCTGAAGGACTGTGCCTCAGGAACTCAAGATTCTTTGCTTGCACTCCTAGGTCTGATAATTCTACTTGTAAGACGCCATGAGAAGATGCTGAGTTTGTGCTAGCAAAGGGATGAAGTTAATAGGCTTTGCCTGTTAGTGCCACCAAGATCTAATAGCTGGCAGTTGCTTCTCTTTTCCAGGAGCTCTTATATAGGGTTCATTTAAGCAGTCTTTCATACACTGCTGTACAACTGATGTGACAGCTTAGGCTAAGCTAGCACTGTGAGCAGGGCTGGGTGTGATGATGTGGGAAACAGCTCACTTTCTCTTAATCCACTGATGTTCACTGAGTGCTAAAACCTTGGAGGCTACATGGAATGCCTCATGGTACAATAGAGGACAGTGAGGACTTGAGCTATAGAGCCAGGACACTGGTGATAGATGCTGCTGTGGCAGGCAGCTCCCACCACTGTATGAGGTCTGAGAAGCTGTCATCTTCAGCAACAAAGTGAAGGTCACACCTGGAAAGGAAAGCATATCTGACTACTGCCAGCTCTGTAGTGGGACAGATTGCTGTTATTCAGTGTGAAAGAAGAATTGAGAGCCACCATGCCTCCATGCAGACGTAAGAACAGTCATTCTTTGGGAGATAATCTGTGGTGTGTTTGGCTTCAGCAGCACAGGAGTATGGGAATACTCCAGGGTGTTAGACATGTTTAAAAGCTATTCCACTTCTGTGCCTTTGGGTGTTACAGAGTGCAGCTGTTTGTTGGGGGCATGGTGCAGGGCTCCATTTCAAGGAGCACAAAACCTTGAAAAGAGTCTCTGAACTGTTCAAAATATTAACTTTTGCAGTTCGTGTACTAGAAAAAGATCTGCTGTGTGTTCTGGTGCCTGCAATGGACCTCCATCAAAACTACATTTGCCTTGAGGTGTGTTTTAAAATTAGCTCAAATTGATTCACTGGCAGCATTTCAACCAAACACAAGGGAAATGCATTTCTTCAGAAAGAAGGATTGCTTTATGTAACTTGCTGCCATTAGATGTGAAGTTTCAAAATGTCAGTCATAAAAGCTTGAGACAATTATCTGGAAGATTCTTCTGGCAATAACATTCATGGTACAGACCCAGCTTTGGAAGTTCTTCTGTAGGTCACTGCTAGCAACTGAGAGGCTGCACAAAAAGATGAGAACTGCATGCTTGCTCTGCCTCTTGTATGCTTTCCTTCTGTATGTACAACTTACTGTTATCAGAGCCGGGTGTTTGGACTAGGTAGAGCTTTGGCCTGAGCTGGTAGGGCACTTTGGTGTTCTGAAAGTACATAAATGTTATACTGAAGCATATACAGGTGCTACAGGGGACTGACTGAATGGCAGAGATCGGATACAACTGTCATTTTGCCTCTGTTCAGATTACCATTTATATTTCATACAAGACTTGGATCTGGCAGGAAGTGATTATACTGCACTGCAGATATGTAGGGTGAAGGGGGCTTTTGAGAATCCCAAGTCTGGTTTCCCACTCCCATGGGGTCTGCCACCAGCACTGCCTCAGTGTGACCATGGCTTTATTTAGCTGAGATCACCCAGCTCTATGGACATCAAGGTTGCATTACCTTCTTGAGTGAATAGCTTTTGCTAATGTTCACCTGGAACTGTTGAAATTGCAGCTTGGAGCTGTGTTTCTTGGTACTGCTTTTTCACTCTAAAAATGATAGTTCCAGACAGCCCTTATCCAAGTGGCCAAATTCTCCTCCTCCATCAGCTTAGAGGATTTGTTCACTGCTGTTGGAACTCTTTGAGTGTTCCTTTATTCTGGTTTTGGCCATGTCTTACCCTTCATCTTTCATTTTATAATTTCAGGTGGACACTGCAAGTGAAATGGAAGAACTGGATGTTGACAGCATCTCTCTGATGCCAGAGCCAGGCAGCCAAGGCCCTGCGAAGCTCCAGGTCTTCTTGGCTCGATACAGGTATCATGTCATCTCTTGTGCTCCCTGAGGTTAGGCAAGTTATTTTGTTCTGTGGCATTAACTGCTCTGCTGTTAGGTTGGGGTTTTTTTTTGTGGCTTCTATTTCCTACATAAGCAAATCCTGTGCGTATAACTCAACAAAAACATAGCAAGATAATTAGCTACTCAAGGCACAGCACTGGCTGCAACTTTTCTTACGAAAATAGTATTGGATAGAAAACAGAGATTTGAACTGATCCATTCCCTGGTTTGATTTCTGCTGGATTAATAGTTTTCTCCAAGGAAATCTTATTCCAATTAGGAAAACATCAGCACGGAATTCCCAAATCTAAGCTTTTGGCTGAAATCCGTGTTGATTGTTAAAGAATGTAGTAACAAAGAAGCAAAGAATGAAGCCAGAGTTTGCAGATCACTGTTGCTTATCTGTTGAGCTGCTGTGGTCAAATCAAATCCTCTTCTACAGTTCCTAGAATACTGCCATGTCATTCAGCTTTTAGTCTGTGGACTGGGAGGAAGTGGGATGATTCTTTTTTAGGAGCAGATCAAATATGATCTTTGTCTTCATGTGCTGCTTTTAGGCCCGTAAAGTCTCACTCAGCTTAGACAGGATAGCATTTCTTTGGCATGCTGAAAGCCCTTCTAAGGACTAAACAACAGGTGTGGGCAGTAGGTGCATACAAGATTTCTCATGCGACTCTTTCCTCTAAAAGTCCTCCTGATCAGCTCAAGGACCTGTGGGTAGGTGACTTAGAGCTACCTGGAGCCTGCCACCTATCACCAACGTACTTATTTACCACTTCAGTGTATTTCTGGACTGCCATGTAGAGTGTGGAGTTGTATAACTTGAAGGCAAAGAACTGGATAATTAGAAAGTAAAAGGCAGCAAATGTTTTCTTCATTCATACACAAACATTCTTCTTGCACAAATCAACTCATTCTTAGGGTTTTAAATATGGGAATTTTGAGATTCTTTGTGGTGCATGAAGTATGTTCTATGTGCTTTTGGCACTTCGATTCAAAGCTCTGATTTGCCAGAAATGTGGGGTGATGTGTGCATTTAAGAGATGCAAGGGAATCCAAGGATGTCTAATTAGAAATGCACAATCCTACAGCTTACTTGACACATTCAGGCACTCAGGTAGTTCATACGTCGTTAAAACACTTACTTGAGTCGCTCTGATCTGTTCTTTCAGATGTCTCAAGACATCTGTTCTGCTACTCTGAAAAGCATTCCTACCTGCTGTTTGGACACGGAGCAGTGTGGTGTTAGTTATATACAAACACACTGAACTGAAGCCTTGACCTTTGTGGAATTTGCTGCTGAGCTGTAAGCTGATCCAGCAGCACAGCTTGAAGGTGTTGCTGTGAAAACTGGTGTATGAAGTGAGTTTTCATGTTGTAACTATTTCAGCTACAATCCTTTCGATGGACCTAATGAAAATCCAGAGGCAGAGCTTCCACTAACTGCTGGAGAGTACATTTACATCTATGGAGACATGGATGAAGATGGCTTCTTTGAAGGTGTGTTCTAGTGGAAAAGGAATGTGACTGAACTGCAGTGCAGATTTGCTCTCTTAAAAAGAAAAAAACGAGAGGAATTTAGTGAATCCTGAAACCTCAAGATAAATGTTTTTCGTCCAAAGTTAGTTTAATAGAGAGGAGAGCAGGACCTGTTAGAAGAGTTGATTCGTGTCATGATTAATTTAAGCCTAAAGCATGAAATCCTGGTCTGGTGAATTCAGTGGCAGTTTTGCCACTACTTTCAACAGAGTTCCAGGTTTCATCTGCGTGTTGTTCCTCCCTGTCCAAGGATAGCCCATGGATTCCTTCTCCAGGTAGTCTCTTACCCTCTTCCCAGTGGCTGCATATTGAACCCAGCACCGTGGGCAACTGATAGTCTTGATTACTTTGTACTCTTTTTGGCAAGTAAGGAGTAAGCTAAGCAGCCCAAACCACAGTCTTTGTCCTGTTTGGCATTTGGCAGCAAGTTTCTCTTTTGACATATTTTCTTTTGAAAACACGATCTCAGGTGATTATTAGGCAGATGGAATGGAAAGCAGGAAATCTGGACTGTAAATCTGTAATGAAGTTTCCTTGTAGATGTAGGGTCCTGATTTACTCAGGTGCTTTGCAAGAGCTGAGGCAAATGCATGCCATGTTGCACTGCTTGCTCCTTGACTGTTCTGGCTCTTTCATTCCTTCTATTTCCAAGCTTCTCATTTGTTTGTTTATTTATTGTTTAAAGAATAAACAGGTTATTCTTTACTAATCTTTTCTGCTTTCCCTGCTTCCAATTGATTTGCTGTAGGTAGAATGTGAAATTATGTACAACCCCTACACACTGCTCATTTGACACTGATTTGATGGTTCTTGCACGTATCAATATTGTGCTCTCAGTCATCCCAGTGGGTCTTTTTGGGACATCTTTATTACATAAGCTGATATAACAATGGAGCCAGGTCTGAATACGCAGCTGGAAAGTTGGACTTTCACAAGGAATTACTGTGAAAACTAAATATGTTTGGCTGGGAGAAGATGTACAATGTGCATAGTTTGGGAAAACTAGAAAAAAAGACATTGAAGTTAGTAAAAGAGCTGTGATCAGAAACAACAGAATAATAAACAAGGGAAAAACATGAAGCTAATTACGTAAAACACTTTCTGGTTAGCTCACTGTGAAGTGTGTAGAGCAGTGAGTTTTCTCAGTGGACATCAGGATATAAGTAGAGCAGCTCTAGGAAATGGAGTAAAGTTGCCCAGGATAACCTCCCAGAGCTTTCTTTGTTCCTGACTGCAGTGCAGTTATGACCTAGTATAGATGTTGTCAGGTTGTCTTCACAGATGGGTTGGAAGATTGAATGGTAGGTGCAGTGGTAACAGGTTTCCTGTTTTTTGTTTAGGGGAGCTGATGGATGGCCGGCGAGGGCTGGTCCCCTCCAATTTTGTTGAGCGAGTTTCAGATGATGACCTCATGACGGTTCTGCCTTCGGAGCTGAATGATCTCACCCATAGTTCATACCAGGAGAAAAGTTTTGTCAGTGCAAGCACCAGCAGTGGAGATAAGAGTGATTTCTCCATTGAAGAGAGTAGCATCAGTCCGTTGGTCAGTAGAGCAGAAGGAGACCGGGAGGAACGTGTTAGTCACACAGCAGTGCCTTACCCGAGAAAACTGACTCTCATCAAGCAGCTTGCCAGAAGCGTAGTTGTAGGCTGGGAACCACCGCTGTTGCCTGCTGGCTGCCCAGACATACAGAGCTACAATATCTATGTGGATGAAGAGCTACGTCAAAATGTGAAGAGTGGCTTTCAGACCAAAGCAGTGATTGAAAAGCTGGATTTAAAGACAAAGGCTTACCGTGTGTCTGTGCAGAGTGTGACAGAGAAGGGCAGTTCTGATAAACTGCGATGCACTTTCTTTGTGGGGCAAGATCTGTGTGTGGCACCGACTGTGCTGAAAGTCAGAAGCGTCACTGCCACGTCAGCAGAGGTCACGTGGCTTCCCTGCAACAGCAATTACAACCACGCAGTGTATCTGAATGGGGAGGAGTGTGACATAACAAAACCAGGGGTCTACTGGTACACCTTCTGCAACCTGCAGCCCAACACTCAGTATGTTGCCAAGCTGGTGGCCCGTCCCTTGAGAGCACTGTGGGAAGAGGTCTCAGAGGGGCAGGAGCAGAACTCAGCTGTGATACACTTCACTACCCCACTAGCAGGTATCAGAGTAGTTGTGCCCATTGCAATTGTGAAGGGAGTGCTTGGGACAGAAAGCTTTGCCAGTTCTTTGGTGTAAAGCCTTGGGGTGAACGGAAGCAAAGCTTGTCAGGTCCCAGAGCGTGAGGAGGTATCCTGTTTTGTCTTAATACTTCTTTTGTTTTAAGAGTTTATTATCTCTTCTGTTTTCATCTGCTCTTGAGAGACCTCCCCTTTGCTGATTTGAGCAGCATGCCTCTCAGGGTATGAACAGTCTGGTTTGCTGTGACCTGCACTCATGTTGCTCTAAGGGTTGCTGCATCTTGGCCTCAGCTACTTTTGCAAAGTTTTGTTTTCTGTGCTTTAAAGCTTTCCCAGAGTCAGAGCACCTTACTTGTTCTGTTTTTGTCTGTCACTTCCCAAGAAGCCAGTGTAGTCATTCCAGTGCAGTTCTGCAGCGGCAGGTCTGGTGTGAGAGTTTTCTCTTAGATACAAACCGGGGTTTAGCTTGTTGTGATGCTGTAGTGAGGTAAGCAAGAAAACGATCCTTTTGATCCTTCCCAGGCACACCTGATGCTCCTCTGGATGTCCAGGTAGAAGTTGGTCCCTCTCCAGGAATCCTTGTTATCAGCTGGTTACCTGTCACTATTGATGCTGAAGGATCTTCCAACGGAGTTCGAGTCACCGGTTACGCTGTGTATGCGGATGGACAGAAGGTGAGGGGAACGATATCAGAAAAGGTACAGTTCTTGGGCTGGTGGGTTTTTTTGGCTGATGCCTACCAGAAAAAGGCATCTGTCAAGATTGCTGATGTGCTCTTGATGTAACTGAACAATAAAAGTTTCTGTGGCAGGACCCTTCACCAGCAAAACTGGAGAATCAGTGTGTGCCTCCTCTGTCTCACTCTGGGCACTGGCTGGATTCTTGGGGAAGCAGTGGGTTTGTGGGGAACACACGTTCTGACTGTTTCAGAGTGATAACAGTGAGAATCCACAAAGAGCACTGCTGGGTGTCACAGTGAGTTATAACTTCTGTAGGATGGGTAGAGAGAAGCAGACAGCCTTGGCAGCGCTTGGGACTTGTCTCAAACTGAGGAGTGAGGTGTAGTTCTTTAAATTAGGAATAGGTGAAGGGAGAGATGCCCAAACACCCAATATGAATACCAATAAAGAACTTCCAAGGATTTTCTGTATTGCAGGTGGCCTGCAGTTTTATGTGTGCATGATGATGTGCCATCAGCCATGGGGGAGGTAAACCACAGCTCCTGAAAGGAGCACAGCACTGAACGGAGCGGTGCTGTGTTGGATGACTGCTGTTTGTCATGGAAATTCTTCCATAGCATGCGTCAAAAAAACAAATATGGAAAAGTTCTGCCAGAGTGAAAAAGAGGCAAAAAAAAAAAAGGTGGCCTTCGAAAGTGCAGTGAACAAAAATGGTTTACACCTGGAGCAGAAGAGAAGATACTCTTACTTTATAGACTATCCAGTTTCTCAGATAGTAACAGCAGCAATTTCTCTTTACCATTCATTCTGTGTTGTTACTGTGCAGAAGGGTGGAAACAGCTTTAGCTAACTTTGGGTTCAAGAACTGCCCTTCTCAGAAATACTGAGCTGCACACTGTAATTAACTGCTTCTTGCTTCTTTGCTTGCAGGCAATAGAAGTTACTTCTCCAACGGCCGGGAGTGTCCTTGTGGACCTGTCCCAGCTTCAGATGTTCCAGGCGTGCCGGGAGGTTTCTGTGAGAACAATGTCCCCGTATGGAGAATCAGTGGATTCAGTTCCAGCCCAGATTTCCTCAGTCTTGCTGAGAGCCTCTCATTGTTCTTCACCTTCAGATTCTGCTGGTTCTACTACTTTTACCTCTAGACTGCCCTGTGGGGAATCCAAGGGCTCTCTGCCTGCACGCAGCCCACCCACGCACCACATGGCTGCTCTCCTGCTTCAACAAAAAGTCCCCACTGGTAGCTCAGATGCCAAATTGACTGATCTCTCCTCCAGCCACGATGGCTCAGCACGATCTCTGCCAGAGAAAGCCTCTTCGCTGCTGCAGCTCTCTTTGTCCAGCGCTCCCTTGGTGCACACCTCAGGCACTTCCCTGCTGGGATCAGATGCTGCACAAGACAAGAAATGCCTGACTGTGCCTCCTCAGCAAGCAGGCAGCACAAAACTCCTGGGTGAGGGCACAGAGCCTGTCTCCTCGAGGGAAGCAGAATTAGAAAGCCTGGGTGAAGGGACAGAAGTGCTGGTAAGTACATGACGTCTCCTGCCCAGTACTGCTGGGAAGGAGAATGAATCATTTAGGGGAATGTAACAGCAAGCTGCTAGCGTGCAGCCATCCAGTGGCTGGCAAACCGGCAGAGTGTTGTATATGTGAAAGAGAAGTTGAATCTCAGTGCTTGGTCACATGTGTACAGGCAGGGCAGGAACAGAATCAGGAAAGCATGAACTCCTCTGGGCTGGGTGCTGAAAGGGATCTTCTCACTAATGGTGATGTCAGTGTTGATTTGGCATTGCTGTGGTCTTTGACTTGCAGGAATCATCTCCAGTCTGGTGAATTTGGGCATTGCAGAGCAAACACTCCAGCAAATGGGGACACCTTAGTGGCTGCCTAGCCTTGTCTGGAGGAGAGTTGGCAAGCTGTCATGACATTGGGCATTTGAAAGCCTCTGGGGTAGATGGGTGATTTCAAGGCTTTTTTAAGATGGTGGTGAGAAGTGTCTGGGAGGTCTTTGAGAAAAGAGGTGAACTGTCTGTAAGGTGCTCATTCTGTGACGAGAGGGAAGTAGGTCCTGTTGCTATGTGAGGTGTTATATCAGGGAAAGTTATCTTTTCCCTATTCTCACCTTTCATGCTGACTAGAGGCTCACAAAAGTGCTTCGGACCATCAAATTCAGCAAGACTGTTAATGAAGGCAGTGTGAGCTCAGAGCTGGGTAGAAGGGAGGAAGACTTTTTTAACTGCTTAAGCATCAGCAGCTGTGTGGGCCCGAGATCAAAGACCACATAAATACTTAATAAAATTGAGACATCGAATCAAAAATTACAGCTGTCATTTTCCATTCCCCACTCATTTGCTGCTCTGGCACCACAAGTCAGTCGTTTTGATTCATTTGCCCACATTTAGATGTCTGGTGTAGATGGCTGCACATGACTGAGTTGCTTTCTCTCCTTTGTAGTCAGAAGAACGAAATTGGTGCTTCAGAGACACAAATCATCTTTGTTGCTTGAGATGTCTGTCTTCATTCAGCTGTTAACAAAGGGAAGCAGGGCAATAGGAGTCTACCTGGTAGGTTAAATATGAGGTCCAGGCCTGCCTAACTTTGGCCTGAGTCCAGGGGACATTTTGAAGCTGCAGTGTAAATCTCCTCAGAAGTCTGTGTAGACATCTTCAAAGTATGCCTTAGTATGCCTAAGCCACAGTTGCACTCCGTTGCAGTGCAGCTGTCTTTTAGATAACTAGCTAGCAAAGGAGGTGACTGATGAAAGCCCATCTGCCTTACTCTCATCATTTTTGGGGGTTCACTCCTCCATCTCCCAGAGATTTCCCTAAAAATCAGACTAAGATGACTGGTCATAAAAGGCAGAAACAACTATTGGGCAAGATTTAAAATCTCTGTAATTTAAGTAAGTGACCTAACTACTGTGCTGTTAGTACACCGTTGTACTCTCTGTGTATATTCTTCTTCACAGCACCCAGAAGCCCCAAGAAGAGCTGGGGTAGTGCCCTCACCTCCAGCTCAAGCTATGCTGTAAGCTGGTTCTTAAGATGTTCCTCTGGAATGAGAGAATGAGAAATGGCCTGGTTGTGTAGGTTGGACTCATCTTGCTCTTGCTGCTGTAAAACTGTGCAGGGCTGTGCAGTGTGCAAAGCAGAGTGCTATAGCAGAAGTGCCCTGTGTCCACTTGCAGTTAATGGTAGGGAGGAGTTAGTTCAGAGCTGGCCAGCCTTTCAGGCTACCAGTTGACTGCCAGGATCCTCCTACACTGACACAGAACACGTGGTGAGAAATGACAGTTTGGGAGTTGAAGGCCCTTTTGGCTCACAAATATTGGATGGTGCCTCCTCTGAGTTTCTTTGCTCCTTGACAAGAAGGGGCTGGGGGGAAGGATAGCCACAGACTGCTGTCGTTGGCTTCTGGGCTGCTGGTATAGACACCAAGAACATCTCAAACTGTCCTTAATGGTCCTTTGCAGAGGAACGGAAATAGAGCGTGCACCTGGAGGCTCAGGAATGGTCCTGCAACAGGTGCTGTGGTTATCCTGGTGATGAATTTTGTTTGTTTGTTTCCCAGCTGGAGCAAAACATAACCAAAATGCCAGAGCTAGAAAGCCCAACTAACGGTAGCCTGAAGATACGCATGGAGACCTGCCATACGTGCTCTGTGGAGTCACCAAAAAGTCCCAGTGCTGAAAGAGAGACAGAAGCAAAGGAGAAGAACTTGAGCCCAGAGCCCCTGCCCTCCCCCGACCTGGCTGAGGAGATGGAGGGCACCTCCCAAGAGGCAAACATGGCTGGAAGCAGCTGCCAGGAGTTCCTGAGGTTATCACCTAGCAAGGAGGTGATGAAAGAAATGTCCAGAGTGAAAAGAGAGGTTTGTTTTTACCTTGGATAAATTTCTGCCAATGGAGGGGATGTGGATTGTATTTGATGTGCCTAAGTTTTGCAGTTTCAAGTGAAACTTTTCTTTGCAGGCAACAGAATGTGTCCGTCAGTTTTGTGTGTCTGTGCACGTGTTTGTGTGTGCATGTGCCAGTTGCTGCACGGAGTGCTGTTCATTTTGTTTCTTGCCACACTTGACCTGCACATGTACTAGTGAATGAACGCTCAAATAGACAGGGTGCCTGAAAGAAGTCTGCTTTGCTTTTCCACAGCAAGAAGAAAAAATGTCTGAAATAGGAAGACGACAGCTGACTCTTTCTGCTGAGCACAACCGTAGTTCAGACCTTTCAGATATATTGGAGGAGGAAGAGGAAGATGAACTGTCTTCAGAAGCTCTGGATGAGAAGAAATGGGATCCAAGAGAGCCCTGTTACAGGGAGAATGGGGAGAAGGTAACCTGTAGCAGAGTTATGCTTGTGGGGAATGCCAGTGCAGCCATCCCATGTCATCAGCTCACAGAAGAGGCTGCTTTGAGCCCAGCTCTCTCAGCAGTGCTTGGCTCAATTCCTGCCTGCTCTTCTTTTATTCTCAGTGTTGTCTTACTCTAGTAAAATGCAAGTTCTGTGTGAGAGCGGCGGGTGTTTGTAAGTAGTAAATGTACTCAGGGTTTAATTAGTTGGAAAAACACACAGTGTAATGTGAACTTTAGAACCCAGGGTGAAAAATCAATCCTATTGATCATGTTCTTAATATAGATGTAAACAGTGAGCGCACAGGAGTTTGTGAAGTCTGCCCGCGTCCCAGTCCACCATCCTTCCAAAGGCAAAGCAGAGGCATTAATGCTTTGGTTTCAGTCCTACAAACACTCCTGAACATGAATAGCTTTGTTCAGATGGTTTTGTTTAGATCTTCGTGCTCTCAATGAGGGTGGATTGCACATGGGAACAGTGCCATGACTTTGCAGTTCAGATGTTACAAGTGAGAAAGGACTGCTGAAGTGGAACCATGAGAGATTTACACATATACAAGTTCAAACAGTTAAAACGAGTTAGAGTGTTACAATGCATCTGCATCAGGAAACGTGCTTAAATCTGCATGACTGGAAAGTAGGATGTAATCATACAAATTATGACAGTTGAAATGAGTATGCATGAGGGAAATTATGAAGGGTGAATGGCTGAGAAATTAGAAAGATTTGAAGGAAATGTAATCTGCCTTTATTGAAAGAATGTGTCCTAATTTATGTAGAACAGATGTAGTTCACTGCTGCTGACCTTTATAGCTCATAGCCTGCAACACAGATGGAGTGGATCTGGTGAGCATTAAATAGTCAGTAGCAGAATGTGTGATGAATCTGGAGTAAATTTGCTGCTGCTCTTTTTCCCCTTCTTGAGGGTGGGTTGGGGAGGTTGGAGCTGCAGGGCAGCATGTCAGGAGCTTGAGGAGAGCCTGGTAGCGAACCACGAGGCACAGGTTCCATTCACTGCTCTGTGGTGTGGGAGAAGATGATGGCAGAAGTTCAGCCGAGCCTCAGCAGAGCAGTTTCCTGGGCTTCTGCATGCTCAGTAACATTCTGGCTTATTTTGGGGTCTCCTCAGCCAACTCTTTTAGGATTTGTAGGATAAGGAATGGAGGGGCTCTGATTATAGATTATATATGTTTGACCTCTAATAGATTATTTAGCTTTCTTCTGGATTATTAATGGACTATGGAGTCCCAGATCCTTCTCATGTTATAGAATTTCATTGTCTTTCTTTCACTTCTTTACATTTACACAGCTTCAGCTTCAACTCCCTATTTTAATGTACCAAAACTCAAAAGCAAAGGCCACAACTCCATAAATGGCTAAAATAAGTGTTACTGGTCTGATTTTTATGGTTGCATTTGTGAATTTGTGTATTAATAATTGCTGCTAACAAGTGCTTAAGAGGTGGAATCTAGAGTGCATGTCCTGTGGGGAGAGTGTTCGGAAGCTTCCCAAAACTGGTCTGGCAATGAGGAGATCCAGTAGCTGCCTGCAACTATTTGAAAGATGCTTACAAGGAGAAGAGTGCCAAAGTCTTCTTGTTGGTGGCAAATAGTACAGAAACAGGCAACAGCCACAAGTTGCAGTGTGGTTCATGTTGGACAGAAGTACAGAATCTTTTCCCAGGTGAGAGTTGCAACCTGGGGACAGATCTCGTGGGTCAGAGGTGGAGGAGCTCTGTTCTTTGGCATTTTCAATCCTCAGCTACACAACTTTACACTGCTTTAGTGTTGGCAAAAGTCGTGCTGCCAAGTAGATTGCACATAATGCAGTCCTGCCCTTGCAGGAGATTCAACTAGAGATCTCCAGAGGTCACTTCTAACTCTTCCTAAATACAACTCAAGACCAGCTTTTGTTTGGAAAAAGTTATGGAGGATGGAGTGATCATCAGACAGCTTACAACTACCTTTTTCTCCCTCTGTGGTTCAGTTTTTAGTTCTCTGTGTGTTGGCATCCTCATGGCTGTAGCTTAAAGCATCAGTAGCTACATAAGTTTTGTAACCTGTAAATGTTTTTAGAACATATCATGATGTAAATTGTTAGGAAGGTTGGAATACAAACCTCCAGATCTCTTCTAGCCTAAATTATGCTCTGTTTCTAGGATTCTACCTTTTTATTTTAGTATAAAGGTAGTAGGAGGCAAAACATAACATAGACAGTTTTTTGGAACAAATTTTAAAATTCAGTAGTGTTTTTCCAAAAGGTTTTTGTGACCTGGTAGGCTCTTTCCAAGCTTTCAAGTGAGACAGAAGCATGCATGTCTCCCTGGAGCTACAGGATTTTGCTGTGCAGGGTCATTTCCTTACGTTCCATTGTGAGGACGGAGAGATAGGGGAGGACTGTGGGTCCTCTTGTGGTCACAGGCTGTGAGTGTGTGTGCAGAGAGGTTCCTGGACACTGAGCAGCTCCAATGTGCAATGAGCAGCTGCAGAGGAACTGTTCAGCTCCTGTCCCCCAACCACACTGGGAGTGGTGGAGCTGTGGGGGTTCCAGCAGGCAGGACGAAGGGTGTTGCAGACAGCTGTCTGTGTGGAGGCAGGGCCTGGGAGGGAGCTCTTCCATGCATTGGCCTTTCTTGCTTCCCACTGCATTGCTAGTTCATCTGATTGTCTTTTGCCAGAAGACCCATTGCTATCGTTTGCTTCCTACCCTTGCTTCTCTGCAGCCCACAGTCGCCGCTCCATATCGCTGTGCTGGGAGGGAATCACCTGTAACTTTATCTCTCTTTTTAATGCATATTTCCTCTCTTTTTTTCCTTTGCTTGTCCTGGCTGTGGCTTTTCTCGGGGGCTGGGTACAGATGGATCTTTGTGATACTGACAGCGATGAGGAGATTCTGGAAAGGATACTAGAGCTCCCACTTCAGAAGAACCACAGCAAGAAATTGTTTAGCATCCCTGAAGTGACTGAGGATGAGGATGAGGATGAGGATGAGGATGAGGATGAGGATGAGGATGAAGATGAGGATGAGAAGTGTGTTACAGAGGAAAAGGAAAATCCTCAAGGCTCCTTGGAAGCACCTACGTACATTGCAGAAAGGTCTGAGAAACCACTAAGCACCCAGGATCCATTTCCAAAGGCAGATGGTAGTGATTCCTCCCCCGATCCGTCTGCTCAGACTGCACGGGAGGAGCAGACTGCTAAGGAGAGTAGAGGGAGTGCTGACCACATGAGCCCCAGCTGGAGTCAGAAAAGGGCAAACTGGAACTGGGGCTACCAACAGAATGATCTGAAGTCCGAGAGTGGGGAAAGCCCCACTCGGAGCAAGAAGAAGGGAAATAACTATCGAGAGAAGATGCGGGGTCGACCTGAGATGGGTAGGAAGAGACAGAATGATTCCACAGAGCACTGCAGTCGTCTGCTGGGCAACTGCAGCCAGATGGGAGGCGGGTTGTACAGAGCTCCCAGCCTCCAGGAGGAGCTGAACATTGTGAGCAGCTCTGCTGGTAAGGAGGGGTTTGATGCATACACTCGTGCTAGGCAAAGCGCCTCTCGAAGAAACTATGGGAAAACAGTGGTTTCAGGGTTTGCAGAACCTGCTGGGATGGCAGCACGCTGCTCCAGCTCCGGGAGCCTGGAAATAGACATTGAGTATGACTCTGAAGACGATCAGGATTCGACCTGTTCATCCCCTCCTGAGAGCAGGCTGTGGCCAGAAGGGGCCCAGAACTGTCAGGGGGAATGGAGCGATTGCTCCAGTCAATCTGAAGTTATCCACACAGATGGCAGAAGGAACCTGACCAGACTGGAGAGAGTAGAAGAGCAGGGTATGGAGTGGGCTGGGTCTCCAAGCTGGCGGCTGCGATCCTTCTGCCAGGAGAAGGAAGCACTGAGGTGTGAGAGCAGCTCTGAGGAGCAAGGCTGGGAGCAGGACTGTAAGTCACCTGGCTGGAGAAGGAGGCTCGAACATCCTTGGAAGGGGATACGTAGCACCTCCTTGCACAAAAGGGTTGGGTGACTTTTCCTATTCTGGCTTTGAAGCAGCTTGCAGTGGTGTTAGCTTCCCTTCTGCTTCCCTGGCCTGCCTGTATCTTGCTTTGTTCAGTGTTGTCCAGAGAAAGGACCCTTCTCTAGGATCATCCGGAAGAATATCTGGGAGATTGTGTAGTTCTGTGCTGCTCCGTGGCTTTTCTTGTATTAGCTGCTTCTGCTTTTCCTGCCAAATGATCAAGTGTCACCGATGCAGTATTCCTTTTCACACTGGGTCTTCCCACCTACAGCAAGAGACTGTGGGACCCAAATGAGAATCCCTGGTGAAATAAGCTGATTCATGAAAGCTTTCTGTAGTTGATGACTGTAATGTCATTGCCTTCCCTTGAAATGCCCTTTCCTGCATCCTCACATCACTGTCAGGCAGGGTGCCTGTCTGCATTTAGCTCTCTTTTCCAACTCCCATAGCATTTTCAGCTCTCGAGTGTCCCTGAAGAGGAATGTTGCATTTGGATGCACTGCTCTTTGTGGAGTGCGTTTGGGCTGAGCGCTGTTCACATGAGTTGGAAGGCAGAGGCTGCTACTAACTCTCTGGTGGTTCCTATTGCAGGCATCTGGTAATAAAGATCCTAGGGGCCAGGAGCTGCCTGGCTCAGCTACCTGGCAGACTCCCAGCAGAAGAGGGAGCAGGAGCTTAAGAAGATGCCAAATGCAGAAGCCTTTGCTTTCCAGTCCAGGTGAGTGGGGAAGGAGGGGAGAATTGGCAGCAAGAGAGGCTGCTGGAAATTGCATAGGGGGACTGCTGGGCAGTACTTGAGCCATGCGGGTCTGTGGCAGGGAAGTGGTGCTGACATTTTCTCTGGTGTGTCCCCTGACTGTGCCTAGGTCCTCCAAGGAGCTCTGCTTCAGAAACCACGGTTAAAGATGATGGCATAAGAATATTTGTGGCCCTGTTTGATTACGATCCTGTTTCCATGTCTCCTAACCCTGATGCGGCAGAAGAGGAGCTCCCATTTAAGGAGGGGCAGATCCTGAAGGTAGGAGCAGACCTTGGTGAACATCTTCTGCTCCATATGGATCCATTTCTTGTTCCAAGGACAGCATAAACCTTGGGAGGCAGAGCCCCCTCATCTTGGGAGTTTTTTGGATTCCCTTTCTCCTTTTGCTTTCTGTCTTGGTCCCTGCAGCATCAACAGTCCTTGGCCTATCTTTTGCCTCGCAGGTGTGCGGAGACAAGGATGCTGATGGCTTCTACAGGGGTGAATGTGCAGGAAGAGAGGGATACATACCCTGTAACATGGTATCTGAAGTCCAGGTGGAGAATAATGAAATCAAGATGCAGCTCCTAAAGCAAGGGTTTCTTCCTGCTGACCCACCAACGGACAGCATAGGTACTGTATCTTCTTAATGTGTGTGCTGTGCTGGCTTTGAAAGTGGAAAGCTCAGTCACTCTCTCAAGCTTTGCAGCTGATGCAGCCCACCCAAATAATCCCTAGGGCTTGCCCCCAGAGTCTCAATGCACAGTTCTGACTTCTGTGCTGTCCCTTCTTTTGCAAGTTTGTAATTGAGCCTGCAGGGGTGGCCCTGCTTGAGTGACAGAATCTGCAATAGTGGTGTCATGTCCTGAGGGTCCTGTGAGTCCTGAGGCACACAGTCTACCTTTCTACCTTTCATCTTGTGGCTGAATGCTTTTTGATAGGTTTGTGACTCGCAGCCCCTCTCACGTCTGGAGGGAGCAGAGATTTTAGTAAGGCTTTTCTCACACTCAGAACATTTGTAGTGCATTTCTTGAGTGTATCTTCTGGTGCTCAGAGGTGGCCAGATGTCTGTGGTGGCCTTTGTTCCGTGTGGATGTACAGGGCTCCCTGTCCCTCACCCTGCATGTTCTCAGAATAAAAACCTCAGTAGCTCTGAGACTGCAGAAACAATGGATTTGAGTGCTTTCTGAAGTGCAGTGGTAGTGAGAAACACGCCTCACAGCAGTGTGAGCACAAAAACCAGATCTTGTTTCTTTAGGCAGCTGGGCTGTATGTGCCTCTTGTTTTCCTGCTGCCTTGTAAGTAAGGGAGGGCCTTGGAGTGGTTGGTCTGGAGCTCCTGCAGGCTCAGCTAGGGAAGGAATGCATATACTGACTTCTCCAGAAATCCTCTTTTCGCTCTTGTGGAACTTCAAGGGACATTTTCAAGCATTGAAGAGCCACACAGTTTGCAGGGGCAGTGGATTTGTTTGAACGGTTTGCACTGAGAGGCTGAGGGAGCGTGGCTTCGTTAGCCAGGAGAAGAGACCCAGTGAGAAGAGATTTGAGCAGCCTGGTCCAAAGGCAGGACTGACCCTGCTCTGTGCAGAAGTTTTAGCTCCAGCTCAAAGTCCCTTTGCACCTGAGCTGATGGGATGCCCCTCACTTGGCTTTTTCCAGGTATTGATGGTACAAAGGCTTTATTTTATCCTTGTGATGCTCCCTCTGAAAGATAAAATGCAGCAAAGCTGCAAAGTGAAGTTTGTCTGCTGTGTACTGCGATAACATTAGTGGGCAAAAATGCAGTGTGGATTTCTCTGTGTACTTAGCATGTGGATCATGCTTCATCTGAGTCCACATATGGTAAATGGAGACTGAGGCTCTGTGCACAGAAGTCTTGGTGTCTGCTTCCCAGGGGAAGCGTGTCGTGCCACTCTGTTGCCTGTTCGCTCTTCAAGATGCTTTTCACTTTCCATTCACTGTCTGTTTCTCTTGTCTATTTATTTGCTTTTTTGGATTTTTATTAAGGAAATGGCACATTTTCTCCACCTCCACGCCGCCAAACCGTCCCTCCTCCAAAACCCAGACGCTCCAAGAAAGGTCTGTGTCACCCACTGCTTCCTCTTTGATTTTTTGCAATAGGATTACAGACTGCATTGAATTTGTACTACTTGCTTACAGGACCCTCAGATGTTTGTCTCTGTACGACTGCTAGGAAGTGGAAAGAGAGCCCATCCCTGCTGGTGTTAAGTTTTTAACAACAGTGATGTCTTTTATAGTTTTGGAGCTTGACCTCTGCGTCTTATTACGTCCCTGAGTCATGGTTACTGGCTTAGGCTTTGAGTTGCATGAACAGTTTGCTTCTATTGTTTGCTGCTGTGATCTTTGTTCTTTTTATTGTTGTTTGTCAGTTGTGTGGTGTGGACACTATTGAAAGATGGACGTCCATTGACTGGATACTTTTTTTTTCCTCCCCAACAGAACTAGATAAACAGGAGAAGTACAAGTCTCATCCAGGTGAGAACTGCTCTTTATTACCATGAGAAGAGGAATGCTGTGTTGCTAACATATGATCATATGAGCAGATGCAAGTTTTGTGGCCAAGTGTGAATCCAAGTCCCTTTTTCATCCTTTAGAGCACTGTAAGAAAATGGGCATTCTCAGGAAGGAAGAGCTTTAGTTCTTTAGTAGTGAGTGAAGTGACCTTTGACTAACCAGGGAGTGTTAGAAGGTAAAGGTTTTGCTTACTCATCTGGTGCTGCTGTGCCTAAAATCCAGTGTCTCTTGAGGGGATTCTAACCCTGCTGTGGCGTATTGAGATTTGTTGATGTCACGCCTGCAAACCCATTACTAAGCCACCCAGTGTCTACCTGAAGCAGGGTGTAAATCCATAAGATGAAGAAGTGAACAGTTTATCTTTTCTGTGGTGCCAGACTTTGTTTTTGCAGAATAAGTCTAGAAGAAGAAATGGGGCTGAGCAAGCAGGCAAGCAGGAGGTTGTAGAAATGCACTGCGATGTCTGAGCTGTGAGGCCTGCCTTCCCTTGGTGCTGAGCTCTGTGCTGGTGTGGATGGGCGCACAGAAAACCAGTTTTGTAGCTCAGCAGCAAAGCATTATGTGGAGGGGTGAGAAATGTCCATTTGACACAGTGTTGAGTGTGCGTGTTAAAATAGAAAATAAAATACATGAAAAGAAACATTCCTGTATATATAGACAGGATACCAGGACAGTGGATTGCAGGGTGTCACCAGTTCTGTGATTGTAAAGGGATGGAGGAGAGCAGAAGACTGTTTTACCAGATATCTCTGGGGCCTTTAAGATCTCTTGCCCATTCAGTTTCCCCTTTGTATTACTTCTACTCAATTCACTCCCAGTAACGGTGAAGGAGTTGCTACGGTTTGGAATGTTCTTTTAACTTACAGCTCAGTAAATCTTGTTATGTTTTTGTCCTACAGGACAGAAGCATCAGGACTTTGAAGCTGAACTGCTGACTCCTCGAAGTATGGTGGCTGTCTTCGACTACAACCCTAAGGAGAGCTCGCCAAATGCAGATGCAGAGGTAACCAGCAACTGCTCAGTCCTCT
This sequence comes from Lagopus leucura, assembly GCF_019238085.1. Taxonomy (NCBI): domain Eukaryota; kingdom Metazoa; phylum Chordata; class Aves; order Galliformes; family Phasianidae; genus Lagopus; species Lagopus leucura. The sequence goes on along the minus strand of NW_024962276.1, from coordinate 418,389 downwards.
GACAGGTTTCTTTTTCCACTCTTTTTTCACCTGTTCTGAGACACTTAGTACTTTGATCAAAACTAAGGTGATTATAGCATGACAATATAGCTGCTAAAACAAGTCTTAAAATGTAAACTTTGCTGATACACTCTGTCAGAGGTAACCGTGTTCAGCAATCTGCAAATACGAAGCAGCATATCCCTAATGATTTTCAGTGTGCATCTCTGTGAAGCTCTGTGAGCATCTCAGGGCCTTGCAGCGTCCTGAAAGTGCTCAGACAGGACTGAACAGCCCCTGCTTTTAGCAAGTGACCCTGGACATCCTGCAGTAAAAGGAAAATCCCTTTAAGGGTTTGAACTGACTTCTGATACTTACGGTGAAAGTCTTGGAGCTCATCTGTTGTGTTGACAAGGCAAAGATTTGTGTAGATCTTCGTTCGAGAAAGAGGACTTAGCTCCAGTTTAATGGATTGGTCCTCTAAATTGTGGCTTTTCAAGCAGTCTCTAGGTATAATCCAGACAGCAGTTTTGTGGATAAGTATTTCCTGTGGAAAGATTGCAGAGCACTGTGTGGGGAAAAAAAAAAAAAGGCTTTCTAAATTACAGCATGCTCTGTTCTTTCTTCCTTTGTAGCAGCATTAGTCTACTCTGAGCAAAGGTAATGGGGCTTGAATTCAGGTTCTCTCCATGTATACTAAAAAGAACAGATGACCAAGAGGTGGCACAGTGCAGATAATGCTTGCTGCCTGGTTCAGGTGTCTTATGAACAAGAGAATCTTCTGAGGACAGAGTGTTATGGGGTGATGAGCTGTCTTGGGAGAGGTATAATGAGAGCATGCATTAAACAGCATCCACATAGGTATTCACACATCTGGCTGAAGATTGCTTTTGAAACCTTGTCAGTAAGACCCTGTCCACATTGCAGAGTTGGAGCTGCTCCCTATGCACCCTCCCAGAAGATCTGGTCACTTGATTCATCAGGAATTTGGTCACTAGATTTGCTGTTTATGATCCTGCAATAAGTCCTATTGGGATCAGCTGTGCAATTTTTTGTGTTGTCAATGAAGTTCTCCAGAAGCTTCTTTCTGCTAGGACAAAGCCATTCACAACCAGCAGTAGGCGCCTACAGCCTCAGGAGAGAAATTGAGTCCTGGGAACTACGTAATATAAATATATTAGAAGTGGGTCTCTTCCAGCCAACCCTTTCATGTGTGTAGAGCTAGTCTCTTCAATGGGACTTGCCTTTTACACAGCCTATTTGGAGACTCCAGATCTTCTATCTTAGAGCAGCTGTTTCACTGCCACTGGGAGATGTCTTCCATTAGATGAGAATACTTGTACCTTTCACCTCGGTCTTGTGCTCCAAGGACTCTGCCCTCAAGTGGCAGACAACAGATCACAGCTCCTGTGCAGTAATTCTGTGTTCTCAGGTTAGATCTTCCTGTTCATATGCATTTCTGGTAGTAACTAATCCTTGAGCATTGCATCCTGAAAAGGATCATCCAAGGGAAGAGGATTTCGTGTTTATGTTTAAAAATATATATATATATATATTTTTTTTTCCTGATGTTTGTTCAGCTTTTTCTCAATGCCACTTTCTGGAATTGATGTTAGGTCTTGAACCTAACCTAGTGGTTTTCAACCATTTTGAAGCTTTGTTTTTGTCTTATTTTATGAAATGCTTCCTTAACACTGAATTCCAGTTTCCTAATTTGGTTGTCCTGCTGAATTCTGGTCCTGTAAGTCTTCACACAGTGGCCATCATCACTTGTGGTGAGATTGTACAAGCAGCCCAGGGTGGCCTTGTGTTTCTGGTGAGAAATTCTGGCAGTGCTCCTCTTGGATCATTTTGCTCATTTGTTCTCTTTTGCTCGTTGCAGGCTGAACTGACTTTCAGTGCAGGGGACATTATCACTGTGTTTGGGTCCATGGATGATGATGGATTCTACTATGTAAGTCCTGGGATTGGGAAGGTCCTTTGGCTACATCTGAAATCCTTGGAATCCATCTAGTGGCAGGAGAGCAGAAATTAGGGGACAAAATATATTATTTTGCTAATGGAAGAAATGAACGCATCCCTGTTCAGTGCAGACAGATTGTCTCTTGCAGCCTGTACTCCTCTAAACTAATATCCACATGGTTATGAGTTTCTTTCTTGGTGTAACTTGACTGCAGCTTTCCCAAAGCCTAGAATACATTTTCCTGCAGTGTACGTCAGCAGCTGCATCACTCTCTGCTGCAAGCTGATTTGTCACCAAGGACTCTGACACATGGTCTTGCCTAGGGCAGGAGGCTGAAATGGTAACACAAGGATAAAAATGTACACTGACCTCTGTCCTACCACATCCCAACTTCAGCAAACACTGATATCTGCTTGATTTACTGTGAATAGCTGGGGACTCTGCCTGCCAGTGAGCTGTGTGTTAGGCACATTCCTTAGCTCATCTTTTCCTGAACAGAAAAGTCTGTATTCACACATAAAGGGTGAGGCTCACAACTGGGGTAAATTCAGAGGAGAGTCTTGCGAATGTTTTGTTTGACTTCCTTCGTGCTGTTGTCCAAGCAACATTGCAGGGGTGGTTTTGTCTCACCCAGCTACCTGCTGATGAACTGTCATTCATTTTAGAATGACAGTCGTGCTTGGTTTGTAGCTCGAGATGTCAGTGAGCAGAGACAAGAATGTTGTACCAGCAGTACTTCATTCTTTAGAAATGTATAAACATATGCAAAATACCAGAGTAAATGAAAAGCCTCTAGGTAGCCTTTGGCACAACCATGTTCCAGTTGCTTCCAGGACATCAGTGGGAATTTTTTGAGCTTGTAGAGTGCAAATAGGCTTCACAGTTTACAACTTTGATGTTTCTGTGTTCCTGGAATATATTTGTTGTGGCTCACTGTCAGCTTTTCTTCTTGTAATCTCCTGTGTTTTTGCATTCTGAGTTGTTCCACAACTAAGCAAGCAAGAATGTGAGTTGTGAAATTTCCTGAGGATGCTTCCAACATGAGTGTGTCCCTGGGCTTCTCTCAGGCCTTCTCTGCATGGGCCTGCTCCTCTGTTTATTTCTGCCTCAGCCAGGAAACCTGATGTGGGAACTGAGTCTTGATCTTGCAGGGAGAGCTGAACCAGCAGAGAGGGCTTGTCCCGTCTAACTTTTTGGAAGCTGTAACCTCAGATGGAGACGTGGCTGAGGAGCTTCACTCAAAAGATAAAGACACTTTTTTGCTGGGCGCTGAGAGCCAGGTAAGACTGCGTGGCTGCGTAGTGCAGACATTCAAACTGTGACGTGGTTGGAGACTGGGCTCTGCACAGCATGCAGCACCTCATGGAGTCACATCAGTGATTGCATGCAGCTCAGTTCATCCCATGGGAGCTCAGGAGTTTAGAGGGGAGCACCAGGAGTTCTTAAAGATTTAACCTTAGTATGAAAAAAAGGTACCAAAGAGCAACATTCATGGAATCCTCATGCTCAGTTTGGTTAGGGGAGCAAAGAACATGGCAGGTTCCAACAGCAAGTTCTTCAGATGCACACAGGGGTCAGTGTGAAATGCCACTGCACACAGAACGGTTCAGGTGGCTTCCCAGGCACAGTATTCCTCAGATATGTTCATATCCACGTGAAGGATTTCTGGGATTATTAACAACTAAGCACTAATGTTTTTCCACCTCTCCCAAGTTAAATGCATCTTAATCCTGTCCAAGGTGTTCTCAGGCAAATTCAGAAGATACAGGGGAGTTTCTCAACCAGATCTGATGAATGAATTCATGGCCTGAAGCTTTGAGAGCAACTCACAGATGCGAGAAGTTCCAAGGTTGGGCTGTCCCCCCTTGCTTTATGTTTCTGATGCTTTTCAAGCAAATGCTTCAGCAGGAGATTTGGGTCACATGCTGGATTCAGTCAGTCCTCAGTGGGTGAGGCCAGAAGTATGGCACCTCTCTGGTGACTCCCAAATCCTCTGTGCTGTGGTATTCTAGAGAGTGGGAGACAGGGAGGTACACAGACCCATAAAAGTGTGGAAGAGCAAAGCCAGGTTGGCTGTGAGCTACTCCTAAAGGCAGTGTGTTGTCCTGAATCTTCCTGTTAGTCTCTTCACTGGTGTCACGCTAGCTTTCTAACTCCTTGCACTGTCATTTGTCCTATTTTTCATGCTCTGCTCCTCCTTTTGCTCACTTTCATCTCCCTGTCCCTGCCTGGTCTGCCACAGGCACCCTCTGCAGCCCAACACATCAAGCTTTGTGGGTGCAGTGTTTGTCCCACAGCCTCAATGCCTTTCTGTGAGAGGTGTCAGGAATGCATCAGAAATAAGGTTTATGGATAATTTACTGGATCATCTCCTAAACCCAGAAGCAGTTTTGGGTCTCTCATGCTTGTCTGTGTAGGATACTCAGTCCCTTTGATCTCAGCCCACAAATGCTGGTATGTGCTGAGGAACTGCAGTATTTAATGAGCTCTTATTACCACTGTTTGGCAACTGGGAGGTTGCACAGGTCGAAATTCTGAGTGGAAACAAGTATTCAGGGAGGGTTTTCTTCTCTTGTTTCCCTCAGAACAATTTACTCTTCCCAAATTATCCATCAATTAGAACAGAAGGTGTCAAAGGAGACCTGAGCCAGTACAGTTGTAACAGGCTGAATTGGTAGTACAACTTATTCCACGTCTGACATCCTCTCAGGTAACAGCTGGCAAAGGCCTGCTCAGATGTCCAAGAATTGTCATTCCAGCCCCAGTCTGGGTCCCAGAAATCTCAGTGAAAAAATCATGGGAAATAATGGGAAATTCAGTTAACCATTTGGGCTCAGAGAACTGATCTGCTGCTTGCAAATGTGAAGTATGTGGCTCAGCAAATGGTGTTCGTGGCATACGCAGCCCCTGTGCTCTTGTACCTGTTTGCATTTCTCTTCTGTGTCTCAGCTTCCTCACCAATAAGACGTCAGTTTGGCCTGCCATATCCCAGGCTGTGTCATGAGCTTACAGGATCCTGAGGGCTCTGCTGCTGGGCAGGGAGCACCAGCTGCTTCTGCTTGCTGCCCTGCAGTTTGCAGCTGCTCCCTCTGCTCTGCCCTTTCCACTTGTGCTGGGTTCTGCAGCAGGTTCCTGTTCCCCTGGACGCAGCAGTTCACCACTCTGACTCCACACAGTCCTGGTCTCTGCTTTGCAGTCCAGATGTATCTAAACAGCTTCCAAATACGAAGGGCGTGCTTGTCTGCCTGTCTCTTTGTAAAAGCAGTATGTTTACCCTGCTCCTAACCAAGCTTGTGCTACCTAACTACATTTAAGTACATTCAGTGATTTCTGAGGAGAGGCAGAACCTGACCCACGGAGTTGTTGGCTGTCATAGCAATCACAGCATCCACACCTATAAGCAGAGCTCCTGATAGGTAAGGCAGAAGGAACATGTCTTCCTATTGAATATTTTAGGGGCACTGTGTGATACAGCCCCACCTGAGGCTTTCTGGTCTTCCACATATTCATTCCATAGTTTAGGAGTGTGCCATTTAAGTGTGGTGTTGGTGTGTGTATCTAGCAGAACACAGATGGAAGCATCTCTGGGTTGGGGTGAATGGGGGGAGTGCAAAAGCCCCTGGCAGCCCTTAGGGAAGCACTGTTTGAATATTAAACACAGCATAACAGGTCTCCCATCAAATTTGCCAGCTTCATTCATCTTAAAAGCTAACTCATCAATGAGCATGTATCCTCACCGTGTATCCTGTCTGAGCTTTGGGCTGTGTTAAAGCGACTTCAAGTCTTAACAGAAGTTTCTCCAGCATGACCAGGAGTGGTTTTTGAATTGCTTATAACTTCTTGGATTTCAAGTTTTCACCAGATCTTTTCTTCCCATTTGCTTTTTGCATTCTGATATGACAAAGGCTTGAGAATAAGGACTATTTGAATGTTGAACTGGGGAAGGTGAATTATTAGAACTATTTCTGAGCAAATTTTAAAATGCTGACAACAGATAAAGGTAAAGCAATTTAACTTTCAAACTGACATCAATTTGGCTGGAGTGAGCAGTAAAAAATGCAGTGCAAAAAGGAGTATCCAAGAAGTTATGATCACAAGCGAGGGCACTGAAACACTGCTGTTCAGCAGCTAGGAGTGGCCTGCTTTAATGCCATGGCTGCTGAATGAATCTTTTTTGCATTGCCAATACAGTTTCTGTCAGACTGATTGTAAAGCATCTTCAGAAAGTATTCCATTCTAATTGATTTCATGTATTTATTTCTGCCTGTATTATGCACCCATGGCGGTTCTTTCCTTCAGAGAATGAGGAAGAGAAGAGTCCAGTGATAGATATGAATGATACATAGAGAGAGAGCAACCATGTAAGTTTGTGTGAGAAGATCTCTTCCATTTCCTAACCAGCCTATTAGAGAGTTCCACACTTGCAGCTTGTTCCTGTTCTTGCTGTTCTTGTAGATTGAGAAGCTGTTCTGGGGCTCTGACACCAGCCTAAAGCCCTCTGCTGGCAGTTCTTTACCTGCTCAGTTAGTTCTGTATTAAATTGGAGCCGTGTTCAGCACATAAAGTGCTGTTTTGAACGATTATCTGGTGGTTTTGGGGACTGCAGTGCGAATGTAGGAGTGCTGGGTATTCAGGTTTAGAAAAGATCTGCTTTGTAATTCAGACCTGCTGCTCTACCACTGTAGAAATGCCTCATGTAGCCTTTGCAGGATCCCCCTGTTTTTCACTTCTTGATTTCACTCTTTCCTCAGTATACTCCTCAAACCTCCTGGGACCCCATCAAGTTAAGAAAGCAGTAACATTTAGTCCCTAAAACCAACCTTGTGTGGATAATTGTTCTGTCTGATAACAAAGAATCAATGCTGAGGCTTGGGGGTCAGATCCCCTGTTTTGAGGGGAGCAGCGGGAGGAGATCTGTGTTTGACTTGCTTTTGTGTGGTTGGATTAATCAGTAATACCCAAGAGAGCACTGGAAACCATCCCCTGCCAACTAACACCACTGTTATCAGCCCCAACAGCTTTCAGCAGGATCTTGCCAGAGTGGTTCTGTCTCCATTTTTCTCACAGGGAAGAAACCCTGATTTTAGCATCCTTTATCTCTTACCAGATGAATCTGTAAAGTGATTCCTGTTGTTTTTCTGCCATATGGAGACCTCTGAGAATATCTGTGTGTGTGTATGAGTGCCTCTGTGCATGGAAGTCTGCTTGGGCATCGCGTACCACAGCTGGGAATCAGGACTTGCAGCCACAAAGACAGGGAACTGCAGCCATTTCCCTGTAACTATTTGACAATGAGCTGTCATTTCTGAAAACAGTTGTGTCATTTCTGAATTGGCCTGGTGCCTGCCTCTCCCTTTGCGTGCAGTCTTTCATGCCTAGATTGGCAGGAGCAATTGTGCAGTTTGCTGAGCTGCTTCAGATCTGCCCAGGCTGTGCAGGGAGCCCCCATCCTGCCCTGACTGCAGGCACCCAGCAGGCAGTCTTTCCATCCTTGCACTCAGGAGGTGTTGAACTTCTGTTTCTTCAGCTGTGAAGCAGCATCTTCCATCAGGTCCTCAGCGAGGCTTTTCTACTACACTGTTTGTAGCTTGAAGTTAAGGAATCTTGGAGTGTCTGAGGTGAGGCAGCATCTGGGTGAGAAGTAGAGAACACTTTACCAGAAGCTTCCTAACTGAATCTGCAACCATGGAGGGGCTGAGCCTTGCTGGGTGAGGGACAGAGTGGTGGGAGAAGGCAGGGTTTTCTGGCTGGGGTTTGTTGGCATAATATCCTTCTTTTCCTTTGTTTTCTCTTCTCCCACCCAGTTAAATCCAGATGGATCTGTTGATCACAGTGACTTCTCACCGACTCCTCCTGCACCACCTTCCTGCCTTGCCACGGGCGAGCAGCGTCCAGAGCGGGCATCGCTGGCTGTTCTCAAATGCAGCGACTTACCTGCTCAGAGTAAAAAGAAGAGAGGCTTCTTCATCAAAGGAAAAAAGCTCTTCAGAAAACTTGGGTCCAGTAAGAAAGACTAACAATGGATTTATCGCCATGTGTGGACTGCCTGTGCAATCCACACAGGCACTGACAATTCAGGAGAAGCCCTGGCAATAAGCTGATTAGAGTATTTTCATAGCAGAAAAGTTCTATTGAATAGAGGAAGCTCCTCAGCAGGTGAGCTGCATGCTCTGCTGAGAGCTCAGCCACGGGTGCCCCCCCAGGTGGGCAGCGGCTCTGGAAGTGTCACGGCACTGAGGTGTGTGAGGCCCAGGCTTTAGGATGCAGCTTCCTCCACAGTAGGGCGTCCTGCTCCTCGCAGCCCTCGATGCACCGGTTCCCTGTAAATATTTTAATTTAAGAAATATACTCTGGCTGTAAGTTAGCTCAATGGCTTTTCCCAACAAAGCCCCAGCCCCTTAGGAAGAGCTCCCTTGTACTACACCCCTGGTATTTCTCTGGTCCAAAGGAGGTTGTGTCGAGTCCTTCACTTCCTGCAAAGAAAATTTGCACTTTTCCTGTGAATCCCCTTTGCTGTCTCTGGGCTGACAAGTGAGTTATTTGTACTGTAAACCTGTAAATACGCAGCTGTGCCTAGGAGCATCCCACACTGCCTCAGTCGTGTTTCAGCACGGATTCCCATGGAGGAAGGGGCGACACCCAGGAGGGGGTCGATGCTTCTGCCAATGGCGAGGGCTGCTGTAAGCTGCTCTTGGCTGGCTCGCCGTGACCACGCGCCGGCTGGGGACTCCGCCTTATTTATTTATTTCTCTATTTATTTATTTATGTATTTATTTTGTTTTTTGTCCACCTCTCTCACCATTTCACTCGGCTGTTTCAGTGCGCTGCTCCTCACTTGTTGGAGCGTTTGGAGAGCAGAGCTGGGGATGGAGAGTTTGCAGCTGTTTCCATATGAGATGATGCGTTCCTTCAGTTCAGTCACATCCCTTTCTAAGCCACGGAGTTTTGTACGACATGGTTTCTATCCTTTGCTATGTTTTTTTCTTTGCATGTTTCAGTGGGTACTTGTTTTGAGAAGGACAGTTATGTGAGGTATGTGAATGATGCCAGCACAGTGTCCACAGATGTTGGTGATAAGGTATGTTTTTATTTAATATCAAATTTTATTATAATAAAGTCTATTTTCACAAAAATACATTTTCCTTAAAAAAGCACCTGCTTCAGTGTTGCTTATTTGGGAGTGGTGGTGGTGTGTGTGGTGGAAGAACAGCCCCAGTCCCTGGCACCCTGAGGATGCTCCGTAGCCCCTCACGTGGGTCCCTGCCTTCCCTGCCATCACTGTGAGCGAATAGAAACTCTTTGCCTCTCCTGTCACAAGAGACCTAATTCTGGAGGAGGAGACATCAGGTGTAGTTGCACTGTTAGACTGCCTGGATCACAGAGTGCCCAGGATTGGCAAGGACTTGTGGACATCATTGTCTCCAACCGTGCTCAAGCTACTCAGTGTCTCATCCTCCCATGTAGCTGCTGAGTTCTGTAGTGCCTCAGAACGTGGTGTCTCTGATCAGGTGAGAGAAGGCTGGAGATACTGGAGACAAACAGGTTTTTCCTCCTGTCTTGCTCAGAGTTGCAGTTTTTCTCCTTGCTTTCCCTAGAAGACGCCTGGATCCAGAAAAAAAAACACTGCCTATGGCAACTGACCAAAGGAAAAGGAAGACATTTCCCCTCTCACCAACTGGAATGGCTGTTTCCATTCTTCAGTATACTTTGGGTAGAAGTGAAAAATAAAGAAACCCCAAAAGCGCTGAGGTCCAACCATAGGGTCTTGGCTTCAGACTCAGGGCAGACGGTGCCTCATAGGAGCCTCTGTGGAACTGCAGACACTTGAAACTGAGCTCTGCAGCGTTACGTGGGGCTCTGCAAAGGCTGCTGATGAAGAAGCCCCCAGGGCATCCATCACAGCACCAAGGCTGCTGGAGCTGGAGAAGTGTTTGGGTGAGTGACATCAGTTGTGGGCAGTGCTGTGTGGAGCCAGGAGCTGGGCTCAGTTCTCCTCGCAGTCCCAAATCGTGCTATTCTATGACTATAACCCCAATTCTGGCAGCAGGTGCCTCCAGAAATACCTCTGTGCACTGCAGTTGCTGTAATTTATCTCCCACTCACCCTGCCTGGAGGAAGTCGGTTGCAGTTCTAAACTGAATTTAACATCTGCAATTTCCTAAGCGAGTCGTTGGAGGTCTTTTGAAAGAAACTGTTGTTGCCTTATCGTTTCATCAGCGAGTGAACTGAAGAGCAAAGCCCATAGAAGGAACAACAGCAGCTGCGGTGTTTTGGTGCCTGCCCAGAGCAGGTGCCTGCAGGAGGGCTCTGCTTCTCCCTGCGAACTTCCTTCAGCCAAGTCCTTGTGCCCGTAGGTTCATGGTGACCCCCTGCTCCCCAGGACACGCTGGGCTGCTGCCTACCAAATTTCCCTGTTACATACATGGACTGCCATCACACAGTCACACTAATTCAGTTGGTTCCCCAGCACCAGGCAGAAGTCTGAAGAAAGGTTCAAGACCTTCAAGACCTTCACACACATCCTCTGCACATCAAAGTACAGAAGAAATGGGAGAAGGGGCGAGCAGACAGAATCAGGGGTACTTACACAGATGGGTTCCTCAGGATGTTCTCAGCATCTTCTCATTTCTAGAGAAAATACCAACGTTTGGTTAGCCATAGCTCCCAAAGGCATAGAATCATTGAATCTTCTGAGTCAGAAAGGGCCTTAGAGGTCACTCTAAGAGTGTCAACCCCCCACAGTGAGCAGGGACACCTGCAGTGCTCGGAGCCCCATCCAGGTGAGCTGAGCTTCAGCGCATTCCTGAGTTCACAAAACTTCTTTCATAAGAACAGAGCTTGGGCTGACTTTTTGCAGACCTCAAGAAGTGCAGGAGTTGAATATTCTTGTACAGCTCTCAGTGGTGAGCTGAATTGACGTAGGGAAGAGCAGACAGGCTGGTCTGACCTGGGCTTTTGGGACCATAGCATTAGAGAATGAGGGAGGTGGTGCATGGCCCTGGGTAGGGCATGGGATCATCTGTCCTTGTAAGTCGTCTGCTGAGGGGTCCTGTCCAAAGTTACACATTGTCCAAAGGACCAAATTACCTCTGAAGTGGCACAGAGCCAGTGAGCCACCCTGGAGCACACCTAGAGCTGTTGGGACCGCTGCCATCTGCTGCTGGAGGATGGAGAAGTCACTCCTGCTTTTGGGCTCATCCTAATTAATCACTGCTTAAAACTGGGAGCACAGAGCCCCTGGCTGGGATGTATGATTCTTATTTTGGGTCTTCTGGCTGCCCTTGGTCCGAGTATTTGGAGGCTTTGCAGGCAGAAGGAGCAGTTGGATGGTGTGGAAATATCTTTGCTCTGAGGCAACGCTGCTTGAGCTGACATTATGTTCTTGTTTCCTTACCCTTGGAGGAGCAGCACATGGTGTCTTATTTGCTGCTGAAGGTTTTGAGAGCAATGAAGTAAGTTCTGCATTGTGAAATGCAATTATCAGCACAAATATGCACTAACTTTGTCATTAGCTTCTGAAAAACCCTTACCCTCGTTCTGACCAGGGAGCTGCATGGTGCAGCAGAGTAAGCAAGAAGACTGCAAAACTCAGCCAGCTCTGCCCCTTTGCACAAGAGCAGTGCTGCAAACGGGACACATGCTCCACGTGCAGCCTCACCTCTGGCTCACTGCAAGGTTTGCTCTTTGCTTTGCAGGTTTTCTCTAAAAGACCAATGCAGTGAGTTAAAGGGCATGGTTCAGCCTGCAGGTAGCCCTGGGGACACCAGCATGAGCAGAGCTGCTGCTGGGAGCAGGGAGACAACGCTGTGGTTCCTGAATGCCCCGTGCAGGGAGGAGTTCAGACGTTCACTGAAGCCGCCCTGGTCTCAGTCTGTGCTGCTGAACTGAGGAGTTTCTGTTATGGGATGAACACAGTGCAGCAAGCTGGAGTCCCATTTAGGAGGAAGAGCTGGTAAGCATCTCCTGTGCTTCTTCTCACCTCATCTGGCTGAAGAACATTATTCACCAGGTCCAGCAGAATCCCAGTTCCCTGTAGTGTTAGCACAGCTGGAAGACAGTGGGATTGGTCCAGCAGCTGGGTTTGCACTCAGGGAGAGGGACTTTGTGCAAGGGAAGGGCTGTCCAGTGAGCTCCCAAGAGCACAGGGGCAATTTGGGCAAGAGAAAACCCCAACCTGAGCTGCCCAGAGCTCAGGATCTGTTGCTGGAGGCTGGTGGTGGTCAGACCATCAGCCAGGTTCCTCTCCTGCTGCTTCTGTCTGTGCAGGGAAGCATAAAGCACAAGGAATGGCATTTGTGAGCCCATCCAGACCACAGCAGGGAGAAAGAGCAGGACAGGTTGGGGAGCTGAGATGGGGAGTGATGAGCAGATCTCCCCTGGAGCTGACACCTCCACTCCTGAGACTTTTTCAGCCTTTAAGAGCAGTAAAGGATGACGACAGGGAGAGGAATCTATTCCCATCAGGCATCCCATGACCCCCAAACCATTGCAGGGTTCTGCCTCGTCCCGGCGGGTGTGCAGGACCATTTGTGGGGCACACAGGAGCCCCTGCTGGGAGCTGGGCTGGGCAGCAGGTGCTGCTCTGCTTTGGCCCCACCAATCCGGGGGGCAGTTCCCCATGGCTCAGATATCCCACATCAGATAACAACCTGCTGCAGATAAAAGCGTGGCCACAGAGGCACAGTGAGGACAGAAGAAGACAGCAGGTGAGAATCTGATCCGTTGCACACTCGCTTTTGCTTTCGTGGAAGATGCTGCTGCTGCTGCATGGGAAGGTCTTGCTGGGCAGTGCACACAGTAGGGGAGCATTGCATTGGGAAGGAGCCACTTTGTGTGCTCCCCTAATGTGTTCCGTCTGCACCATTCATGGTCGGATGCATGGCTTCTTGATTTTCCTCATTTCTTACCTTTCTTTGCAGGGATGAAGGCAGAAACCTGCTTCCTGGTGTTGCTGGTGATGCTCATCCTGTTCCTGGAATCTGTATCTTCTTCCTATGGTATTGTCTCTTTCTCAGGTTTTGCAGAACAGGGGCCTTCATGTTTGAATAGGAAAAAGAATAAAGTTAAGTCTAAGAGAACCTGAACTCTTGTAAGCAGCTGAGTCCCAAACAGTGAGAAGAGTAATCAGTTTGTATCTATAGGGCCAGCAATGCTGACACTCAGGTTTTTTCAGTGAATTTCCTGTCTGATTTCCTAAAACCACGCTAAAGGAGAGCTCAGATCTCAGAGCAGCTCCATCCCCAAGGTTCAGCAGTCCTCCCAGCCCAATTCAAATCAACTCCTGGTCCGTCAGAGATGACAGTTCAAAGAATATTGGGTGAATTTGGAGATTTTTGTCCCCTTTGTGTTGATTTCTGAAGCTTTCTGTTCCCCTGGAGGTGATCCCACTCAGAGAAGCACTGTAGGGGCTTCCCCCATGTTCTGTAGCTACAGCCAGCCAATGATGGGCAAACCCCAAAGGAACTGTGTTATGTGCCCCAGAGAAACTTGTTTATACACAGATGTATTGGCATTGCAATGCCAGTAGCTCTGGCCCTGGAGGTGCAAAGTGAAGCCCTCTGCAGCACAGGGAAGCACTCTCACCTCTGCTCTCTCCTTTCCCCAGTGAGATTTGCCTGAGAAGCTGCCGGATGCGTTCCTGCTGAGCAGTGTGAATGAGGCCAGGCAGCTCGTGCCTACGAGGACACACGTGATGGGTGAGCATTGGGGTTGGGCACAGCTCTCATGTGTGTGAGCCACAGCCACACTCTGGTCTTCTCTGTCATGTTCCGGAGTTGCCCAGCCTTTCTTTAGAGTCACTGAATGGCTCAGGTTGGAAGAGACCTCAAAGCCGTTCAGCTCCCACCACTGCCATGGGGCTGGTTGCAACCCACTAGATCAGGTTGCCCAAATCCTCGTTCATGTTGGCTTTGAACACCTCCAATCTCCCTTTCAGACACTTGCTGAGGTTTCCATTCACTTTCTTTGCTGCTATGCTCAGAGGGAGCAAACCACTGTGGGCTGAGGTTAGAATTCTGAGGGATCTGACCAGCTTTAGCCACTGTGCTGTGAGACCGTATGGCTTCCTACCAACCCATAAACCTCCTACTTCTGCAGCCATCCTGCAAAAGCCCCTCAGAACCTGTCCATCTGAGAGCTCTTCAGGGCTGCAGGTTAAGGTAGGGTGACATGGAGAGTTTGGGACCTCTGGATGGAAACGTGCACCTGTAGGCATTTTTTCAGTTGGAGTCCTCAGAATGAAGTTGGATTGCCTCAAGGACAATCATGAGCTCAGCCATTTTCTGGCAGATGGAGCTGGGAAACTGAGGAGATTTCAGCCCTGCTCCTCTGCTGGGGCTGTCAGGAGCAGCACAGCCTCCTGCAGCTGCTGTGCAGGCTGTGAGATCACAGAATCACAGAACTGGGAATTGGAAGGGAACTCCAGAGATCATCGAGCCCAGCACTAAAATTCCCTACAGCAGGCTGCGATGGCTGCTCTGTTAGCAGTTCAAATAACACCCAGGAGCTCCATGCTGCCTGAGCTCAGCCTGTGACCCGCAGGACCCAACCGTGACTTGGGCGCATCTCAGTCCCGTAGAAGTTGCTTTGTTCTCCCTCGCGGCATAAAGAAGAACCTGGAGAACGATGCCTTGAACCCCATAGAGCTCCTGAGATATTTCAAGCAGCCCAGGGCAGGGACACGGCTGCCATCCGGGCTGCGGATTACATGGGAACCACCCTGACCCTGCTGAAGGAGAAGCTGTGCTGGGTCGTGAAAGGGGACTTCAATGTCACAGGTCGGGGCATCACTCTGCTGGGAGCAGTGCCGCTGTGGGGAGATGTGGGGATCTATGGGGCGAGGAAGGGGAAGGGGCTGAGGAGGTCCGGGATCCAATCCTGCTCACCCAACCAGAGCAGCCCGTGCCGTGCTGAGCAGCGCTGTCCCCAGGAGGTGGCAGTCCTGACCTCCTGCAGGAACATTTGCAGGCACTGGTGATGCATTCTGGAGGCTCCTTCCGTAGGGAAAGAATTGCTAACACTTGGCTGGCTGTGACTGCTAGCAATCAGCGGTGGAGATAAAAAGGAAGAAGAGAGGAAAGGAAGAAGACGGCTTAATGCTAGAAGCTCATTCCCCTTTTGCACAAGCTTGGCATCTAATTATATATCAGATGTGACCACAGCTTTAAATGCTTTCATAGTATCATAGAATCACCAGGCTTGGAAAAGAGCTCTAAGATCCCCATCGTCCCGTCCGCCTGTCACCAATATTCCCACTAAACCACATCCCTCGGTGCGACATGTGAACCTTTCTTGAACACAAATGATCAATGACATGATGGAGGTGCAGACTGCCACTCCAGCGAGCATCCTCGGCACGGCTGCGAGCATGATGACCCTAAGTGACATTCCCCTGTGCTCCTCCACGAGAGGATGGTGCTACGATAAAAGAATGTGTCAAGGGGACAAGAAGGGAAGCCCTTTTCCTGCTCTGGGAGACATCCCAAACTCAGCAGAACCGGCACGTGCCAACACGCTGATCCTCTGTGGTTACCTTGCTCACACCAGCTCAGCTGGGGGTGATTTTCAAGACTCCATTGAAAAGTCAGCGTTTGTTTGGGTCTTTCCGGTTCCTGAGAGCTGAGGAAGGGGTCCACGTGCTGCTGCCCAACAGGGCTCAGCGATTTTGGACCGGAGCTCCTTTGGCAGCGCCGGCTGGGTGCCGCCTGCTGGAGGAGCCACAGTGCTCGTTTTGTCTGTCCTTCCGCAGCCGCTCACAGGCAGGCTTTGATCGTAGTGAAAGGGGCTCTGTGCTGAATGCGTGAGCAAATCCCTCTGTTCACTGCAGAACTAAATGACACGCATTTACTCCTCTCTGAGTGCCCCTCTATTCCATCATCACCTGCTCACTCTCAGGTTTCCTGTCCTGGGTGTTTGAAGTTGGGTTTAATATTTGGTCATGATGCTTTTGTAACTTATTCCTTTAAGCTGTGAGCTGTTTTGCTTTTATTTTAACTTTCCAACGAACTTGATCGTGACTGCCCTCTTGTTTAGTCCATGGTTTCTGCTGGTTTGAAGGACACCTTCTGACCTACAGACCTCCCTTGGCCGTCTGGACATCCCTCTGCCCATTTTCACTTCTCCCTTGAGCTGTGAGTCTCTCTTCTATGGGAACCTGGAGGACTACTTCTAGTGATCGCCTCAAGTTGCCCCTCCTAGCCTCCAAAACAAAAAGCTTCCCCATTTCTTGGCCATCTCTCTTTGTGATGCTCAGCACAATCACATTTGTCTTGACTCAATAGTCAAAACACCCCTGCTTCAGCAGGAAATGGCTTTCCACTGGACCTCTGCAGTCCTTGGGCAGTACAAGTAAGTGCACTTGTGATGCCCTTAGGTGACTCTCGAGCAAGTGAGATGCTGGAGCTGGCGTGCAAGCACACGCTCTTTGTACAGGAGCACAAGTGCCTGGCTGGAGAGCTGAAAAGATTGAATCCACACTGGAATGGGGAGAAGCTCTATAAGGAGGCGCGGAAGACTGTGGGTGCCATGATCCAGGTATCACCATGTCACCCTCCAGCTCTGCTGCCATGTGCTGTGGTCTCGTAGGTGTCCTGTCAGGCTTTGCGAGTGAGAGGTTTCCATTGGGTGATGGTTTTTTTTTGAGTTGCATTTTTCCCTCCTTAACATCCCCAAGACACATGAAACCTCTGCTGTATGGACAAACACAACTTCCCACAGGAGTTTGTATCATCCGTGTCAGCGCCATAGATGTGAGCGACAGCTCTCCCATTACTTTGACGAAGAAGCAATTAATCATTCACACTTCCTCTGTTTCCCTTTAGATTATAACCTACAGGGACTACCTGCCTCTTCTTCTGAGAAGAGATTTACAGAGATGGATTCCTTCCTACAAGGGCTACAAGGACTGGGTGGATCCTCGCATGTCCAGTGTCTTCACTCTGGCCTTTCGTTTTGCTCATGCTTCAATTCCCCTGTTTGTGGGCCGATTAAACAAAACTTCTGAGCCCACATATCCCGGATTGCAACTCAGCAAAACCTCTTTTGGTGTCTGCCATGTTGTGAAAGGAGGTAAGTCCTGTGTTGAAATCACTGGAAGCACAGGGTTGTTAAGGTTGGAAAAAATCATCCAGTCCAACTGCCACCTACTGCCAACATTGCCCACTAACCCGTGTAAACCATCCTGCACTTCTGGGGTGTAACTTTATTTTGTTCTGCCTTTCCTGCCCACTCTGGATGAGCTCCTGCTTCAGCCAAACTTAAAAGCAGTTTGCATTAGTTGTATTCACTCACCTTTATCAGCAGGCAGACTTTTCCCAACACAGCTGTTTTCTGCAGTCAAATGCCACCCATCTTATTAAGGTGTATGCAGTCCGGTTGTTTAATTGCTGTAGTTTCTAAGAACTGCGGTATTTTTTTTTTAATGTTTTATGTGCTGGAAAATGGACTCTCCTGCACTGGAAGCCTGTAATGAGCCCTAGGCCATGCTCTGCTCTCTTGGAGCCTTTTCCCCATGTGCTTTCCATCCTACATTGCTCACCAGCCGTTGTGGATTCACTGCAGGTGGCATCGACCCCTTCCTGTGGAACCTGATGGCCAGCAGGGCCCAGCTGATGACACAGACTCAGATGATGGTGGACAAGCTCTGGGATCACCTCTCTGAGCAGGTTGAAAGGATCAGGCTTGATTTAGCTCTTAACATGCAGCGTGGCAGAGATCATGGCCTCCCAGGTAAGCTGACTGTGGCAGAAGAGCTTCCAAAGGAAAACAAGTGAAAATCAGGCACTTGTGGAATTGAACACTGGGAAACATCTCCTTCCCGTGCTTGGCTGAAACTCCTCTCAGAAAAGCACATTGCAGAATGTGAAAAAGAAAATCCCACTCTATTTTATCTCCAAAGACTGCGTCACAGGAAAAAAAAAAAGAAAAAAAAAAGAGAAAAGCATGTCAAAGCCACTCATGAGGCCCTGCAACATGAAAAACAAGTGCAGTGGCATTGCAGGATGGTCTTGAGAAACAGGTTGTTGGTACAACTGGATCGAGGGTGTGCTGTTGCCTAACAGCATTATTAGGCTGATGCAAGTGCCTGCAGCTGCTGTGCCATTGACACCCTGGGAGCTGCAATGAGATTCACTTTGAAACAGTGCTGAGGAGCTTCAGATACACGGGATTTAAGTCGAGACGGAGGCTTTGCATGAGATGCAGATGTGTGGTCAGGTGTTGCTGGGTTTGCTCTGCCTCTCTCTCAATTGGAGGCTTTGATTTTCCATGCTCTCTCTGGGAACACTGGTGTGCAGAATCCTGAATTTCTAGTTCTTGGGTCTGGCAGGAAGGAGAATGCATGAGTTCTCTGTTGGCTTTTCCTCTCCTTAAGCAGTCATTTGGTAAGACACAGAGAGAACTGAACTGTACACCAATTTCTGCTGCCCTGTCCACCAGGATGCAGTCATTCCACCAGTTGAGGTCTAGCGAATTTCCAGCTCTTTGCTGTGCACAAAAATGAGCCAGTTGACAACATCCAGTGTTCCTCTTCCACCTGTAGAAAATGGCTCTGGCGCAGCAGAAAGACAACGGCATTGACTGCAATATAGAATAATTTAGAAAGATTTGGGAACCTACCTGCATCCAGATTTGGGAAAGAGAGGAAAAATTTTCCAGGGAGGGGAAGTGTTGCTGAC
Organism: Lagopus leucura; assembly: GCF_019238085.1. Lineage (NCBI taxonomy): Eukaryota > Metazoa > Chordata > Aves > Galliformes > Phasianidae > Lagopus > Lagopus leucura. The sequence goes on along the minus strand of NW_024962276.1, from coordinate 399,774 downwards.
CTCTCTTTGCTCTGATATGCAACAACTTGCAGGCTATGGCTCCTGGAGAAAATTCTGTGGGCTCCCCCAGCCCTGTGATGTGAAGTCACTTGGTCGAGCACTGAAGAATGACCGTGTGGCAAAGAAGTTCATGCGGCTGTATGGGACACCAAGGAACAGTGACGTTTGGGTTGGGGCACTTGCAGAGCCCTTTGTGGATGGAGGAAGGATTGGGACTCGGCCTCTCATGGCTTGTCTCATTGGCACGCAGTTCAGGAGCACACGGGATGGGGACAGGTAAGAGAGGAGATGTCCAGTGTCTGCTGAAGTGGTGGTGAATGCTTTGAGTAGCTGGAAAATTTGCCTTGGAAAAAAGAATATGTTGCTTCTAATGGGAAATAATGTTGCAGGGATCTTGAATGAGAAGAAGCCAAGAGGAAAATAATCTGCTGTGCCATTCTTATGTCTCCTGCAGGTTTTGGTGGAAGAACAGAGGGGTTTTCACTTCCCAGCAGCGCTCTTCACTGGCCCAAATCTCCTTGTCACGAATAATATGTGACAACAAAGTGTCAAGAAATATCTTCCAGGCCAACAGATATCCTGACTCCTTTGTGAACTGCAGCAGGATCCCAAAGCTGGACCTCAGAGCCTGGAGGTCAAAGTGGATGGAGGAAAGTACCGAGCAAGGTGTCAGCCTCAAAGAGCAGACAGTTCCTGCCTGCGAGCAAGTACAAATCTCTGCAATCATTAACAGCGCAGACAATCCCAGCTGAGCTCTGCCCCCACTTCCCCTGAGGATGTTAAGTCACGTTCTCCACAGGGCTGTGGCATCATCAGATTGAAGGTGTGACAAGGTGCTTCCATAAATGCCACCCTCATAGTGCCAGAAGAAGAAAGGCTTGTTGGGCTGCAGGCAGCTGTCGGCAGGGAGGGATGTCCAGAGCAATCTGCTGCTCACTGCAAAGGCAATGCCTGAGCTGTTGGGCCCTCCTTTCCAGCTTAACCCATGGAAACGAATCACAAAGACAGCTATGGCATGTCCTTTTCTGCTTTGTTAACACATGGGTTTTCTTGTCCTGCAGAAGAAGCGTCTGGTGACTGATACTGAGAATGCTGAGGAGTCCCCAGAAGCCTGGATATGGGAAGATACTGAGATGGATTCTTTTAATTGTTTATTTTTCTGTGTCTATGCTTGCTCCATGTTTGCATGAAGTCTTTCCAAAGAGATGGAATCCACTGATAAGGAAACTGCATGAAAAGATATTCCAGATCTGTGCAAACTGCTCAGTATCACAAACCAAACCAAAGCAACTGTGTGCTTAGGCAGCGACACATGCATTGGGTTCTGGGAAGCCTTGCTGTCAAATGACAGGTTTTGAACAAAGGTTCCAATCTACATAAAAAGGTGTTGGGGCATTGGAATAGATTTGCTTTCTTTCCTTTTTTTTTTTTTATTTTTATTGTTTTCTGAGGAGTACACAATTTAGTTTCCAGAGAAAATATAGGCAGGCTGAAGTACAAGACAGAAGGAGACAATCTAATTTCTCCCCTCAATTCCTTTTACTAAGGGGTTCAAAACTTCTTTCTCTTTCATCTGTAACTTGCTGTCTTAGACTATCATTCCACCAGTTTGAGCTTTGAGCTGAGACCAAAATGCTCCACGCACTTTGTAGGAGGTGCAGTAATGGGAGACAAGTGGAGGAGGGTGGTAAGTTTCATTTGGGAATATTGGGCAAAGCAGATTCAAGTGCAGAATCCGTGTATTTGTAATGAAGGATGGTATTTCTTGCTGGACTTAGTATTCATTCCAAAAACCATTTGGCAATAGCATCCTCTTTATCTCTTTTAAAACTGGAAGAGATGTGTGAGATCCTCAGAGACAAAGAAGAGGTGTGGATAACAGTTTCTCCCAGCGCTGGGCCAAGACATGAAGGTAGCAAAATGCCCCCGGTGTGTAGGCTGACAAGCATCAGCCTGGGCATGCCTTCAAGACAGAAGGGTTCTCACATGCAAACATGCCCTGGCAGTGTGTTGAAGCACACTCCGTGATAAAATTCCTTGTGCTGAAGGATTCAACAGAGGCGATGGGTGTGAGATGCCTGACTGCATTGGATGTTTGTCTCAGTCTCTGACTTTTGTTTTCTAGTACTGGTAAGAGGATGCATTCGTTACCTTTCGACTTCAGCAATTAACTTAATGAAGATGAAATAGAACAGTTCAATCAGAAGAGACCCTCAAAGATCACTGAGTCCAAATAATTGGCTCAAAATCACCCACGATCCTTCTGTGTGCACAGAGGACTTGCTTTCAGAATGTCATCTGAGTGCAAAGCCGAAATGTGGAAAACTGAATCAAACTTCTTAGGCTGATCAAACTGCCTATCAAATGCACGAACTGCATGCACCACAGGATCAGGGCTTTGCAGGAGATTCCCACTAGACAGAGAAAAAGCATTCTTCCCCATTCTTCCCCCAGTGCGATGCTGAGACAAGGACTAAAGAGTTGTTGGGACTCCATTCTTGGAGTTATTCCAGCCTCACCTGGAAAAGTCTGTAAGCAAATCTGTGTGGTGTTGGGATTCACCATGCCCCAGGCAGTTGGTTGGACTGCAGATCTCCAAGGTCGTAAATTTTTCTACACAATTCTTTGATTTACAGTGATAACCTGCTCTATTTTCCACTTCTCTCTGCTGTCCTGTGCGCTCCCTCCAGGAAGGAAAGTCCAAGAGCACAAGTTCTTCTGTCACAGATGCCAGAGGAAGCTTCATGAATCAGCATACATTCCCTTGTGGAAACACTTCTCTTTCTATCATTAATGGGAAGTTCCAGCTATTTGTTCACTCATAAGTAAAAACAAAAAGCTTACCTGTGCCTTGTACAACTGGGTTATATGTGGTTTCATCATGGAGCTGGAGCATGACAAATACAGCTTCCTTGTCTCCCTTCTCTAATATATTTATCCTGCAATCCTTTCAAAGCTTTTAACATCAACGTTGGTGTCTGTATAGCTGAGTTCCCTTTACTACCACTCTCCTTTTTTGAGGACTGATGTGGTCCCTGGCAGTGAGCAGTCCCAATACTTGGCCTTTCGATCACTTGTTCCAATCTGTTCCAGTGGAGAAATTTGTGCCAGCACTTTCCAGTGGGAACTGCCCCCATTCCAGTATCCAATCCTCCAATTTCATCTTGAAATAATTCTTTCTCACTTAGAAGTCAACTGTGATCTTTGACTTCTTTAAAGATAGTGGGTAACTAGTGCTAGGATGAGAGGGAACGGCCTCAGGTTGTGCCAGCAGAGGTCCAGGTTCAACGTTAGGGAAAACTCCTCCAAAAAAGTGGTGATGCATTGGCACAGGCTGCCCAGGGACATGATGGAGTCACCCTGGAGGTGTTCAGGGAAAGGGCAGATGTAGTACTTAGGGACACAGTCGGTGGGCTGTGCTGGTGGATGGTTGGACTGGATGACCTTAGAGGTCTTTTCCCACCTTAATGATTCTGTGATTCTATGATTCCATGTGCTTGCTGTGAACAAGTTAATTTTCTTAATCTTTTTGCATTACATTAGACATCATCTTCTGACCAGGGTTTGGCTTAGCAGAGTTGTGAGTCAGAGTCTTCTTGATGAAAGCTCTTGATGAAGCTTCTTGATGAAAGCTCTTAGTACAATCAAGACCCCCCACCCCCTACGTAAGATGAGTTTAAATTTCTCTGAAGAGGTTTCAAAGACCCAGGGGGAAATGGGAGTCAGCTGAACACAGGTATGTTTAGTCTGAAGGTCAGGAGCTTCATTAGAGCTGTCATTTCTGAAAACACGTGGAAGGTTATGCAAGACCTTCTGGAATGGGAGTGTGATGGGTCTTGATCCAGCAGATCCTTGCAACAGAATAAAATTATACCAGAGGATTTCAGTATCAGTGGGTTTGGAGTGCAAAGTGAACTGATTATCCCTTCACTGTGAGTTAGGAATGGCATCACTTTTATTACATCTTGCATTTTCCCATACTCGTAAGCGACATTACCAACTGCTGAATGCCTCGTACACCCAGCAGCCTTGCACACTCTTGCATATCTGGCATGTTTTTGAGACTGGTCCCTTTCACAGGCATTACATCACAGGAACCTGTCTCCTAGTAGATCAGGATGGAAAAACTGCTCATCAAATCAGTCTCCAGCAAAGTGTGAAAGACCATCACTGATCTGGGTAGGGTTAGTACGGGACGGGGCAAAGTTAATAGGCATTAGGTACGTAATTGTGTCCTGGGTGCCCAACTCTGCAACAGCAAACAGAGCAGTGAGGAGGCTGTGGCTGAAATGCTTTGCTTTGGCTGCCTCTCCTGTGGTTACCAAAAATCCTTGAGCAGTCACTTATCTCCAGTTTTCCCATGAAAAGCAAGATTGCTGGGTAAGCCCAGGGAACAAGGAGCACAACCAGTGCCTCGCTGTTATGCCTTTCCTCTCTTTGTGAGTTGCTGCTTCTCCATTTTACTGTTCTCAGGGGTTTGATTTTGTTCTTTAGGCTTTGGTGACATCTGCTATGGTTTTATGGGTCCCCTGAAGGTCCTTTGAGAATCTGTAGATCTCGGTACTGTTTGGAATTTACCATTGTTCATTTTATTCTTCAGTCCCATTGCACAGATCCTTTTCACGCTCACTCTTTAGGAGCTGAAACACTGTCAGCACACTCTCAGGTTCTACTTGCAATACCCTGATTTACCTCTTCACATATGGAGATGCTGTCTGAAGACACGCCTGCCTCTGGCCATGGAAATGTCACTTTGTTTATCTCACTGTCTAGACACGTGTCATTTTTTGTCACTTTTCCCACTCCAGCTGAGAATGTCCAATTGCTGAGCACAGTGCCTCTAATGCCCATATGTGTGGGGCAGGGGCTGTCAGCTGTGATCACTGCTTTTCTCTTACTTTTTTCCATAATACCGATTTCTGGTTTCCAGGACCTCTTGCAGTCAGCTCACAGTTCTCATGCACAGAGCTTGACACAGAAGCACGCTTGTGACAGAGGACTCCTGCCCTATAGAATCACAAAATCACAGAATCATTGAGGTTGGAAAAGACCTCTCAGATCATCCAGTCCAACTGCCCACCTACAACCAATGCTGCCCACTGCCCAGCTCCCTCACTGCCACCTCCCCAGGGCTCTGGAACACCCCTATGGACAATGACCCCACCGCCTCCCTGGGCAACTGTGCCTCTGCATCACCATTCTTTCAGATAAGTTTTTCCTAATATCCATCCTAAAGGAGGGCTGTGTCCCCAAGCATACGGTGTTCAGCCAGCCCACAGCCACGTACGCACCCTCCACATTACAGAGCCTTGCTATTGCATGTTTGCCTCTGCTTGCCAGCCAGCTCCCACACACAGCAGCTCTGCAGCTCCCTTGCTAAACCTGCTTTCTGCGGTTATATTCACTACGAGCTCCAGCCTTGCAGAAGCGTCTCTCCTGAGTCTCATTCCATCATTGCACCACCTACACATAATGATCAGAAGAATCTAAACTCTGCTCCACAACATCGGGTGGCAGTTGCTCATTGACTGCACTGTGCAACGCTCCTCTGGTTGACCCTGGGCTGAAGGATGGAGCTATTGCTTCTTCACTACCCATTTACTTTCCTGCTCATTGCAGTTCTAATCCTTTGCTGGCTGTATCCTACATTCAGATACTTCTGCACGATGACCTTCTACCAGGTGTGGATCTTCACCATCAGCTTTCTGGTTATTATCATTGCTCTTCCTCGTGGCCGCAGCTGCGAAAATATGAAGTAAGTTGGCTGTGACCTCTTTGTGCTGTGGGCATTGATGGAAGAAGCTTGCACTTTGCATGGGAGGGTCCTGGGAGCTGTGCTGCAGTGGGGAGAAATTAGTTGCACGCTGGAATGCACAGCAGCAGTGCACATTTGGGGAGGTGGGTTAGGTGGGAGCTGGGGTCAGCTCTGCCACACAACAGCCCAGCCCTTTGTGGCCTCCTGAGACAGTACAGAGGCAGGATTCACTCCGCCAGAAGGTGTAAGCTGCAGAGCAAGGTCCCAATTCTCTCTCCTCTCTGAACCTCAGTTTTTCACCTTAAGAAATTTTCTTCAGTTCTTGACTTTTGTGCCTGACTTTTTTTTATTTTTTCAATGTCTACCTGTCCTCCAGTGGCAAAATCACCTCTCTTCCCACTATTTGGGTAATAGGGGTGTCAGGTGCATGGCAGGTTTGCTGCAGCCCATACACACAGCTCAGCAAGTTTACAGTGGAGTAGAGTACAAACAGGTGTACTATGAATTTGGGCATTATATTCAAATACATATGGGCTGGTATTCAGCTGATCCACATGACTGTGGGATTTGGAGTTGCTAGGCCATTGGTCTAACCTATCCCAAAGAAAACCTGCCAGCTGCATTTGTTTTCTCCAGTGGCAGCTGAAGAGCCATTGTAGTTGCTTTTCTCCTAGACAGAGAAGTCAAATCTGGGACTATGGACAAACAAGCTGCTTCTCAGGAGAAGTCTGTGAGGTGGGCTGGTCTGGAAGATCGGTGTTTTGTTCCTTTGCTCAATTTTAGTTTCTCTTTAGCTCACATCTGTTCCCCTTTTCCAGGATTCTGCGTGTGGCGATTCTTTCAGCCAAATATTTCCTTGGTATCAAGATAGCGGTGAAGGGCGAGGAGAACCTCAGCACTAAGAAGCCTTGTGTGCTCGTGTTGAATCACCAGAACTCACTGGACATTATGGGTATGTGGGGAGCCCCATCCTGCCTTCTCCTCCTTGCTACATAGTTATGAAATCCCTAATAGCACAGGCTGCTAGGAAGTCCTTCCCACTTAGCCCCAAGCCCTGGGTGTGTTCTGAGGCAGGAGAGCATAGCAGTGCTAAGGAAACTTCACTCACCCTTCCCGATAGAACTGGGATGAGAACACCAGCAGACCACAGTGGTGTCACAGTTATTCAGTGTTGGCAAAAGCTCTGAGTGGGAGGTTGGTCTACAGATGCCCAAAGTCCCTTTTCCAACATCTTGTCATGGGGTGGGAGCTGCAAGCATGACGTTCCCCAGAGCAGAGGGCTGGAGGGAACCTCCATGTAGACGAAAACTTTTTCTGTCCTTGTTCTTCCCCTCCAGTGATGATGCAGATATTACCAGATCGCTGTGTGCCCATTGCAAAGAAGGAAATACTGTACATGGGCACTTTTGGCCTCGCATGCTGGCTTTCAGGCATAATTTTCATTGACCGTAAGAGGAAGGAAGAGTCCATTGCTATCTTGACAGAGGTGGCACACGCCATGCGCAAAGATAACGTGAGTGGACGAGACTTCTTGTGGAGAGCAGGAGGCACTGGAAAATGTTAATCTTGATGTGGATGGAAGGTGATCCAGTTCTTTGGACTGTGCACTGAGCAGAACCTCTGGTGGGTTAGCTGTGCTTTGGGCCCAGAAAGTGCTTGAGGCAGGGGAAGTGAACGCCTCTGCATAGTCAGGAGCAAACTGATCAGTCCCAGGAGAATATGTGGTGGAGTCACCATCCCTGGAAGTGTTCAAGAAACATGTAGATGAGGTACTTACGTTTGTGGTTTAGTGGGCAGTGTTGGTGGACAGTTGGAATGGATGATCTTAGGAGTCTTTTCCAATCTTAATGATTCTATGATTCCATGTCTGTGCAGTGATTTAGAATAGCAACTGGAGATGCCTCCATCTCAGTGTCTTCTCCCCTCCTGCAGTTCCATGTCTTGATCTTCCCTGAAGGAACTCGCAATCACAGTGGCTCCATGCTGCCCTTCAAACGTGGGGCCTTCCAGCTGGCCGTGAGAGCCCAGGTGAGAGCCGCCTTCCTCCTGCCCTTTGGGATGCAGTTGGGCCACCAACAACCTGGTCCCTCACTTCCCTTTGGACTGAGCACCCACCCATCCATACCTGCAGGTGGTACAGGGCGATTGATAGATTCACTCACTGCTGACTGCTTCCCCACAGATCCCCATTGTTCCTGTAGTGATCTCTTCCTACAACAGCTTCTACAGCCAGAAGGAGAAGAGATTCACATCAGGTGAGGATCACCTAAGGCTGGGTGCTTGCATGGCCTCGGAGGAGCCCTGATGTCGGTGGGAGATAACCATGTGCTTATGTGGGGGCAGAATCTTGGGCTTCAGAGAGAAAAGGTAGAAAAAAAGTCTTTCATTTTCCTACAGAGAAAAACAGCCCACTTTGTTCTGCCCCTTTCTTCCCTGATCCCAATCCAAAATGGGCTTCTGCAACTTCCTATCCTCCCTTAGGCCAGCACATGCTTTATCCTAGGAGCAGGACTTGCAGCTGAAATTCTCATTCCTGTCATCATTTGAACCTCTGCAGTCACTTCCCTGAAGGCAGACATCTCCAAGACAGTCAAACACTCCATTATCTGTTTCTACTCAACTTTCTCTCACTGGGCCTATTCTGTCCCCTGCTGGCCATGCAGGAACCTTTCAGTCCTGGAAGCATTCCCCCGCTGGCAGTTTGATGGGAGCACGAGCAGGGGTTCCAGATGTTTAATGTGTGGCGTGGGTTTATGCCCTCCTCTTTTGGGAAGCTCTTCTGCATGCTTCAGTCCACCACCTTTGCAAGGCTCTGCCAGCAACACTTCTGGATCTTATTTCCTAGCATACATGTAAAGGCATGCAAAGGTGTTGAAAAGCAATGCAGGCGCCCCCCAGATGTTGAGGTATCTGGCAGGTGGCATCTTGTCTCCGCTGGCCAGAACAAGGGCCCCTGGGTACAGGAACAGAAGAGTGTGAGGAAAACTCCCTAGTTTAATTTTTCTGTTTGCAACAGTCCGTGCCTCCTGAAAGAGGTATGATATATCTCAGCAAACCAAGGATTTCTGGAATGGTTTCTCTCATCCCATTTCTAAAAGAAAGAACTCTGCTGAATTCAGTACACATAGATCAGAGCATGACCAGTTTGCATGCATTGTGCTACAGACCTCTCATTCTCTTTGCTCAGACAGACTCTGAGGTCTAGGGCTACCATATGATGGATGAGTTCTTTCCACCATTCCACATGTTGGTTTGTTTTTGTTTTTGTTTTTGTTTTTTTGCATTGGATGTAGTCAGACATTTGTGCATGGTGGTCTCTATGGACAGGGAAAGTCTGGTTTGGGTTTTTGCTATGTGCATCTGGGTTGCTACACAGCTGTTGGTGTGTGAAATAATGTCTTGCACCTATTTCTGTCTTGTTCCTTGGCTTGCACCGGTTGCTCTGCTTTATCTTGTATGCAACACTTACAACACTCCCCTTCCCTGACCCTCCTGTCTTGCTCTTCCAGGGACGAGCACCATCCAGATCTTACCAGCAGTGGAGACAGTTGGTCTGAGCTCAGATGATGTTCCCAAGCTCACTGAGCAGGTCCGTGACTCCATGATGAGTGCCTATCAGAGGATATCAGGAATGACAAATGGGGATTCCCATGAATGATCCCACAACCACAAAAAGGCCCAGAAGCAGAAAACACAAAGCCTGCAAGCCTGACAGTGACAGGCAAAAGCATGGAATCATTTGATTTGAAAGGGACTCTTGAAGCCAACACCCACAGCTCCATCAGTGCTCAGAACCTCTCCAGCCTGACCTTGGCTGTCTGCAGGGATGGGGCACCCACCAAACCTCTGGGCAACCTGTGCCAGTGCCTCACCGCCCTTATTGTACAAACTTTTCTCCTTGTATCCAATCTAAATTTCTCCTCTTGTCCTGTCACAACAACCCCTGCTAAAGACTCTGTCCCCTTTCTTACAGCCCCTTTAGATACTGAAGGCCGCCCTTAGCCCTCCCCACAGCGTTTTCCTCTCCTTGCTGCACAGCCCCAGCTCTCAGCCTGTCCTTGCAGGGATGTGTTCCATCCCTGGGATCATTTTTCTGGCTCTCCTCTGGATGCACTCCAACAGCTCCATGTCTCTCCTGTGCTGAGCACTCCCCATCTGGACGCGGTGCTCCAGGTGAGGTCACAGCACAGAGCAGAGGAGCAGATCCCCTCCCTGCCCTGCTGGCCACACTGCTCTGGGTACAGCCAGGGGACGGTTGGCTTTCTGGGCTGTGAGGGCACACTGCTCGTGCCCAGCTGCCACCCACCGGTACCCCCAGATCTTTTTGGCAGAGCTGTGCTCCATCCTTACACCCCACAGCTTATACTGATAGCAGGGGTTGCCATGACCCAGGTGCGGGTTCCCACCGCTCATTCTGACCAGGTCTCTCTGGATGGCATCCTGTCCCTGAGGCACACTGACCACACCACACAGCTTGGTGTGATCTGCTAACTGCTCAGGGTGCACTCAGTCCCACTGTTAATATCACTGATGGAGATCATAAAGAGCTCTGATCCCAGCGCAACTCACAACCAGTTCCTCATCCATTGAACAGTCCACCCATCCAGTCCATACCTTTCCAATTTGGAGACAAGGATGTCGTGGTGGACCGTGTCAAAGAAAAAAGTCCCCAGAAGAAGAAAAACGTTTAAGTGGTAAAATGGTGGTCAACTTCCTTTCTGAGAACTGTGCTTCCTGAGCTCTATGGATGGACACTCAATGGACAACTGGACAATAGTTTGTAATCTTAACCCTGAGAGCTTCTCTCCATCTTGGACCCCAGGACAAGGTGAATCTTTTCTGTGACCATTGTTGTGTGCTTAATCACCTTAAAAGCCAACAAGATGGAGGCATTTATCCCAGAGCCTGTGGCCATCCTGCCTGAGGAGTTGGTTGTCTTGTTAGAAAGTCCCTTGGCCCTCCTTTTAGGCAAAGGGAGGCTTTGTATTCCATGGTTGGTCAGATCTTGAAAGCACAAAGGGAATGTGCCCACAGGATTTAGAGGCAAACTGCAGAAATGCATCACTTGAAGTCCTTGTCTTGCCCTGAAAATGATTTTTTTACGCAACGTTTTTTTTTTATCCTCATCCGCAATGGGAGCCACAGCTCCTGGTTTCTGGAAGCTTCCTGGTTTTTCCCTGTCTTCTCTATGTCCTCAACACAATTTCTGTTGCAGGCAAGGGAGAATAGAGCACGAATAAGATATAAAATAAACACACTTTAAAAGCTTGAGTTTCAGGTACTGAGCTTCTTTAAACCATGGGCTGTACTGTGATTAAAAAGGAAAAGTGGTTTGTGTTTGTGTATGGCTAACTTTGGTGGCCATGGCCTGGAATAGACAGCAGCTCTCTTAAGTTTTGGGACAGATGTCTGACGTGCCAGAATGGATGCCAAAAGTCAGTGAGCGCAATTAAGAATTTTATTAATGCCCAGCAGAGCTGTCTCTGTGCTTCAAAATGCAGCTGAATTCTCCAGTGTCTTCAGAGACTGAAATCTCACTGTGAACTGGAAGCAGCCCCCAGAACTATGCTTTTGTGCAAAGGAAGAAGGACGTGATGGGTGTTGCAATAGAGATTACGTGAACTTGCTAAACTCTGAGTGCGGCAAAGAATAAGGAATTTGATTTAGAAGGCTAAATCAGCATGTAATAAACTGCAATTAAGAGATTATAATCAAGGACAACATTTGAAACCTGTTTTATGCAAGCGCTTTGGCTTCCAGATTTGCCACCCCTTTATGACGGGGTGTAGAAAAATGGCTGTGCCTTTAACATTCCTAAAAACACAGAGCACCTAACCCAGTCTTGTAAAACCCTGACAAGTTTTAGGGCAAGAGATGGCCAAACATCTCTGCTCTGCATGAAGGATTGCACTGTTTTACACATCCGTGGGATAATCCCATCACAGCAGAGCAAAAACAGCAGTAGAGTCAGTCCTGAGCTCCTCTCTGGAAGCAGGTGCCAGAGCCTCCATCAGCTGCAGTTGGCTCAGCAGGACATATGGGCAGCAGGTTCCAAAAAGCAATGGGGTGCCATCATTGGGAGTTTCCAGCACTGGTTGCAAGAGCAGGATTAGAAACTGCCCATGAAGCAGAAAGGGCTACTGAGCATCACAAAGTGTTTGTTGGGCATCTACTTCTCTCCATATTTCCATGTCACTGCATAGCTTAACATAGCAATAGGCCAATAGGAACATCATGGCAGATAGCCTGGTTCACCTGTGTCTTGTTTCACCTCTGGGACACTGTGGTCAAAAAGTACCTCCAGTGACCTGGAACCTGAAGGCCCTTTGGAATTGTGCTTTTCGGGACAAACTCATGGTGCTTGAGGAAGTTTCACTCTGAGCTGTTGGTTTTCAGTGCCCTGCAATTTCACTGCTGGCAGGTTATGCAAAGGCAACTCAGCTTCCTCCCAGCCTGGTGATAAAAAGGTCACAGGAAGCGGCTCAACGTGTCTCACTGACCATAAGATGAAGTTCATAAACAAGTCAGGAAGCTGCTGCTCAGAGGGAAGGGAAGTGACACCTTTAGGTTTCCAAAGCAGTCACCACAATTCAGCCCTTACGCCCAGTGTCTTTCTTACATACTGGTATTCCTCTCACATACTGTGAATGAAACTGACCATGGGAACTGCGTGGAGATATCTGTGCTCTGTGCAGGACGACAACATGATAATCTATATGTGGGTTGCTATAAGGAAAAACTCCTGCTCTGTCTTCTGCAAGATTCTGTTTTCTTCATATCCATTTCCAGCTGGAAGAGCTTATGCCGAAGTACATGTAGTTGGAGACATGTAATTGTCTGTTCTTTATATAAAGGCACTCTTGTACCATCCTGTATCATAATCATGGCTGTGTGTGTTAGACTACTGTTGTGTCAGGCCATGCACTGTCAAAATAGCTCTAGATACTCCTCAAAATACTGCAAAGCTTTAGGAAAGGCAAGGGGAAAGCAGAGACTTAGTCTAGCAGAGTAGAAGATTAAAGTGGATTGAGTAATCCTGATTGATTTCTTCATGGACATCTTTGCCGTGAAGGAAGACTCTGGCTGGAATAGATTACCTGGCTTGGAATACATTGCTGAGGGAAGGACATAGGGACTTGGACAGGGTGGATTGTCTGGGATTTTCCATCTGGTTGATAGAAGAGTTACCTTCTAAGGGATGGACTGCAAGGAGATCAGGCTGACAGCACTGATCACTCAGACGAGTGGGGCTGAAGGGATGGTCACAGTGTGCCTGGGGGTAGGATCACCCCGATGACCTTGATTCCTTTATTTCTTTCTTAATTCTTTTATATTCTTTCCTGGAGAGCATTCGAATGAGGGAAATCTCCTACGTACCTTTGCTGCCCCTCTCAGGCTCATCTTTCCAGGCTGAGAGATCAAGCACGTCAATCTCATGGCAATCAACAAAGTTCCCAGGGCTGCTGGCCCTGAACATGTCCCTGGGTAGCTTTTTGATACGGGTGTTGTCGCAGATCACTCTTGGCACTGAGATTTTTGTCAGTTCTTCCAACTGCTGCGGAGTGAAAACTCCTGGGTTCTCCCACCAGAACCTGCAACAATATTTTCAGAAGCAACTTACAGTATTCTTGAAGTGTTTAGTGATGGCTGTTTCCCAAAATAGACACCTGGCCCAGGTGAATCTCTGCTCAGATCCACCTTCATGCATCAGACAGTAAGCACTACTCTTTGGAAAGAAGTCTGGATTCTGCCACGCTCAGCTGCCTCTTTAACTTTATCACTGGGACACAGGGACTGATCCTTCCCTTTAGCACCCTGAGAGCAAATCTCACCTCAGGCAGAGACTAGTGCAGATCACCCTTGGGCTGGAGCTGGCATTCCTCAGCCACGTGTGTCTCTACAAATCAGCTGTTAAGAAAGAGCCCTTTGGCAACCAAGGCTAAAACCAAAGCGTGAGCCCTGCTGCAAGCACTCAGTGACACGTGGGAGGTGGGGTGGGAATGGCATGCTCTCAGAGCCACCTACCTGTCCCCATCACGCAAGTTCCTGAACTGGGTGCCAATGATGCAGGCCAGGAGGGGCCCAACTCTGCCCCGGGGAATGAAGGGCTCTGCAATTGCCCCAATCCAGAGGTCAATATTGTCCGGTGTCCCATACAGGACCATGAACTTCTTGGCCAGTTCACTATTGCCCAGCACCTCAGAGAGCTCATCCACTGTTTGAGGCTGGGAGAGCCCACAGAAGCGCCTCCAGGCGTTGTAACCTGCAACAACAGGGACAGAAGCTGCTCAGAGCCCCTGCCGTCCACCTGTCTGCCTACAGTAAGAGCCAAACAGACCCCACAGCCCTCAGCAGCATCTTCCTACGGTACTAAAGGTTCTGGAAGACATTCATAGCTGGATAGAAACAGTTACAACAAATGCTATGTCAGTGTTAAGGTTTTTAGTGTTAGGGTCAGAGTTAGGATTAAGGGTTAGAGTTGCAGTTAGGGTTCGGTTTGGGTATAGTTGGGTTGGGTTAGGTTTAGGGCTGTGATTTGCTGCAGGGTTAGGGTTTTGGTTGGGCTAGGGTTAGTGTTTCTGGGTTGCGCTGGGGAGATGGTTTAGGGTATGGGTTTGTTTTAGGATCACAGTTAGGGTTTTCACTAGGTTTAAGATTGGAATTTAGGATTAGGGTTAGTATTGCCGCTAGGGCCTGGGTTAGTTCTAGGGGTACGCTGAGGTTTGGGGTTAGAGTTAGTTTTTAAGTGCTTTTTAAGGAATGCATACACTAAACGAATATTTTGGGTCTTCTGCATTGTTCAGCATAATCTGCCAATTCAAACCACCTGGTGCTGAGCATGACTGGATCTGCTCTTACATTTTTGGGAGGCAACATTTCCAGGATTAAAATCCTAGCAAATAGTGCCTCGTGGTTGTGTTTACCCCCAAAACACCCATTTCTCTGCAGCATGTGGAGCCAATCACCACTGAGGGCACATGCCACTTCTGTTCAGAGCTGTGAATTGTCTGAAGACATGGAACAACTCTTGGTGGGCAAAGAGCATATGATGTGAAGAGCTCATGTGAAAACTGAGCTTGGTTGATTGGGGCTGTATCTGCTCTACCCCTCACTGTTTTCTTTGCAGTACACCATTGCTTCTACCCATCTCTAATAAATTTTCCAAATATCACATTTGCCTCCCAAGCCCTTCTTAAACTCTTTGTAAATCCCCCAGAGAAAGATCTTTACAACATAAAGAGCTCTTCTCTGAATCTGACTGCCATCTCAAATCAAAGTACCATTTTTTCCCCATGGGCGTACATTCACAGAACTGCTATGACCAGCAAAGGAAACGGAGCATTGCCCACAGGACAGGGCCTGAGTCTCCTTACCTGGAAGTCCATGGTCTCTTCCCCGCTGCAAGTTCAGAGCTGCTAGATCCAGACCCATGATCTCTGTTTGCTCAAAAAGGTGGTTCTGCAGCTCCTCAACGAGCATTTGATTCTGTTTCATCAGTTTTGCACGATCCACCACCATGCCGCGTATCAGCGGATCGATGCCACCTGCACTCATTGCAAACCAAAAAGAGACTTTTTGCCAAGTTCCAGCTTTGGTGGTCCCTTTCCAGCAGATGGAGCGGTGCTGTGTTAGATGTTTTTTCTACTCTGAGCAGTGTGTTCACCTAGACTCACATTTCCATTCAAACATATGAACGCACATATGTACAAATCTGCAAAACCCAGTTGATGAGGCTTCTCCTTAGCAACTATACTGCCTACTTCTCCCATTCCCTCAGCATACATACATCCACTTGTTACCCACCAGGACCTCCCAGTCCTCTTCTGCAGAGCTGCTCCTCAAGCAGTCAGTTCCCAGCAAGTACTGATGCATGGGATTCTGTCCAATGTTTTGTTTTGCAATTTGTTTTTGTTTAGAATTACCTACCAGTTAGCAAATGTGTTTTAGAAAATGAAATGTGAAAATGAAATCAGTTTTTGTCTCTTTTTGTATGTTTTTCAAAGCCATTAAGGAGACAGAATCATTAAAACACAGCAGAAATTAGTGGATTTGTATACGTCAGAATATTTTCCGTAGTAAAATAATTCATTTTGGAAGAGACAACCATCTTTCTTGGGAAGATTCTTGCCTGAAGACATTAACTGTCTAAAAGCTGGATCCTGCGACTCCCTTTAGAGTCTTGAAGAGGGAGGGCCACCATTAGAAAGCAATTATCCCATCAGTTGGATTGGATGCGTTACCCTCTGACAACCCCTACCAGTTACAGAAGGATATAAACTGTTCTCACTGGCCTCTCTTTTTACTGAGTGATACTTGGCAGTGTGAAAGAAGGTACAGAATTATATGTTCTGATGGAAAATCTGAAATGGCTTCTCATGGTTGGAGTTGGTGCTGGGTAGCATTCAGCGGTTTGAATATTACAACATGCAGCTTTTGGCAGGGCTCCTTCACCTGGGTTCAGCACAGGGCCAGCGTTGTTGGGCTGCATTTGGAGACATTTCTACAGGACTGTCCTGATACCCCACATCTAGGAGACCACTGAGCCTCTTGGGGAGACATGTCTGCTTGCAAGATGAATGGCACTATAAGTGGTGAAACCAGTTAAATAAATGGTGCTAATTCTTGTGAGTCTATGCTTGCATGTCTTACCAGCATATCTGCGCCGGAGAGTCAACTTCAGGACCGAATCAGGACTGCTGGTGGCCCCGAGTTCTTACCTTCCATTATAATTCTCCATGATGCACAGAATGTCAGATGGAGAGGGACATGGGAAAGTGAACCCATAGGCTGAAAGCTGTCATCTAAACGGGATACAAAAGGCTGCACTGAGGCGTGACCGAATCGGAAGGCCAGGGAGAAAACATTTGACACCGTCGGATCCACACTCTCGTTGTAACCACTGTACGAGGGAATCCACCTGCTGGTCTCCTCTGCAAGCAGAAGTGGTATATAATCTCTGTATGTTATTATCTGAAAAACATACCATAAAGGTAGAACAATCAGCAGCTACAGCAGAAATGACATCAAATTCAAAGAGAAATTGGAATGTCCATGAGTTCTTCAAGGAATAATTTTGCTGCATTTGGAGGAGGAAAAACAATTTCTAAGAAGAGCAGTGGTCACTACCTGGGTCATGGCAGCTATGATGTTTCGACTCTCCTGGTAAAGCTTTTCTCCATCCCAGTGAGGATTTAACTTCCCCAGCTTTGTCACCAGGCGATTGTGCTCTCAGAGGAACACAGTGTGCAGAGCAGAAAGTCCCAAGTTCTCCGTTACCCGTTTGTCACCTACAAATGAAAGTGTTTTAGGAAACTGGTCAGCTGCTTTATATTTCCACAGCAGATTTTGATGGTAGGGCATCAAATATGTATGATGGAGGTAATGATGGAGTATGGTATGATGTAGGTATGATGGAGATAAGATATGTAGTGTTGTTGGTTACGTTTCCTAGCAGTTTTCCTAAGCCTGTGGTTAAGTTTCCTAGCAGTCATCAAGTCATGCCAGATATTTCCAGCACAGACCAAGAATTTTCTTTCTCCCTCTCCAAACAATTTAGCCAAAACCATTGGAGAACCATAGAAAAGACACAGAAAAGACCTCTAAGACCACCCAGTCACCCACCTAGCACCAATATTGCTCACTACGTCCCTCACTGCCATATCTCCACGTTTCTTGATCATCCCCAGGGACGGTGAAAAAGGGATTTGGGCAATTTGGACTAAATTGCACTTGTTCATGAAGCAGCTGTAAATATCTCATTTTATGACAACCTGCTCTCTGTCTTCCTCTTGTACCTTAAGGCTTTTAGCAATCTTCCTTTGTATGAACGTTTGGTTTTGAAAATTTGTCTCAGCTCCCTCAAGTTATAAACACCTTTGAGAGATCTATGAATGTGCTTTCAGCAGAAATGGTGGAGGCAACTGGGAGAGACATGGTGAAGTCCCTCCAACAGCTGAAGGTACAAAAATGAGTCTCTCCTCGTGCACCACGGGGCTCTTCTCACGGGCAATAAGAGTAGAAATTGCTGTACAGATGCACCTTACCAGCTCTAAAGCAGGGGATGTTCATGCTCTTGTTTGTGAGCACACAAACACTTTTTGTTGTGTTCTCAAAGGGCAATAATTCTAAATTTAAAAGGGAATAAATAATAATAATTTAAAAGGGAATAATAATGTTCTCATTGGCTGTATGAGCAATTTCATTGGACACTTTTCGAACCTGCAGAAAATCAAAATTGAGATGCGTGTGACTGTCCGTGCCAAGGGGAATTCACCTCCCAGACTAACTCCCATTGTGAAACCATGGATAAGACAGTCTCAAATGAGCCCTTAAGAGTTAATTATTGCATTACATAGAATGACATTATGCTTCAGTTGGACCTAAACGGGTGTGATATGCAGCCTCTAGCCCTTTGGCAGCACCGTCTTAACTCTATAGTCACCCAGCCAAGCCTCCCCTTACAGCAGGCCTGAGCTCAACCTGAGGGATGTGCATATACCCAGAAAGAGAGAAGATGGCTGAGGGGAGATTCAGGTTGGACATAAGGAAGAAATATTTGCAGTAAGGGAGGTGAGGCACTGGCACAGGTTACCCAGAGAGGCGATGCAGACACCCAAGGTCAGGCTGAAGGGGCTCTGAGCACTGATGGAGCTGTGGGTGTCCCTGTGCATTGCAGGGGTGTTGGGCCAGATGGCCTTTAATGGTCCCTTCCAATTTGAATGATTCTATGAGAGCACCAGCATCTTACTCCTTGTACAAAAATCCTGGCATACCTGAGTGCAGGATGGTGCTGCCTGCACCCAGCCTCAGGATGCACACTTTGGAAAATACTTTGATCTTGCCCATGCTTTGGCCCATGCCCTTGCCCATAGTGAAGTACTTGCATCATTTTTTCTTTGTCTCTTGAGCTTAAGACATACCTCAGTTTGAGAAAATTATTTGCACCTGAGGTCACAGAAAAGGATCATTCATTTCACACTCTAGATGTTACCAGTGTTCCAAACTGATGGGTGCAGTTCAACCCAGGCCAGTCTATGATTCTATCAGTAATGTTATCCAGGCAAGTATAACTGTTCTCACCAGTGGGAGTGGAAATGCATTATAAAGCTTTCCTTCAGTTGCTCCTCTGGGAACAGACACTCCATCTTCATATGCTGCTGGGAGCCAGCGAGCGAATGCCTGGTTGGAAACCCCCAAATGAGGTTTCTTTCTGGAACATCAGAAAAAAGCCAACACCAGTATTATTTCAGAAATGAACAGGCTTGTAAAGATAAATCATAGAACCATTAAGGTTTGAAAAGACCTCTAAGATCATCCAGCCCAACTCTCAGCCTCGCAACCAGCATTGCCCACTGACCATGTCCCTCATGACTGGCAGCCTTTGGTCCATGTCTGCCCACTCCAGTAGCAGGGGTGATAGCCAGGAAACATTGAGAAGTAAGCAATACCGAGATAATTACTGTAGATAAAAATTAACTTTTTAACAGCAAGAAAAGATTCCTGATGACGTATTAATTTTATTTGGAATTTCTATCTCTGTAGCATCTGTTTCTGCTGCTGCTCCACACAAACTCACAGTCTCACAGTATGGCCATCTCCAACTATCAGAGGAGCTGTGCTTTTGTCCACCTGAGGCCACTGACCATCTTGGAAATCCTCTGTTGAATCCTACCCAGTTTTTGCACATCCCTCTTGAACTGCGGGGTGTTCAAACCTGAAGGACGTCTAACAGCAGGTCATGCTATGATCCGCTGACCTTATCTGAAGTGTGAATGCACAGTGAGAGAACTGCTGAACATACCTGTGCTATCTCATGGTGTGCATTTCAAGTTGAGCAAGAGCCTTAAAAAATATTCCCATGTCACAGTGTGACATACTTGGTGGGGTATACTGATATTCACAGCACCCATGAGACACATGCTTTTAAAAATATTGCTTGTGTACTCAGTCTAAGACGTGTGAAGTTTGAGCACTCTCACCAGATTCAAAGTGTGATGCCTCCCAATGGCTGAGGGAATTAATACTGCTGTGCCACAGAGGAGATAAAGCAGTATTCTGGGGCCTCAAGTGGAGAGAGGGGCTGAATTTCATGGCTCCCAGATCTTCTTTTCTCAACTTTTCACCTTCCCCCACTCCCAAGAAGTTCTTGGGAAGCAGCACATGGAAGCGATGGATTCATATCTGATGTTTTCAAGACATGAGATCTTTTTCCTGCCCGTACGAAGCAGAAAGGAAACATCAGTTACATCACAGGTCCTACCTGTTGTTGCACTCTCCAGTAATGGTCCGGAAAATGTCACCCCCTGGGCATTTAACGGAGCGAATCTGATAGCCACAGCCAGTTTCTTTGGAAATCATCTCCTTCTGTTTCCTATCCAATATGTCTGTGAAAGAAACGATGCAAAATGACATCTGCTCTTAAGAAATTGTATTTTATCATCTCAGCATTCTTAGCTGATGATTGAAGTTTTCTGTATTATTAGCAATGTCAGCACCCACTGCACCAGCATCTAATGTTATTTCACGCTTCCTCCAATTTAAAGCAGGAGAAAACATGCTCTTGCTGTGGAATACATTCTGTTACTAATAGAATCTGTCTACTTCACCTCTCAGCAGCACGAGAGCCTTGGTGGGGATCACAGAGCAGGTCTGCACTGCTTATCAGCAACAGAATCCCTCCAGGTAACACTCCTTCTCAAATCTTAAATGCCCAATGGTTTCAGTGAGCTCAGAGACTGAGCTTCATGACCCATCCATGAAGAAGGTTCATGCACTGTCTTTAGGTGCCCAGAGTTAACCAGAGACTATCCTAGGGGTAGTTACACTGACTCAGGTCATGACTCGCCCTAGCAAATGGAGGTCTCCACTTATCCTAATTTTGTTACAGATATTAGTTCCGTGGCATTTATTGGTATAAGAGCACATATGCAAAAATATGCTGTGAACCAGCTGATACTCGGAACCTGAATTCCCCAGAATAACTTCTGCCTCTGAGTCTCTCTCTGTGCCACATATCATCAGCTCATCCAGAGTCACTCTGCTCTAGTAGCTAAATCCACCCCTATTAAGCAGAGTCTGTGGAGGGTCCAGTATGTGCTGCAGTTGCACAGCTGCCCAGGGAGCTGATGGTCACAGTCCCTGGAGGTGTTCCAGAATCATGGAGATGTGGCACTCAGGTTATGGGAATGGTGGGGTGAGCTGGGGTTGGACTTGGGGATCTGGGAGGACTTTTCCAACCTTAATGATCCTGTGATTCAGTGATGCCCTCCTCAGACAGCTGCCAAGAATGTGGGTTAAAACACCTTCAGCCAAGCGCCTTTATCTCTCTAATGAACTGCTGTTCAACCCAAAACTTACCCTGTGTGTAGTCAGCTTCAGCTGGGACAAACCCTACCCCAAGAAAAGGGTCTTTTCTTGAGATGTGAGACATAGATGGTGAGCCTTAGAAGTGACAGATGACACCACAGAGCTCAGCCCTAATGAAGTCTTTCACACTGACAGATCGTCCACGTCAGCTTGTTGGATGCAGCCCCATCCACAGAAGTGCTGCACTGCAGCACAGCACTGAGCCCAGAGAGACCACTGAGCTGTGGCAGGGTTTAGCTCTAATCAGCAAGGTTATATGACAGTTCTTTTCTTTGTTCTAGTAATTAATCCATTGGGAAGAAGGCAGGGTGTACCATGCAGACCTCTGGAAGGATTTGAAGAACTCAGTTTGTTTGATATCTCAGAAACATTCCGTCGAAATAGATAAGAAATTGCTAATCTCTGGATCCTTCCTGTTCTCTAGCATGGGAGGACTGGGCCACTTAGAGACATGCTAGCTGTGAGCTGGGTCAGAACTGTGGAGATACAGCATCTGTATAACATCTGGATTTTCACTGTTAAGTTGAGGCCTAAACACTTCTGTGTATCGGCAGTGGATCAGCTCAGGAAGTGCGGTCTCCTGGTGCTCAGCCCATTATGCCCCAGGTTTATCCCACTGATTTCTAGCGATCCTGTTACTATTCCACTCACACTCTCTTGATATTATCATCAAAGACAGGAGCGGAGATACGCAGTGCCACAGCTGATGACTGAAACACCAGGTGGTCCAGGTCTGCCTCTGAGCATCTTTCAGCCCCTGCACACCCAGCACCCTTCAGGCAAGTTGATACCAGCTGGCAGCCTGGGGAAGGGTTTCCCCAGTTATCAGGATCATGGCAGGGCTCTGTAATCAGCAATCTGGGTCAGTGCAGAGCTGCTCTTTGACACACATGCTGTGATAGCTTTTCCTTTGTTGGCAAGATATTTTGGTCTACAACACATTACCTGTAATGTTGAATCTCATCCTCCCAGACTGCTTCAGCTTTCTTTTGAGGAGCTTCAAAGTAGTTTCCAAGTAGTCGGCAGCACGGACTGCAGATCTGGTTCTTCCTACTGGATCCTTTAAGTGCTTCAGGAAATCCACTGGGCTGGCAAACTCATCCCCTAGTTTTTGCTGTAAGCTAAACAGAACAGAGCATTGTGGGCTGCCTACTCTGTAAACACCTCCTCTGCCCGGGGGGGCTGGTGTAGTTAGATGTGATGGAACTAGCAGGTCCCCAGGCACGATGTGCTCTTCTATAACAACCTGACTGCTCCTCAGATTTGCACATCTCCCTCTCTCAGTAAAATTTTGGGAAATGAGTCATCGTGACTCCTTTTGGGTTTGCTTTATATCCTTGTCAGAATGAGACCTATTAATCTATGTGAAAAGCTATAAAAATTGTTTTTCAGTGACGGAATAAGATGTTACATTTAGGATGTCACAGTATATATTCTATGAGCAGAGACAATCTTGGATATGTTGCTTCTGTTCCTGTTCATTCGTAGAGAGAGACCCTCCCCCAGAGGTCAACCTGCACTGCCACACCACCAGCATCCACCTCTGACATCGTGGGCCAACATCGTAAAACAGGAGGCAGTACTTTCGGAGCAGCCCTCATAGGTTCTCTCTTACTGCCTCATAACGTTGGAGCTTTCGTGCAAAAAAGGACTCACCACTTCCGAGCACGTGAATACGCCGCGTCCACCTGCTGCTTGGCTTCACTAACGCTGCTCAGGAGGAGCGAGTCCGACAGCACTTCTGAGCCCTCTACTCAAAAAGGGGGAAATAAACAAGCTGAGATATGCTCTATGTGCACAAGGAGCTCTGCGTCCCTCTGCATCACATTCCCACTGTATTGTAGTGTTACATTAATACCTTTATCCATGTTCCTCTCGCTCATCTACCTCACCCCACTGCTGAGGTTCTGAAAATCATGGAAATGTAGATGACCACCAAATTATAGTTTTTTATCCAAGTCAAACTTGACTCTCTTGACTTTGAGAGGTTTTAGGGAGTTAACTTTCACCTTTCTTATTCAAGGTATTCTTCTCTGTAAAGAGGGATATTCACTTGGGACGTGCATAGAGGAAACCTGATATATGGGCTGTGACCAATCTTCCTGCCATAAAAAGATACTCATGTCCTCGAGAGACCCAACACAGATAATTCTCTTAGGCACTGACTTCACTGCTAGTGGGTAAATTTCAGATATATTGGATATATTTCAAATACATTCAAGTCCTTTTCCCTGGAGGTGTTTGAGAACTGTGGAGATGCGTCACTGAGGGACATGGTCAGTGGGCTCGATGGGATGGGTTGGGGTTGGACGGGGTGATCTTAGAGGTCTTTTTCAACTTTAATGATTCTACAATTCTATATTGAAACTGTAACGAGGTAATAATCAGACTGACTTGGACTCGAACCCCCCACCCAAAGCCACACCTCTTCAAGCAAAAGAGCAACAGAGAGAGAAACAGAAAATTACTGTTTAATGAGGAGTCTGATGCCCCAACTGAGCAGAATGTGATGAGGGATCCTAGGAGAGCCGTTCTCAGTTTTATACCTAGAGGGAAACACAACATCATTCTCAGCTCACTCTAAGTGAATGTGCAGGGATTCTCTAAAGCATCAGAAGAGATTGGCTGATGTGCTAGCACAGGCCCTCCAGCACGTATGTGTGGATATACATAGCGTACATACAATGGCAGGTGGCTCCCCTGGAAGGAGATACTTAACTAAAAGATTGCAGTTATACATATGTATATATATACCTAAAAGTCATTTTGTCAACATTTTAACTATTTAAAACAGGAAAAAAAGGCAAAATAAGGAAGAATTAATGAACTTGCTGCAATGGGGAGGGAGGAGAGCTCTCTTTTCCCACTTCTCAAAATAAGTGTATTTCAGCTATGCTGGGAGAACGAATTAAGAATAAATAATGGTTCTTCATGCCCTACTCTATCCTCTCATCTCCTTGTGCTCAGCCAAGGAATGCATCAATACCAGTAGCAGTAACATCCAAAAGGCTAACTACGGATATAGGAATAAAAAGCACTCATCTTACCTGCCATCTCTGCAGAACTGGTGAGAGTAGGAAAGCAGCCAGTCTTATATAGCATCTGCAGCAGGGCAGGAATCAGCTGGGTCTGACCTGGGAGTGGCCAACTTGGGGAGAACTTGGGAACAATTTGAGACAAAAGGAAATATCTACTGGCTGGCTTGCCTGGATTGAGAAAGTTGCACACTTCTCCATCCTTTTTTTGTAAATGTTGACTTACTTTTTGGCAAACCAGTTAAAAAGAATAAAGGCACACAGCTCTTTTCTACTAGGTGAAAGGGACCGTCTGAATTTTATGAAAGTAAACGGTGGCGGTGGGAGTTAAAAGGAGTCAGATCACCAGTGATTTGGAAATGAGAATAAAATCAGTGCTGCTCATTGTGGGTGGCAAAGACTGGACAAAGAACAGAGCAGTTGCACAGACCAAGATGGAGCAGGGGGAGGCAGGGCTGCGCTTCCATGGGCGGACAGGAAGGTGAGAAGGAATTTACCTCTTTGAACAGCAGTCAAGATTGTTCCAAAAGACAGAGCTGATGACTGCAACGGGAAAAAAGTGCTACACATGTCCTTGTGCCTGGTATAACTGCCACACAAAAGAGAACTGTGGTTTGAGTTCAGTTTAAGTAACCAAACAAGCCCTTAGAGAAGCCCATCAATTTACCAGAAGAGAGATTAAGTACTGACTTAGAGTTTGCATGCACTTTAACACCCCTTATCAGCCATGAAGAGCTGAAAGCAAAGCCCAGTGCTAAAAAGAGGGGTACATTCCTGTCCCTGCTCTTCCTCCAGCAATCTACCCACAGTCTTCTTCGGTGTAGGAGCAGCACCTACAGGCTGTTCAAACCAATAGGGGATGTGAAATCCCTACTTCTGCTGCACTGTGGATCATCTCTGCATTCTACTGGGGAATGAGGAATAACTGCAAACTCATCTGACTTGACCAAAAGATTGTCAATTGGAAATAAGTATTATGAAAGACAAGAAAGAACCATCATCAGACAGTATTTCTATACTGCATTCATCTTTAATCTCTTGATAATATCAGCTCAAGATCAGATAGAAGAGATGGGTGAGTGCAAGCATGTTACTGTGGAGTAATAAACTCTGCCTGCCAATAGATCAAGGGGCACAAAATTTCGGATGGTAAAAAGCCTAAAGCCATAAAATGGAATTGCCAAATACAGGGTCTGAAGTAGACAAAAGTAAAGCAATTTTCAAATAACTGTGAAGCCTTTGAGGAAAGGATTAGTCCAGAGAGTGGTCAGGCACATTAACAGGAGTGATAACATTGCAAAATGCGTTAAGCACCATGACACCATGGTATATGGTATATGGGCAGGTATTCTAGAACTACAAACTGCTGACAGAAGTTGGAGGAGAATCTTAGAATCATAGAATCACAAAATCATCAAACTGTTTGAGTTGGAATGGACCCTAAAGGCCATCTATCCCAACACCTCCAGCTGATCAGGGCTCAGAGCCACATTCCCTGACCTCAGGTTTCTCTGAGGATGGGGCATCCACCGCCTCTGTGGCAAACAACACCACACATCTGCTTTGTTGACATTTTCCTCTCCTATGACTGTACCCAACTCGCTCTGATCCACACAAGATTAGACATTAGTGGACTCCGCAGTGTTTGAGAGAGTCCAGGGATAATTTATGTCTGAATAACAGGATATTTAGGTAGTTCTGCATCCACCAGGATGTATTTTCTTCTAGATCAGGTTTTTGATACTTGCTTACAAGAATAACTGGAAGCAGGGTCAACTAGAACTCACCTGCAGCACCTTCTTCTTTCTCCTCCTGCCCTGACTGGCTTGGCACAGTTTCTTCAGCAGTCATTGCTGACCCTTGCTCATCACACTGGCAGTTAAATAATCAGACACTTTGTCAGCACTGCCAGAAGTGCATCCAAGCAGACAGAATTTCCAGTTCCTCCTTCTGAAGAGAGTCAGTCCAGATCAGCCCTGCACAGTGTCCTTCATTCTGTACCAGGAATTTATGCTGTTCTGTTTGATCAGAAATCAGTTACTGTCCAGAATAAACCCTTCCCCACTTCATCACTGTTATTTATTGTCATTATGGAGATCAGCTATTGTGAGGAGACGACACTCAAGAGGAACTTGTTATGGATGATCAACTAAGTAAATCCCACAAGATTAAGAACCCAATCCTTCCTACTCTTCAAATATTTACACAGACCTTACAAAGCCAAAATAAATAAAAATACAAGGAAGAAAACTGCAAACAAACATACATTATGTTAAATCAAACACATGTATACACTGGTGAAGGTTAGGTTTGCAGGAACTGAAAGTGCAAAACCTTTTTTCCTCCTCTAAAATTTCATTTTAGATGCAGAATGTGGCTGAGTCACCTGTCCTTTGCAGGTGTGACACTGGATGTGTCCTGCATCACAGCCCAGGTCCACCTCTGTTACCCAGGGCTTTCAGCTGCCCACCCCCATCTAGGCGTTGCAGTGTTCTGATGCCATCTGTTGAGCTTCAAGAGGAAACTGGATAGCCTGCCAGCTTCTGTCCATTCAGCAGAGCATTCAGGATGTATGGGGAACTGGAGCATTTGTTATTGATTAGTTAGCCTATCTCAATCACAAGAGGTCCTCTGTCAGTTCTCCTCTCTGTTCTGAGTGCATAGTTTCAGAGTTCTTCTCTTTTGGACTCTTGAAAACAACCCGATCTTTATAGTTAAGTAACCCACAGACGCAAAAAGAAAAATCTTATATTCTTTAGTTTCCGTCTTAAAAGCAAAAAAGAACATAGAATCATGGAATCATTTGGGATAGAAGGGACCTTTAAAGGCCATCAGGTCCCACTCCCTGCAGGCACAGGGACACCCACAGCTCCATCAGTGCTCAGAGCCCTCAGCCAGACCTTGGCTGTCTGCAGGGATGGGGCGTCGCTGCCTCAGCCAGTTCCCCACTGCCCCTATTGTACAAATCTTCTTCCTTGCACCCAATTTAAATCTCCCCTATTTTAATTGGAAGCCATTCCCCTTATCCTGTCACAACAGACCCTGATAAAGAATTTGTCCTCTTCTATCTCACAGCCCCACTGTAGACACTGTGAAGTTGCTCTCAGGTCTCTCTCTTCCCCTGTTTGGTACGCCTCTGATTTTCTTGCAAGCCCTTTCAGCACCCATTTTTATTGTAGAGACACGTTTATATATTAAAATACATATTATGTATTAAAATATTTTCAATTTGTAAACTCCAGTATACATAAACTCCAAGTGAACCACCATTCCTGAAGGTTAACAAGCTTAACTCAGGTTAAGAACTCAATTCAGGTACAAATTCATACCTAAGTTTTGGTCTTCACGTGCCAAAGACTGATTGTTCCTGCATTTCAAACAGTGAATTTATTTACCTACTACTTAGAGCCAAGAGCCCATCGAAGCCTGACCTTCTGAAGGGCATTGTGACATCGAGGAAACCAAACCACTGGTGCAGAAAACCTTAGATCCAAGAGAAGCACAGCAGAGCTTATAGAGGAATGGGGTGAGCAGGATAAAACAGAATAGGTAACAAGTGTTCGGCTGCTGGCACAGAAATTCTTACTTAAGCAGAGGAGGGAAAGTTCCCAGTGGTTTAGAAGTGACATTTAATCAAAAACCGTTTGTCCAGCTTTCAGTGAACCATAGAATTATTCAAGATGGAGAAGACCTCCGCTATCATCCAGTGAACCCCAGGCCACCCCACCATGCCCACTGCCCACATCCCCCAGTGCCACATCTGCACAGCTCCACAACTCCTCCATGGACAGCGACCCCAGCGTTCCCTGTGCGGCTGTGTCACTGCAGCACTGCTCTTTCTGAGAAGAAACTTTTCCTAATATCTGAATAGAAAAAAGTATATATTTGTGAATATAAAGGTTGCAGTGCTAAAAAATAACCTTAAATCTCTTTGGAGAAGGGCATCTAGTGCTCAAAACCAAATGTGGCACTGAGAATCGGCCACTGGATCGTTGAGGGTAAAGCCAGTGATGGGGATACTCTGCACGGGTCCTGTAGAGGTCCAGCTATCTGGAAAAGCTTTTACGGACACAAGAGGTCAGGACAGGCTGCTTCTGGCTGCACTCTGAGCGATAAGAGTCCAAACCCAGAGAGGTGAAATCAAGCAAGTTAAAACCTAAGTGTCTGTGGGATGTGGGGGTACTACAGCTCTCCTACCTGTGACGGTTCCCTTGGCTCCTGCACACCCATCCATGGAAAGATCTCAACCTGAATGGCCCAAATGAGTCCCACCCAGCAGCCAACACAACCCTTCCATAGGAGCAACGCTTCTTTTCTAGAGCTTGTCCTTCCCATTTTCCCATGGCCCCAACAGCACTTAACCACATGAAGTACTGCTGGGACTATTGGTGCTCACTGGATCAAGGTATGATCACAACAACTCGTGTTCACCTTTTGCCAGGTAGTGGGATGCACCATGAGCAGCGACTGCAGACAGCAGCTGTGCCCAGCAAAGCCAGTGCTGGAGAGAAGCTGTCACTGTTTTCTGTAGCTTGAAAGATAAAAGCAGAGTTGGAGCATTTCTCTGAATAGACAAAGTCTGTCTCATAAGTGCTGCTTTTGTTGTGTTTTTTTCTCTTTCCTTCCTTTTTTTTTTTTTTTTTTTTTTGTGTGTGTGTGTGTCTGTGTGGTTTTCTGTGTTGTGCAGTATTAAATAGTGCCATTTGTTACATGAGAAGAGCTGTCATTTCTCCTCTTGTATTTTTCTACAAACACATCCTGTTCTTCTTAATAGGCAATATTGTTTTGTCTGTAAATATTCCATTGAAATGTAAACAGGTATTCGCTGACAATGACAAAAGATACGATAAGAAAAAAGGCATCAGAAATGAATCTCTTGAGCTGCATTGTGGGAATTCTGAGCAGTGTGACAAAAGCCTGAGTCCAGCCAGGCTGCAACAGCCAGGTGAGGAAATCTCTCTGAACCCAGGTATTGTCCAGACCACACTTCCATCCTCGCCCCCTTCGGACAACCTACAGGTCACCCAAGGAGGCTGTGGATGCCCCATCCCTGCAGGCATTCAAGGCCAGGCTGGATGTGGCTCTGGGCAGCCTGGGCTGCTGGTTGGCGACCTGCACACAGCAGGGGGTTGGAACTGATGAGCACTGTGCTCCTTTTCAACCCAGGCCATTCTATGATTCTACTGTTCTATGATTCTGTGATTCAGACATTTCCTGCAAGCTCCTCTGTTTGGACACCAGTGCTCTCCAAGCCCATCTGCTGCTGCTGCTCTGGTTCTCTCCATGTCCCTCTGTTGGGATCTGGAGTCCCCATATCCTTTCTACACACACAATGGGCACCACGATGTGTCTGTGTGTTCAGGTTCCTGCATTTGTCACCTGAAGGTATTTGAACCCCCACCCTGAAATGAAGCCTCTCTCCAGCAGAGCTTTTTGGATACGAAATGAACTTCATGCTCAAAGAGTGTAGAAGAACACACAGACCTCATCTGTACTAACTGCACCCATCAGGACATGCAGCTTTCCAGATCTGAAGACTTTTCTCTCTTGTGTCTTACTTTAGCTCATGGATGTCCAATCCTTTGGCTTGCACGGACCATACTGAGTGAAGAGGAGTTGTCCCAGACTGCATATATGTGGGTTATTCCAAAAGTGATGCCTTCAATTTATCTCTATGGAAACTACAACTAATACAATGAGCACAGTAACACTGGTAGAGCTAATTCCCAGCCACAAAACACTATTTTTCAACACAGCCACCACCATTAGCTACACATTTCACCAGCAGTGAGCAAAAGCCTGCACGCTATGCTCTTTAAAATCTGCTTGGCCATCTGGAAAATGGCTTGCCTTTCATGTAAGTGCTGAAGCACACCACCCACTCCTCATTGTGCTCACATGCGCTGGTTGGTCTCATCAACATCCAACAAGCATCACTGACTGTCAGTGGGTGCCACTGTTTCTGCATGGAGGAGTTCAATGACACACTTTGCTCCATCCACCCTTCTGTGTCAGACACCATTCTGTCAGACTGCCCCTCTGCTGCCATCTGTCACACAGCAGCAGCACAAAATGGGGCGCTGGTGGGAAGGTTTAACCTCTACTGCTGTACCACCAGCATCCACCTCTGATGTCGTGGGCTGACACCATAAAACAGGAGGCACATTTTTTCCATTCACAGGACTGTGTTCAGCCAACATATCAAAGTGCATGCCATTATTTGACACCATGTGAGCCCTCCCATGCCCTGCTCTCAGCCCATACAGTGTCCATCACACACCGATGTTTGGCCATTGCTGAGTGTTGGTGTGTGCCTGGGGCCTCTCCCTTGTCACCGCAGCAGGAGAGTCAGGAGAGGGTCTGATGTCCCCTGGGGCCAGGTGACAGCCCAGGGCACCCCCCTGCTGGACCTTTGCACATCAGCTGTGATGGCCGAGTGGTGAAGGTGTTGGACTTGAAATCCAATGGGGTTTTCCCTGCGCAGGTTCAAATCCTGCTCACAGCGGGAGTTTTTACTGACAGCCCCTGTCCTCCTGTCCCCAGGAGGGACAGACAGACACACATCCTCACTGAGGGCACCCTGCTGTCCCCATCTGCTCCTGACCCTCATCTTTTGTTGGCCTCTTCCCCTTCGGGGTGGCCAAAATGGCCAAGTACCTGCATCTCTCTTGCCTCAAGATGAACACACACAGCTGCAGCACCCTGCTGCCTACAAAGCACTGCTTCCTGCTGCCAGGACAGTGCAGATTTCTGCTGGAGGGTGCAGCCTGATGGCAGTGAGGAAGAGGAGTGGATTGCCAATGGTCCTCAAGATTTACCCTGCCCTGTCTGCCCACATGGATCTGCCCAGAGAAGTCTGTGACCTGTGGTGGCTGTAAGGGCCTTTTCCCTAGCTGGGAATTGGACCCAGGCCATGAGAGTGATGAGTCCTGACCACTAAACCACCAGAGATGAAGTGGTGGTGGTGGACGTGGTGGTGGCCCCCAACCCGGTCCTGACAGGATGCAGGCACGTGCAGGCCCTGCAGACAAAGGGGAAGATTGGCTGGTGTGGCTTCCACCACCTTTCTGGGGGACGTTGCAGGGATGCCTGCTCCTTTCTGCACACTGTGGCACTGGGCAGATTGCCTAAGCAAGAGGATTCTGTCTCTGTCAGATGTGGGAAGCAGGATCACGTTGTGCTGCTGATTGGTGCACCAGCGAAGACAGGTTTGGGAAAGGCAATGATGGGCAACTGTTCATGAAAATAACCAGCAGAGCCCTGGGGGCTCAGCATTGAGGTTCAGCTGCTGGTGATGGAGAGGGGACCCCATTTGTGCTGCTGCAGCAAGGCTGAGTCAATGCACATCACACCGGACACAGGCAACGTGGCATCATGGACACAACACACCCTGTGTCCCAGTACACAGCCAGCATGTCCCCAAGGCTGAGCGAAGCAGAACAACATGGCACAGACAATAATGCCAGCAGAGGTTTTTCCTGCTTGGGGGAAACAGGGCTGCGAGCCTCAGTGCTGTGAGCAGGACAGAGCCTGGAGTTTCAATCCTCCCAAGGATGGAGCTATGCTGAGCTGAGCTGCAGCTGTCAGGATATGCAGATGTCATGGTTTCGGTTGCCTCGACAAGCTCTACCAGAGCGTGGGCTACGGCAGTTCTGTGGTTGGGGCATGTCAATATCTCTCTGTGGTTTCCTAGATCTCTATCTGGAGCTGGCAGTCATTTTGTCAGAGGCAGTAACGGCTCCCAGAGCTCTGCTGGCAGGAGTGGGTTCACTTGCACGACCTATAGTGGGCATATGGCGTCTGTACTGGATGAGGACAGGGGGGTGGGTGATTGCCTGCCATGAATGCAGGGGAAAGAGCCAGCAGTGTGCAGGGCAGTGTGTGTTGTGCATCTGGGGAGGGTACAAATATTCATTTTCTACAAGAACAGCTCCTTGAAAGAAGTCCCAGTCCCAGGGTCAGCCTTTGTTTGGTGGATATGGGTCAGGACTGAGGGCAAAGTACAGTCACAATTGCAGAGAGGAGACAAAGCTGAGATGCATAGTCTTGCTTTGCACCCCTACATGGATCTATGATGTAAGCAATAAATTCATAAGTAGGCCTCTCTGAAAGTAATGCCTCCTATTTATTGCCGTGGAAACAACAACTGATACAAAGAGTACAGTAACACTATTTGGTGGAGCAAATTCTCTGGTACAAAACACTATTTTTGACATAGTTACCACCATTAGCTGTGCATTTTCACCAGTGATGAGCATGAACCTGCATGCTGTGCTGGAACAAATCTACACACATGGAGGCAACCCTTTGTTTCACAGTTGCTATGAAAGCATTACTGCTAGGAAAACTTTGTCCATGCAGTGCAACTTTCACTGTGCTCACATACACTGGTTGGTCTCATCAACATCCAACAAGCATCAATGAATGTCAGTGGGTGCCACTGTTTCTGCATGGAGGAGTTCAGTGACACACTTTGCTCCATCCACCCTTCTGTGTCAGACACCATTCTGTCAGACTGCCCCTCTGCTGCCAGCTGTCACACAGCAGCAGCACAAAATGGGGCGCTGGTGAGAAGGTTCAACCTTTACTGCTGTACCACCAGCATCCACCTCTGATGTCGTGGGCTGACACCATAAAACAGGAGGCATTACTTTCGAAGCAGCCCTCAGAAAGAGTCAGAACAATTCGCTAATTGCAATATTAAACTTGGAGTCCCCCCTCCAACTTCACAAGAGTGGTTTGGGAAAGTTCCTGCAGCACTGCTTGTCCTCCCCTCCCATGGACACGTGGTGGTGGAGGGGATGCTGCCACAGGAGCAGAGCAGCAGCTCCTGCCACTTCCCACATCATGACAGAGGGGCTGTGGGAAGCCACAAAACTGCAGGGAAAGGAGCTCATGGTGCCTCGTGAGCTGGACATGACTGAGCAACCACAGCTGTGAGCTGGCAAACGTGGTGCTGCTGAAGAGAAGAGGAGGTAAGAAAGGGGAAATGCTCCCTGTGCATCCTGGGGAGCCCATCACCTCGTGGCAAGGAGCCCCGTGACTGTGTGCATGCGCATAGGTCGTGGTTCTGGCACAAGAGGAGCTCCTGGGCTCAGCCTCCTGCATCCCACCCTGTGCTGAGTTGGCTCCACATCTCTGTCACAAGATGGTACTCAGAGCATCTAGGCGGGCTTCCCAGGGAAAGCCCTTCTTGGCTGTGCCCAGACCCACCACGGAACCCAGGGCTCTCTGGCTGCTCCCAAGCCATTTTGAAGGACTGAGCACCTTTGTCCTCAAGGCTTAGGACCTTAGCATGAGATGGAGTTAGCATCCTCCTGGTCTGTGCTGAGATGCAGGGGATTGCTGGTACCTTGGTGAAGTTAAGTGTGAACCCGAGGCTCAAAGACTGCTTCACATCCTGTCTTGATCAGTGTCGCCCCTGGTTGGGTGCTGATCTGTTCAGACTTACCCCACCTCACACACCGGCTATTTTGGTATTTCCTAAACCTGTTTCTTCCTTTTTTTTTTTCTTCTTTTTTTTTTTTTCAGCCTTTCTGAGGCAAAGGTGCCATGACATCAGTTACACTTTGGAAACCCTAAAATTTCCCCTTGAAATCTGACTGGCCACCAGCCTGATAAAAAGCGAGGAGCATCCCAGCCACTCCACACCAAGCCTGGGAGGATTCTGCTCTGCTCCTGCCTCTGCAGCTCAGCTCTGCCCATGATGACCACCGTAGCTGTGCCTTTCTCCATCCTCCTGATTGCTGCCCTCTTCCCTCAGACCTCTTCATCTCCATGTGAGTACAGCATTCCTCCTCTCTTCTCTCCTGACGTGGGAGTTTTTCACTTTGGCGGGCAGTTATATTGAAACAGATGGAAACAACAAGGTTCAAAGGTTGGAAGATTTTCATGCTTTCTTTGGACAGGTTTTCCTTTCTTTCTCCTTTTCTCCCAGGGAGGCAATGATAAATTTTACCTTGCAAGCATTGAAGTTTTCAGGATTCATACCTCCAGTGTTGCTGGGCTTTAGGGCTGGTCCTAGGATGAGTGAGGGGACTTTCGTCACCAGCACTGAGGAAAAGAAGACTGCAAAAGCTCTACTAAGACACCCCCAGCAGTGACCTCCATTACTCTTTGGTGCTCACACCCATTTATTGATGACTTTCTGGGGAGATTGAATGAGAGTAGCTGCCTAAGGGATGGCTGTCCATGCTGCTATGGGCAGCACATTGTGGCGGACTCATGGTGGACTCATATCGGCCTTCTTCTCTTCCAGTTGGGGCTGACACAACTGTGTGCTGCTTCAGCTATAGAGTACGGAAGCTGCCCCAGAATCATGTGAAGGAGTATTTCTACACCAGCAGCAAGTGCCCACAGCCAGCAGTTGTGTAAGTACCAGATCCAGCTCTGGGCTCAAGGGGAGAATTGCTTTTCACTGGGAACAAGGGGCTGGTGGTGTGAGGGACGGTGCCTGGAGCCAGGGGAAGGGGCAGCCACCACAGGTCCCACATGCAGCATGGGCTCTCATTCTCTTCAGTTGAGAAATGAGCCCACCCTGGTGCCTGGGACAAGGCTTGGGAAGGATGTCCCGTGAAGACAGCTTGTAGCATGCAGGTTCTCCCAGGGTCCCTGAGCTCTCTGTGGTGCCTGGGTTCCTCTGGAGCTTGGGGATTTGTGGGAGGGTAAGTGACCCCTGTAGGAGCCAATGCTGGTCACAGAACAGGATGGTGGGTGCCGACAGCTGGCTCTGGGGCTGACACCTCCCTGCTCCACAGGTTCACCACCAGGAAGGGGCGGCAGGTCTGCGCGAACCCTGACGCCCGGTGGGTGAAGGAATACATCAACTTCCTGGAGCTGCAGTGAGCACCAGGACCCGAGGTGTCTGCCCTGGAGAGCCCAGTGAGTCTGTGCAGCAAAGTCATGGCGTGGTCCTAGAAACCCCACTGCTGAGCACCAGGGCCAACAGACACCCCAGGGTCCCTGAGCTTCTTTTTGTCTTGCAACAGCATCATCTATACTATACAATTTAGCCACCCTACCATGCAGCTGAGATGCTGGGGACGTGCCTCTTGGCCTTTCAGGTCTGCTTGGTGCAGGCTGCTGTGCAAATGTCGTCTCCTCCTGTGCCTCTGCTGCTGGAGCAGGAGGGGACCTTACCCTAAGAGCCACCTGTGGGATGCAGTCTGTCAGAACGAGGTGTGTGTGCTGTCACATAATGCAGGCTGACCTCCAGGCCAGCTGGCTGTGTCTTGCTGTGCTGCAGGAGCTGTGAATGAGATGCTGTGAAGGAGATCCTTCCCTAAGGGAGGAAACAGTACACTGGATATTTATGGGATGCTCATTCTGGAACCACACTTGTGCTCAAAACGCTGTGTCTTGCTGGTCCCAAAGAATAAAGTTTTCTATCTCTGTGTCTAAGCTCTGGCTGCATCCCCTCCCACCAGCCCCCAGGAAGGGCAGGGTGCTGAGTAGGCTCTGTGGGACCGTCCTGCTGCATAGCTCAGCACCTGCCCGCCCCACGCTGCTCCTGGGCCAAAAGAGCTGGGAGGGCTCCTTGGACAGGCATGGATAGACACCACTTCCCAGCTGGGAATCTCTCACCCTCCTTATCCATAAACCCATCCCTGCTGCATCCCCAGCTCCCAGCACAACCCGGGGCTCTGTGCCAGCCCTCCCCATCACATCAGGGACTGAGGCCACTGGGGATTTGCCTTGAGGCTCTGTGGCAGTCATGCAGGAGCAGGGCTCCACTTTGGCTGTGCTCACTCAGTTGCCGCAGATGACATGCACCCATCTTCTGCTGCAGCTGCTTTGTGAAGGAAGCCTGAATTTGCTTTGAAAAAGCGCAGTGAACCAAACCACACTTTGTCAGGCTACAGTTTGCGTTAAAACTTTCTGATGTCTTTGTGGGTAGAGAATGAAAAGACATGGCCTGACCTGCTGCTGCCGCTGCTGCAACAACTGATCCCTGGTGTGTCACACAGCAAGCAGTGTCTGTTAATACCCCAAACTGAGCAGTGCTGCGGTGCTGTGCAGATGCTGGGATTGCCCCCTGCCCTCCCCTCACTCATCACCCCCTTGCCATAGCCCTCCCTGACCAAGGAGCAGCCTGTTCTGCTGCACTTCCTCAGGAGTTGCCCTGAAGTTCCTGGAGGAGCTGGACACTGGGTTTTCCTTTCTGGTGACACAATAAAAGGGGTCAGATTTGAAGGGGAAATGCTTCACGCAGAGAGCACTGAGGCCCTGGCACTGCCCAGAGCTCTGGGTTCTCCATCTCTTAAGGTACTCCAGACCAGGCCAAGAAGCAGCAATGGATGCTATAAGCCCCCATTTTAGGAGGTTTAGGAGGAAGGTTTCGTGAGCAATGCAGAGCCGCCAGCATATGGCCATGCCTCCAGCATCACATAGGTCAGAAAGGCAAAACTCAAAAACACTGAGCTGTAAGGTCGGGTTCAAACCAACAGCTGAGGAAGAGCTGCAAGAAGCGGCTGTGGCAGGATGTGCTTGCCCTAATACAGCAGGGCTTCCCAGAAGTAACCACGTCCCCAGTCCTTGTGGTGAGGGCAGTGAGGGCAAGCAGCCCCTGGGGCTGATGAAGGGAGAGATACAGAATGGAGTTAAGAACAACACGAGGGGACAAGGCTGCTTGGGGGCTGCTCACTGCCGGCCCCAGAGCTTTTCTGAGCTTCACTGGCACAAAGGGGACAGCCCAATGTGGTTCAAGCTCCCCAAAAGTGAGGTGCTTCGGCTCTTTGGGTGGCCTTCTGTTTACTCTTAAAGCATTCCAACAGAACAGATAACTGAATCGTAGCTGACCACACAGAGCAGGAACAGTGCATTTGTCCGGGCTGTGCCTTTTCTCTGTCTCACCCAAAGAATGTCAATGGAATCAAGGAACAGCTGTGTAAGCTCTGAGGGCTTGGTGCTGTGCTGAGACTCAGCACCGTGAGCAGCTGCCGCACCTCCTGGGCACAGTGGAATCTCTGCCCTGCCCTGAGCCAGCAGGCAGCTGCCAGGTCTCCAGCACCACCCTGTGATGTCAAACCCTCCCTATTTCCCACTGCTCCCGCTTGCCTCATCTCCCTGGTAGGAGCCCTAGTGTGGGCTGGTAAGATGAAGCTCCGATAGCTCCAGTCAGGAAAACGAAAGCAGAGGCTGTGGGAAATTCCTGTGGCTGCATGGGCTGCTGGCCAGGGACTGCCCCGAGAGCAGCCAGCTCTGCACCAGGTTCCCTCCTCTGTGCCGGGCCTGGGCAGAACCCCCACACACAGCCACCAGCACAGCCATCCTTTGTTGTCCCCAGCAGCTCAGGGCAGGGTCTGTGTGGGTGCCCACAGGCCCCCTCCTGCACCAGGCACCTCTTCTCCATGCAAAAGGTGCTGAGCGCAGGTTTGGGTTCAGCAGAACCACAACCCCACAGCTCTCGGCCCCATCTGCTCTCTTCCTGGATGAGGGAACGGAGTGCACCCACAGTAAATTTGCAGACACCAACCTGGGGGGAACAGTGGGTCTGTCTGAGGGTAGCAAGGCCCCACAGAGGGATGTGGACAGGCTGATCAGTGAGCAGAGGCCAACGGGATGAGCTGCAACAGGACCAAGTGCCAGGTCCTGCACTTGGGTCACAACTGCCCCATGCAGTGCTATGGGCCTGGGGCAGAATGGCTGGAAAGATGCATGCAGGAAAAGCATGTGGGGGTGTGAGCTGATACCCACTGACCATGAGCCAGCAGCGTGCCCAGGGGGCCAAGAAGGTTGAGGGAGCTGAGATGCGTCAGTGTGGAGCAGAGGCTCAGGGGAGAGGTCAGTGTGGAGGCTCAGGGGAGACCTCCTCTGCCTGGGGAGATGCTCCTACAACTGCCTGAAAGGAGGTGGCAATGGGGGGGTTGGGCTCTGCTCCCAGATGACAGCGATGGAGAGATGGTGGCCTCACAGTGCACCAGGGGAGGTTCAGGTTGAACATTAGGAAAAATTTCTTCTCCAAAAGAGCAGTGATGCTGTGGCACAGCTGCCCAGGGAAGTGTCCTTGTGCCTGTAGGTTTTCCAGAGCTGTGGGGATGTGGCACTGAGGGCTGTGGTTATGGGCATGGTGGGGGTGGTCTGGGTTTGGATTTGGTGATCTTAGAAGTCTTTTCCAACCTTACTGATTCTATGATCCCAGTTCAAGACAGCCCTTTAAGCAGACTCTTCCCCCCATGATTATCCCCCAGCTTAAGCAGACACGGGCCCTAGCACAGGACAGACTTTTTGCTGACCTACCCAGCCGTGCTGAGAATTGCCCCTTTCTGCCATGCCCTCAGTGCAGTGCTGGGACTGTGGCAGGGCTGAGCAGAGCCTAGGCCTTTCCCCATTCCCCCAGCCTGGCATATGGGAACCCGTCCTGCTGCTGCTCAGGGCCCTGAAGCCTTCCTGCCTGCAGTCAGCGCTGCTGCCGGGAAAACACAGAGCTGGATGGAAATCATGAGGCAGCTGCGAGGTGCTTTCCCAGGTCTGGAGCTGCCAAGTTTGAGCTATAAGCTGTGGATTAAAAATATTAAACAATAGGAGAAATGTGTTTTGCATTAGGGAGAAGAAATGCTGTCTGAACAGAACAGATGTGCAGACACGAGGCTGTGGGAGCACCTCAGTATGCTGAGCATGATGCGAGCATGCTCCCTTGCAACCCGCTTGCTCCTATTGCAAAGCCACACATGAGCCACCCGTGTGCCCTGTGCCTGGTGCTGGATGTGGAGCAGGGCTGGCTCCCATCTGCAGCCCTACAGCAGCTCCCCCTGTTTGTGCCCTTTGTAATGTGCCCATACCCATCCCATCCCATCACACACATAGTGCCCACTGGGGAGCCAGGCACTGAGCTGGGGTGCATGAGGAGCCCCTCCTTGTCTGTCTAGTTCATAGGGGATGTGGTGGGGAAACAGAGTCAGAGGATATTCATATGTCTGTAGTGTGGAAACTTCATGGGCTTATCTCAAACCACTTCCCATCATCACATGCCGTGTAGGGTGTGCTGATGGGCTAGCGGTGAGTTTGTCTCTGTGATGGTGTAAAGGACATCAAGGGACAAAAAAGCAGAGGTTTTATCCACATTCTTTATTCTCCACAACACCTTCATACAAGTGAGCCGGAGCCACCCCTCCTTTGAAGAGGAGACTCTGGGCCACCCTCCCTTAAATACCCTCCCTGCCACTCTACCATAAATACGATCCAGATATGAGAATACTGTCTATCTCTTACTGTAATTTCTTAAATAATTTTAAATAACTTAGGAACAGTAGATGCGCCGTGGGCCTTTCTAGTCTGCAGGCAGGCAGAGGTGTCGAGCTACGTGCTGCTGGGGCTGCAGAGTGGGCTGTGCTAACAGCACCGACATGAGATGTCTGTAGTCCCCATCCTGCAGTCCCTGGGAGCTGCAAGCAGGAGACGTGGGCTCATGCAGCCGTCCTGAAGCCATGCTCCATGTCAGGAGCTCGTGGTGATGTGGCTGGCATGGCAGCAGTGTCCCATTCTGCCTGGCTCCGCTCAGTCCCGCTTGGCGCTCCGCAGGTAGCTCTGTACCCAGGGGTTGCTGGGGTTGGCACAGACCTCGTGCTTCTTTGTGACAAAGCTGTGGGATGAGACAGAGGTGAGACACTGAGATCACTGCTCAGAGCAGGAGCCTGGGTTTGGGGTTCACAAGAGGTTCTCCACCATCCCCAAGCTGATGCTGCGTTCCCCACAATTCCACCACTCCCATTCTTCTCCCACATCAATTCCTGCAGGAACACCCCTGGGAGTCCCCAAAGAGCATCCCTGGCCACCCTTGCAGGAGCATCCCGGCAGTCCCCGTGTCAGCCCTTTCCCCTTGGTTCCCCCTGCCTTGTGCGCAGCACACCCGCAGCCTCCTCTCTCTGACCCGCAGCCCTCGGCCGACCCCACACACCCACACCACGTCCACATCGGTACCTACATGATGGCTGGCTGCGAGCAGCTGGTGCTGCTGCTGTAGTGACTGCGGATGAGGTTCCGTGGGATCTTGTGTTTTATGTAAGAAGTGCAGCAGGTCGGGACGTCGGGTCCCACTGGAAGAGGCAGAGAGAGACAGCATGAGTGTGGGGTGAGCTCAGGAGCCATGCAGGGAGGAGGGAGCAGAGAACTAAGGGACAATTAAGTTTGAAAGGTGCACTGGAGATCACCTGGCTCAATGGAGCCAGGGAAGGGAACATGAGGGAGAATCCTACTCAGTTCCAGGGCAGAGACCGGAGTCTCTACGCTATGACCAGGAGCAAGGACCTCAGAATCAGAATTGTGGATGGATGAATGAACAGATGGACAGACGGATGGACGGATGGGCAGATGGATGGATGGAAGGATGGATGGATGGATGGATGGATGGATGGATGGATGGATGGATGGATGATTTTCCAGTTTGGAGGCTCCTACATGAGCTGATCTAAGTGCAGAGCGGAGAGAAGCTGAAAAATTCCCTGCTCTCTGCCTCAAAGGAGAAATGACAACAAAGGCTCAGAGCTGTTCTTCCTTCTCAAACAATGGAGCAGGACTCACCTGGGGCAGAGGAGGCTTGGGAACAGGAGGATGCGATGAGCAGAAGAGCGAGAACAACTGCAGAGAGCTTCATCTTCCCGTCGGATGAGGGCTGTTCGAGCAGGACCAGGAGCTCAGGCAGATGCGGGGCAGTCTGCAGCAACTGGATGCAGATCCCTTTTAATAGGAAGTCCTGGAGTCAGCAGGGAGACGATCCAGTGGAAATTCCAGGATGATGACAGAGGATGTCACGAAAGTGAAATAGTAAAAAAAAAAAAAACAAGAAAAGAAAAAAAAAGGCAGAAAGAATGGGATGTAGTTCACACTGGAGCCAAGAATGCTGGGATACTAAGCTCTGAGTCAGCGTTCGTTTTCGTTTTTATCAGCTCAAAAGGAAACTCGATTGTGCCAAGTGGCATGACCACAAAGAAGAGTTCTATTCATCATAATTACAGGAGGGATTTTCCCTATGAGTCTGGATAGCAAAAGAAACAATGTTTGGTTAAGATTACACAACTCTGGAAAAAAACCAAGCCCGAGGAGCGCTCGTGCTGCTGTTGTGCGGGTGCTTGTCAGGGGTTTGCTGCACGGCAGCATGAGGAGCACCGTGGGTCTGCACCACCCAGTGCCCAGCAGGGAGCAGTGGGGTTGGGACCCCCTACCTTGTCCTGGATTGGGATCAAACCCCCTCAGCACAGATCCCCAGCACAGGTGAGGATGTGCTCACATGAAGTTCCCTGCTGCAATCCGCTTTCCTGCATGTTCAAACCCAACATGGAGTTCGGGATGTCGGTGTGTGCAGCAGGCTGATGTACCCCCAGCAAAGCTGAGGACACACTTTTAATGAGCCAAAGCCTCTTTAGGAGCTGACAAAGGCATCAGGAAGGTGTGGGGCTTTGCTAGGCTCAGAGTGGGCAGGGCAGGGCTCTGCTTTCCTGGTGGAGCAGAGCAGATCCATATGGAGGTGCATGGCAGAACAGCAGGAGCTCCAGCCTTAGGATGAACTGCTGCAGAGTAATATCGAAATTCAGCTTTTTTGCCATGGAAATAAAGCGTGCATGAACAGACATTTGAGGCTTGTTCCCCTCTGCTTGCAACTCATGTGATAAGTGTGCACGGGGAAATCACAGCCACCACACCCGCTGCTGGCTGCTGCATTTCCAGCGCAGGGGGGCTGTGGCTGGGAGCTCTGTGGCTAACACCAACGAGGGAGAGCTTTGCTCATGGAACTTCACACCTCCTGCAGCGACCAAGATGAGGGGCTGGGGCTTGCACTGTGCCGTCCTGCTTGGCACTGGGGAGGTGCAGTGGAAATACAGCGCAGCGCGGAGCAGTGCCCTCGGTGCAGAAGCACTGAGATGCTCAGTGGAAAGAAAGGAGCCATCGTTTATGGCTGTTGAATTTGGCCAGGCTGAGCTGGAGGGAGGAGGAGGCCCTGGAAGGAACTGCTGCAACCACAGCTGGTGCCGGTGCCACCAGCACAAACCTCCTGCGCCGCAGCCCCCAGCTCCCTGCAGCTCATCCCGCTGCCCCTCGCCCACTTTTGCCTCCAGCTCTCAGTTCTCTGCCCTGTGTCTGCTGGTTGCTCCACCCTAGGGCTCTCTGCCATCAGGAGGC
The DNA here is from genome assembly GCF_019238085.1 of Lagopus leucura. Classification (NCBI taxonomy): domain Eukaryota; kingdom Metazoa; phylum Chordata; class Aves; order Galliformes; family Phasianidae; genus Lagopus; species Lagopus leucura. The sequence goes on along the minus strand of NW_024962276.1, from coordinate 357,504 downwards.
TCCTGCAGCTCAAGCAATTTCCAGCCAATCTCTCTATCAAGCTTTCCCTGTTCCTGGAACTGAGCTGCTTTTATTGCTTTGGGCCCACCCAGCCATGGGCATGAGGTTTGTTTGGGTTTGGGGACAGCCATAAAAGAAAGCTACCATTATTCACTAAGGAGAATTATGGGGAAGGATGCTGCAGGGTGCACTACTCCTGGCACAGCGGAACCCTGGGGTCCTGGAGCTCAGCTCAGCCATCACACAGCACCCCAACCCTGGAGCTTCAGGGAGAGCTGGGCTGCAGAACGGCTTCATGCAACTGCGGAACTTTCTTCTCCTCTTTGCTTGCAGATGCTGAGCGCACAAAGTCCAACGGGTTCATTGATAACCTGCCTTTACTTCCCACCCTGGAAGAGCTTTGGATTTTCTACCTGCTTTTCCTGGGGCAGAAATCTTCCTGTAAGTCTGAGCAATGCATGTCCTAGGGCTTCAAAGGCACTGCAATTCCGTTTTCCCTGTTTCTCTCTTTGTCCAAGGACTGAGAAGAGGCCAAAGCGAGGTGGATTTTTTTTATTACACTCTAATTTGGTTTGAAATACCTTACATTTAATCCTCTTTTGTTTGCTTTATTTCAAAACAAAGTCCAGGAAAAATCTGAGGCATGCATAGGGAAGCATTAGTTTTCCCCAAAGTATTTTTCCAGAAACTGCCCCTGCTGGAAGAAGCATCCTGTGATGCGATACAGCTTCTTATCAGCACAGTCAGCTTGCTGAATCCTGTCTGCACAGCTGGCACAGCTGGGATTCCCACCACAACACGATTTAGGGGAAACGCAAAGCCCAGAGCGGCCGCACAGCCCCCAGCCCTCACAGTGCTGCTTCTCTCACCAGAGGTTCCCACCGCAGCGGGTTGCAGGACATGACCTCATGCTGAACATTCCAATATTTCTCCAGAAGTGTTAAGAATAGGGAAGAAAAGGATCTCTGGATGCTTCAGAAAAGCCATCTGCAGGCGAGCCCCGAGCAAAGGGAGATGAAAGTGCTGCAGGCTGTGCTGGGGGCAGTTTCCGAACTCAGGACAGCTGTGGTACTTCCTTCTCCAAATGAATGCCAACAACTCAGCGTTAAAAACTGCTAAAAACAGCAGCTTACATCAGCCTCATTTGCAGTGTTCCTCTTTCATCGGTCACATTAAGAATTTCCCTACTTCTATTGTGAGTAAATGTATTTGGGGCTTTTTCTTTATTAGCACTTTCTCCTGGTAGTTCCCTGTGCCAGCAGACAAGCTCCAACACGCAGCATTATCCATGCAAATTAATGCAACACCACTCATTGCTCCAGACGGCCCGTCCTGCTGACTCCAAGCATCGCCTGCCCATGGTGGGAGCATCAAAACCAGACGGAGCCAAAGTGGGAAAACATCACTTTCCACCACAGCCTCTCCTACACTAACCCAGTTTCCCCTCAGGAGCTCACCTTGACCCTTCCACAGCCATCCCTCCACCCCAGAGCATTACCAGGTAGAGGTCCTTCATCCCAGACCCCCGTGGCTTCTCATTTTCCCAAAAGGGGAAGAGTGAGAATAAATGACTTTCTCATTTCATCATAATGGGGTTGTGGGGGTATGGGTGAGGACATGAGGACGCATTTTTTAGGCACTTGTTACAAAATCTCAGGGCATAGCTGATATGACTACAGCCTCCCACCTCTCTCCAGCACACAGATAGCTGGCAGGGTGGTGGTTCTGACAGATTTCTGGGGAAAAAACAGACTCTTAGGAAGTGAATACCCCACATTTGTCATTGTTTTTTGGCTTTCAGCAGTGGAAAAAAATTTGGCCTTTTCCTGGGCTCTGTAATAGCCATGCAATCATAGAACCATAGATTCACAGAATTGTAGAATGACTTGGATTGGAATGAACCTCGAAGATCATGTAGTTGCGACAACTTATGTGGTCCAATAGTGATAGGATGAGGCGAAATGGCTTCAAACTAGAAGGAGGGAGATTTAGGTCAGATGTGAGGAGGAAATTCTTCACCCAGTGAATTCACCCATTGAATTCTTCACCCAGAGATGGCACTGCTGCCCAGAGCTGTGGGTGCCCCATCCCTGGAGGTGCCCAGGCCATGACGGGCAGCCTGAGCACCCGGCCCACAGCAGAAATGGGGCTGACGGGGGCTGTGAGGTCCCTTCCAACCCCAACCCTTTTATGACATTATGATTCAGTGACCTGATTTTTCAGTGTTAATGAGATCTTTTATCTTCCCCACCACTTCTCCCACCTGCCTTGCCTATGTCATGTACCTTAGGGAGCAGGACAGGACCAGATGGCCGTAGGTGGCAAATCTCAAGACACGATCCAGGAACGCTCAAAGTTACAGTCACAGGGAACAGCTCAGAGGCAAACCATGCTCTTACGTATGTCTGCAAGCTGCATTCCCTGAGCAACAAGAGAGAAGAGCCAAGAAGAACTCAGAGCTGGCTCCTGGTCCAGCTGGCTGAGCGCCGGCTCCCCGCCGCCTGCCGGGCTGCAGAGGAACGCTCTCTCCTCATCTTCCAGCTTCTGGGGGCTGAGCACAGGCACAAGCAGTGACACATCACAAGGCTGTGCTCCATGTAACACGACCTGGGAAAACTGAAGAGTTGGGAAGGGAGGAACCTGATGAGGTTTAGCAACAGCAAGAGTAGAGTCTTGCACCCAGGAAGGAATAACTGCATGCATCAGTACAGATCAGGGGATGACCTGCTGGGAAGCTCTGTGGAGAAGGGGCTGGGGGGCCTGGTGGACGACAGGTTGGCCATGAGCCAGCAGTGTGTCCTTGTGGCCAAGAAGGCCAGTCAAAAGGCTATGTCAAAAACTGTGACCAGCCGGTCAAGGGAGGTGATCCTCCCTCTGTGCTCTGCCCTGCTGAGGCCACATTTAGAATACCGTGTCCAGTTCTGGGCTCCCCAGTTTAAAACAGTCAGGGATCTTCTAGAAGGAGTCCAGCAGAGAGCCACAAAGATGATGAAAGGCCTGGAGCATCTGTCATATGAGGAAAGCCTGACTAACCTGGGTCTGTTCAGCCTGAGAGGAGATCAGTGTTTATCAGGGAGGTGAAAGGCAAATGGGTGAGGCAGGCTCTTCTCAGCACTGTGTAGCAATGGGACAAGGAGGTGTTTTAGGTGATGGCCTAAAACTTGAATGTAGGAAGTTCCATACAAACATGCAAAAGAACTTCTTTATGGTGAGGGTGATGGAGCACTGAAATAGGTTGCCCAGAGAGGTGCTGGAGTCTCCTTTTATGGAGGTCTTCAAGACCTGCCTGGACACTGACTTGTGTGACCTGCAAAGGGGTTGGACTCGATGATCTCTTGAGGTTCCTTCCAACCCCTGTAATTCTGTGATGCTGTTGGAGCTGGGGGATGCCTGTGAGGTAGGCTCCAGAGACCCCTTGGTGATGAGCATTCCATGGGACCCATCCTGCTCACATCTGGGACTCCCCTATTGGAGTGAGATTTGGAAAACATTCATCTTCACAGTTCCTGGTCTTAAGGAGCAGTGTCTTCTTCACCCTGCCCATAGATCTCTCTCCACTGTAGCTGCAGTCACAGTCAGCATTCCTGTGCTCCATTTGGCTCTGCACATTTGTGCCCAGCAATGACCAGCTGCACCTCACCTACCAGGAGTCACTGACATTCAAGCGTCTAATCTAACCTGGACATTTAAGGTCTTCTCCCCAGCAGTAGGGAACGTGCTTAAGCAGGGGGTTGGGCTTTACGATCCCCAGGAGTCCCTTCCAAACCCTACAATTCTGTGACTCTGAGACTCGTGGGACATGGATGAGGCAGGCATCTCCAGGAGCCCACGGCTGGCAGCCCCACATTGTGCTGCTGGGTCAGTGGGGGCTGTGCAGATCTGGGATGGAAGCAGAAGAGACCTCAGCCCCCTTTTTCCTAAGCTCAGTGTTCATCATGTGTGCAACTCCTGCTAGGATGCACTGTCATCTCTAAGCAGCTCATGCAGGTTAGGTAACACAGCCCTGTTGACAAATGCAGGGACCTCCAAAGTGGAACTTCTTACTGAAGGAAGATGCACGAGAGAAGCAAAAATAGATATGGCGATTGTTTCATATCCTGTGCCACTGGGGAGGCTGTGGCCACCGCATTGTTCCATCATGCGACCGTGCTGCGATCAGCTCCTTCTCAGGGGGAAATTCCACTGTTCTACGCAAGCAGCTGCCCAGAGCCACGCACCCTATAAATTGGGCAGTTGCTGAATGTCTCAGCATCACAGAGAAGAGAGACCTCCGAGCTCCACTTGCACTCTCCAGCTCCTGCCACCACTCCCATCTGACATGAAGGTCTCTGTGGCTGCCCTTGCTGTCCTCCTCATCGCCATCTGCTACCAGACCTCTGCTGCACCAGGTAAGTCCTGGCTCTCCAAACCTCTCCAAATGGGGACCAGGGAGACGCTGCTGCTGGGACAGGATCCTCCCTGCCAGCCCTTCTACCACGGCTCCCTTCCCTGACCCATGAGGGCTCTGCTCCCAGCTCCCTGCCACTTCTCCCTGCCCCATGCCCCTTCTCACAGCCTCCTTTGCCTTTGCAGTGGGTTCCGACCCGCCGACTTCCTGCTGCTTCACCTACATCTCCCGGCAGATGCCCTTCAACTTTGTGGCAGACTACTACGAGACCAACAGCCAGTGCCCTCGTGCTGGTGTTGTGTAAGTGTCCCCCTTGTCAGAGGGCTCTGCCTTTGGGCTGGGGATTCCTCTGCATTTTGGAGTTGGGAGGGAACAACTCCTTTCTGGGGGAGTAGGATGGATGCGCACCCACTGGGTGCAAGGGGATGCTGGTGGGGCTCACACTGGTCCTGCCCCAGGGCTCTGCTGCCCGTGTGGCCAGCACCATGCGCCCAGATTGTGCCGACTATCAGCAGGAGGGGGTGAGGAATGGAGGAGGGGTCGCCTCCACGCAGGACTCTCCCATGGGATCTCACCTGGCTGCTCCCTGCAGGTTCATCACCAAGAAGGGCCGTGAGGTCTGCGCCAACCCTGAGAACGACTGGGTGCAGGACTACGTGAACAAGCTGGAACTGAACTGATGCGCCAGGATGGGATGAGCAAGCAATGGCCAGTTGCAGGCCCTGCCAGAAACACAACGTGACATTGAAAGCTGCCCAAGAGACTGAAAATGTCCCCGAATCTGCATTATTATTTATGTATTAATTGTTTATAATGGAAGGGAGCAGGTGAAATAATACCACTCCAACCAAATTGGAAGATTATTTAACAGAGATATATTTTTTTAAATTAAGAGTTATGCTTGGATTATGTTTTCTGTATTTAATGAATTGTATTTTTGATATAATATTTAATTCAAACATTGAGAAATAAATATTTTTTGTAAGAAATTTCTGTCTTTGCTCTGTTTGTGTTGATCACAGCTGAAATTATAATTGTGATGACATCTTCATTTTTTGCCCAAGGAGGCTGTGGATGCCCCATCCCTGCAGGCATTCAAGGCCAGGCTGGATGTGGCTCTGGGCAGCCGGGGCTGCTGGTTGGTGACCTGCACACAGCAGGGGGTTGGAATTGGATGAGCACTGTGGTCCTTTTCAACCCAGGGCATTCTATGATTCTATGATTGATTCTCTTTACTAAGCTGGCAAAACCCCACAAGTTTCCCTATCTTATGTTTTGCAAAATGAGCAAAAGAGAGAAAGAAAAAGAGAAAGGAAAAGGAAAAAAGAAAACAGTACAGAAAAAAAGAAAAAGAACAAGGAGGAGATGTGGGAGGAGCGCAGATGCAGGTAGTTTGGATCACTCATTTTAAGTTATTTAGTTACTGCTGATGTATAACTACTGGCACCCAATTAAATTCCTTTCAGCCCTCAGGGGTTGAAATCATAGAATTATTATGGTTGGAAAAGACGGCCAGGATCATCAAGTCCAACCTGAACCCATCCCACCATGCCCTCCAACCATGTCCCTCAGTGCCATAATGTTTTCCTCCATGCAGCTTCCAGCCGCCCTGCCCCAAGCCCGCAGAGCTGCGTGGGGCTGCTGTGCCCCAAGTACGGAACTGAGCACTTGGTCCTGTTGCAGCTCATCCCCTTGGCCTCAGCCCAATTCTCAGCTATTCCCAGAGCTGAGAGCTGAGAATGGAAAAAACATGCTTCACTGCCAAATTTGTAGAACTATTTGGTAAAACTCGTGTAGCTGGGACACAAGGCTTAGCAAGTGCATGTCTCTCCAGAGAGCAGCTGTTTTTCCCCTGTGCCACCAACACCTGCCCATCTCTGTACGGATCTGAAGCAGTCTGCTGCACATCTCCCCCAGCCCCTCTGCCAGACCCATACCCAAGTAGCTGGTGAAGATGAAGCCCATCAAGTGACTGCAGTGAGGCTGATGGGATGAGCTCTGGACACACACAGTTGTGTGAGAAATGAAGGTCTGAGTTCTGCTGCGCCTGGACCTCCAGTGCCCATCGCACATTCCAAGCAATTTGTTTGGATCTGGAGAACCCAGGTCCTTTCTGGAAGGGCTGTGCTCTATCATTTGTTCCTCAGCTTGTGTTGACAGTGGAGGTTGCTGTGACCCAGGTTAGTCGCACAGCATTTGTTGAACTTCGTGAGGTCTCCTAGCCATGCTGCTCAGTCTGTCCAGGTCTCTCTGGATGGCATCTTATCCCTCGGGTACATCAACAGCACCCTCAGCTTAGTGTCATCCACAAACTGCACTTGATTCTGCTGTCAGTGCCATCAAGGAGATATTAAAGAGCACTGGTCCCAGTACTGATCTCTGAGGGACACCACTCGTCACTGATCTCCATCTGGACACTGAGCCATTGACCACCACTCTCTGGGTCCAGTCTGGCAAGCAGTTTCCCTTCCATCAAAAAGTCTGCCCACCCAATTCATATCTTTTCAATTTGGAGAGAAGGATGTTGTATTGGACCACAACAAAGGCCTTAGCAAAGTTTGGATAGATGGCATCAGTGACACTTCCCTTGCCCATTGATGCAATTATGCCATCACAGAAATCCATATGTTGGTCAGGCAGGACCAACATATTGGTGAAGCCATACCGACTGCCATATATATCACTTTGCTGCCTTCCATGTGCCTTACCATAGCTTCTGGGAGGATCTGCTCCATGATCTTACCTAGCAGCATTCCAACACCCTCAAGGATGAGAGAAAACCTTGGCCGCCATGTACCAGCCAACACCCTGCCTGTGTGCTGCAGCCTGTTCCTTCACCCACAGGCTGAGTCTGCCACAAAGCTGGGCACCAACAGCTGCCCTCACCCCAGGAGCAGGGGACAGAAGCCCCTATCCAGGACAGGGAGACCGACAGCAGGGATTCAGTTCTACACAGTCCCTCGCGGTTGCAGCTCCCCAGACCTCACAGCACCAGGAGCAGTCCCATAGCCGTGGGGTCCTCGAGGGTCAGCTACCAGCACCACCAGCCCAGCACTGAGTCCATTGCACACAACAGCATGCACCAGCATCCTTAGCTCCTGGGTCATGCTGGAGCCACCCACAGCAGACACCTACTCTGCGTACCTCAGCTAACCCACACCACTATTCTGGGAGCCCACAGGGAGCCCTGAATTGCTCATGTCGTTCTTTACACCCACCCACGTGTGCCAGCTCAGTGCGTGCGAGGAGCGCAGCGCTCTGCTAACCCACACCTTTGGCACATGGCCGTGAGTCTGCACCAGCAAAGCGAAGGTGGTCGCAGCCCACAGCTGCCAGCAGAGCCCAGAAGCAGCATTCCTGGCACCGAGCTGGCTCACAGCAAGGGCAAGATGCAGCTCACAGCAGAGTGGCTCATCAGGGCCACAGCTCTGCTTGTGCTCAGACAAACCCAGACAAGAGCGATAGCCTCAGTGGTTTCAGAATTTGCAAGATACTGCAGAATTTGCTGCTCTGTTTTCTGAGCCTGCAAACAGAACGTGGTATTAACCACATGTTCTGTGAGATGCACATTTCTTGAGAGTCGGTGCTTTTTGTGCTCTGGTGTGTTTTGGACATGCAACAAAGCATCGTGTTTTCTTTGAGTAAAATTGAACTGTATTATTTGAAAGGAAGTCTACTGTATGTTTCATGAAAGTTTTTATGAAAACCATTTGAAAGCCTAAATGGGAACCAAGCTATAATCTCCATGGGCGTTTTGAGGTAGAAAGACACACGAGGAGCTGGAGATCAGGGTGCTTTCTGAGAGAACACATCTCTAGAATTGCCGGTCTGTAAATCTGACTGCAGAGAGTCCTACTGGGGACAAGCAGCCCCCAAAGCCACTGTGAGTAATGCACAGATTGCTCAGCAGAGTGGCTCTGTGATCACACAGCTCTAGATGTGTCCTTTCTGGTGAAGGGACATGGAATCTTTAGGGTGCCTTCACTAGAAGCAGGCATGTGTCAGCAAGACACTCTCAATCCAAAACGTCCCCACAAAGCACACATACACGCAGATCTATATGTCCATCTTCCTTGGTGGTGTAGAAATCAAAAGGAAACGGTGTGATGTTGATCATATAGATCTGCCTCTTATTAATAAATAACCCATGCCCAAGCATGAGGTTCACCAGGCTGCTTGGTGCTGTTTTCCTGGGAGCAGAAGCTGCAGGAAGACTCAACTGCTCAAGCCAGACCACGCTTTCCACATGTCTGAGGCAAGTGGGTTGAGCTGGGGTGGTCTTTGATGGGCACGAGCTATGTGGGGGCCAGAGCCAAATCGTAAGGAAGGAAATGCAAGGAAATGGTTTCAAGTTGCACCAGAAGATATTTAGATTGTACATTAGGAACCCTTTCCTCATAGAGAGGGTGGTCAGGCATTGGAACAGGCTGCCCAGGGAAGTGGAGTCCCCATCCCCGGGAGGTGCTGAAGGGATGTGTGGATTTGGCACTGAGAGAACGTGGCTTAGTGATGGGACTGGGTAGGTCAGGCTGACAGTTGGATTTCATGATCTTGAAGGTCTTTTCCAATTGTCTATAAGCAGAAGTGCTTCCACAGAGGACTTGAGCAAGCTAAGTCATGAATTAGAAAACCAGTCTGCAAGCAGCTTTGGAAACAGCTGTAGCACTAAGTCAGCAGGGAGGTCTAAAAGCTAGGTCCCAGTGCTCCCAATTTTCTCTCTGCCTGTGGCAATCTGGTCTGGGCATCTCAGAACAGAGTTGTCAACCCAGAGTGTTTTCTTACTTGCAGGTGATTCCATGAAATGGAAAACCGCATGGCATATTCAGAGATATCTCATGCCTTGGACCTTTACTCTCCTTCCATGGAGATGCAGATTCATGACTTCTAGGAACACGCTGGATGTTGTGACAGAGTGAGCTCACTTCCTTTCTGCTCAGCCATTCACTTGTTCCCTCATTGCACCCTTGCATATTTGCAAGACCTCTGATTGCGTTTCCTCCTGTTTCATCTGAAATAGCTGCTCATCCCTCCTGCCCTGCAGCAGTGCTCCTCGTCCGGCACCTTGCTGCAGTGACATTGCTCTTGCTTTCTGGTGAGCTTCAACGTTACCATCTCCTGTCATCTTGGTGATGTTCAGCCTGGTCTCTTCCCATCTGCCATCCTAAGCAGCGGTTTCCCCGGCTGTGCTCAGCTGCCTCAGCTTCCAGTCCTCTACCAAGCCCTCAAAGTCATATCCTTTCCATAGTTTTTCATACCCTCTATCTTTAAGATCCTCCTGGAGGTCAGAAAGAGGTGCAGAGTCCACCAAAACCCTTCCTGGGACGTGGCAGATCTGGGACTAGCCTCATGTAGATGTGCTCTCCTCTCTGCTGTGCAGCCCCAAGAGAGAGATCCTGCAGTTAAGGGGAGCTGGGTGGGATTCAAAAAAAAGAAGTACCAAAAACCAGCTGAGAGGAATTGCAGAGCTGTATCCAGGGCCACTTTTCACTAGGAGTCTCCTAATCTCCAGCTAGATACCCCCAAAGAAACCATACCAAATATCTGAGACCATTCCTTATCAAATCTTATTTTATTCTCATTGAATCAGTCACTAAATTAAGATGCTTCATTATTTCTGTCTCCATTGCACAGGGCATAGCTGCTGGGCAGCACCTCCAGCCCCTGAATGCTTTCAGTGAGCATCACCGGCTGATGAAGCAGCTGAGCTGAAGGACAAGAGAGCTGCCACCTGGGAGAACACTGCTGTGGAGGTCCTCCATGGGCCATGGTCAGCAGCACAGCACTCTTTGGACAATACACATGGTCCTCTGGGACTGACAGTAGCAGGGCTTCTTGCTCCTTAAAAGCCAGTGAGTGCACAAGGGCCTTTTCTCCAGAATTCAGCATTGAAATGCTGGGTGTCAGCCAGGGTTTGGGGTTAACCAGCAGGAATGGATGCACCACAGAAATGCACAGCTAATGGCACAGGGCTCGCCAGATCATCTCTTTATTGCCTCGTGTCAGAACAACGCATACCCAAAGCATCACAACACAGCAGCCTGTGAGCCCCCACCACCAGAAGCCTGTGGATGAGCAGTAAGGCACCGGTGGACAACAGGTGCTACAATCCCAGCATGGTCCTGGCTGGATCCCCACTCCATGCTACACACATAGCAACTGCCAGCCAGCACCTCCTGCTCACCCGAGCAGCTCGTTGTGCCCCCACAGTTCTGCCTGTCCCTGTCACAGGACGACGCAGCTGGTCCCCTGCGTGTCCCTCATCCAGGAGATCACCAAGGGCTCTGCATTTTTGCCCCCCATAAAGGAGCCCAGGTAGAAGAAAGGACGGAGTTTCCCCGAGAACTTGTCGGTGAAGGTGTAAAGGTGGGAGCGGTCGGACACGCTGTAAAAGGAGATTTCTCCTGCCTCATAGTCCAGGAAGATGCCAATGCACCGGGGTCTGACACTCGGGGTCAGGCAGGAGACAGGGCAGGTAAGGGCCTCATAGGCACCGTTCTGCAGCCGCAGCACCCAGTAGCCATTTTGGGGGGAAAAGACGATGTTTCCTTTCCGGCAGGCAGCCTCCTTGCACAGCCCCAGGCCCCACTCCGGCTTGTCTCCCACCTGCACCTCCCAGTAGCTGCGGCCCGAGAAGAAGGCCTGCAGCCCCAGCACCACGGGAACACAGCTGAACCTCTTGGGGCTGTCAAAAAACATCAGGAACAGCTTCCTGCTCCCGCGCCGCACGCTCTTGCGGTCCTCAGACAGGGTGAGCTCAAGGTGAGCCGTCTCAGGGTCCAGAGTCACATCCACTGGTGGGAGAGAAGGGAGGAGCACAAAAGGACTTTGTGAGTCCGTCACTGAGATGCTGAAGAGCCCCAGTCCCAGCTGCCAGCTGTGTGTAACCGCCTTATGCCTCGCATGCCACGTGGGGCTGCTGGCCTGGGGAAGTGTGATTCATAAAAATCATTTCAGCTGTAAACCATGTCAAAGCAAGTTGGCATGTGGCTGCAGAATGGGAACAACAAGGGCAGCCTGGCATTCAGGGTATAGCTTAATAAGTAACGGTGAAAACAAGAGTCTGTAAGCAATGCCCTCCCAACCTGAGACTAGAAGGAGAAAGCTCTCCAACCATGGGAACCAGCCTGAACCCACCTGTAGCAAACTGGTAATGTCATCCAAAATCTGAGAAGAAAACTCTCTAACTCCAGTGTAGTGTTAGAGGGAAAAAAAACCCACAGCACTGGTGCTAACAAAAAAAAAACCTGGTCTGAAACGGGGTCTGCTCTGAAGTCATGTCATTAAAGAGGAGCCTGAACCTGGATGGACTCCTGCACAGACTCTTGCAGAGACTGAGGGGGCCAAAGGCTTCAGCCAGGATCCCACCCCAACGAGCAGCCCACCTGTTTGTCAGGGATGCACTCAACAGTTCCCCACGTCCCAGGGCAGGGGGCTATGACCACACACACAGGGAGCTGGAAGCAGATCCTCACCTTTGAACTTCCTCAGCATGTGTCTTATACCCATGCAGCGCTCTGGGATGCTGTAGTCCTCCTTCAAGTTCACAGACACAGGTTTGGGGGCCTGAAACTTCATTGTTTCACACCTGAAAGGAGAGCAATACTGGGGACCATATTCAGTGCCCACTGCACAACTCTTCTGCAGCATCATGGGGCTTTCTGATGCCTTTCACCTGGCTGCACAGATGCATTCCCTCCCTTGAACTCCTCAGCCATGACAAAGCACCAGGAATGACTACTTGGTAGTAAATGTGATGGGACCTTTGATCCAGAGTGAACTGGTGCACAAGAAGTGGATCTCAGGGAGGTGCAGAGCCACTGCCAAGTAGGGGTGCCTGGGAAATGGAGGAGATAGGCCAACCTGGCAGCACGGCCCTTAGGAGGGGACAGATCTCACATCTCACACCCCACAAGGCCAGACAAGACCTCAGTTCTGAGGCCCTGGAAGAGGAGGGTTCTGCAGCTACTTAAATTTCAGACCCCAGCCTTGTCAGCCCCAGGGCACTCTGTCTTTAGAGGACAAATGGAACACTGGGCTGGGAGACAGAGACACTGAAAGCCAGGAGGCAGCTCGGACTATAAATGGAAGGAGCACAGGTACCCACCTGCTCAGGATGCATCTCATGTCCTAGAAGAGAAAAGCCATTCTGGGTATGTCACTCCAGACTGGCCCCAACCACCTGGCCACACAGCAGAGGCCTGGGGCTGAGGCTGGGGAAAATTGAGAGGGCTGGTGGCAGAGCCTGACCTTGAGCAGCTCCTCAACTGGCTGCTGCATCTTCTCCTTTATCTCCCGGATCAGCTCAACCAGCAAGCACTTCTGCTCTGTCACCCTGGCCAGGTTTTCAGAGATCATCACCAGAATCTGTGATTCCTCCTCCTCCAGCTTCTGAAGCAGCAGCTTCTCCTCATCAGCCAGCAGCTGATGCAGCTTCCCAAACTCACACACAATCGTCTCCCGCTTTCTCTTCACTTTCTCCTTGTGATAGGAAAGATGCACACAGTGAAGGCAGGCAGTGTTAGCCAGCTGAGTCAGAGCCCAGCGCTATGCCCAACATGCAGGAAACCGCTGCATTTTTGTCTGTGTTTATTTAAAAGAAGAGCCAAGGGATAAATGCCGTGGTTTGACCTAGCCAGAGTTCCCACTTGACATCCAACAGAAGGACAGCCATGACCAGCTGGACCTCCGATGCCCACAGATATCTGAGTGCAGCACAGGGGTCTATGGAGACGTAACCAGGTGTCAGGTGGGGTTTTGGGCGGGATTTTATCAGGAGATAAAATCAACTTGCCTGCGTGCCAGGCTCAGGGTGAGCTCTGCTTAGCAATCCTGCCAAAACGTGACAGCACCCAGGGGTGGGGTGGGTAGGGGTTGGAAGAAACCAGGCAGGACTTCCTGGGTCACTGAGAATTCTCGCTGAACACGGAGCAGTGACAGGTGGGGGCTGCAGTGCTTGAGAAAATTTTTTCCCAACACTTAATATTTGGCATCTGGCTCAAAACCTAAAGCCCAAAAGTTAACCAACTGCAGAAAAACATGCTGGGGTTAACTACGACCAGGAAGCCTCAAAGCCCAGAGGGTAAATGAGAGGCAATCAAAGTGCATTTCCTCTTCATCTAAGCACGATTTCTTGGACCTGACTCACAAACTCCTGATAAGCCAGGACTGCAAGCCCAGCACTCGCTGGGGACATTTTTTCCTTTTTACTTAAGCAGGACAGAAGCCGGGGCAGCCTGGCGGTGACCCACGGCCTCAACTCAGGCGGGGGTGGGACAAAGCTCTGTCACAACGCAGTGCCTGAGGGGGATGGTGGGTGCACTGCAGCACCCCCAAACTCCATCACTAGTGACAGCCCACACAGATAATTGGGAGAGCACTGAGAAACCTGTTTTCCCTGCCAAAGCTGATTAATCATCAGGTCAGCAAGGGAAAGCTCCAGCCAGAAGTTTCATTCCCTCTTCTGCAGTTATGTTTCCTTCTAGGCCTAAACTGCCTCTGTTTTGCTGCTGTTCTGCCCCCAGGGCTGCTTGGGGTAAAGCAGAGGAGCAGTAATTTGCTTGTATTGTTATAATGACAACAATTTCAGCTCTAGTGCTGTGGAGCAGAGCTGATTGTGTGTCTCACACCTGCTTTTCACTTAAGCGAAATGCAAACAGAAAGCATCTATTTGTTGAACTGGCACACAAACCCCCACAATTTCCTTGGAGCTGGAATGCTGTTTTTTTTTTCCCAAGCTGGGCTTTTTGATTTGCTCAGGATCGCATTCACTGCAGTTTCCACACTCACTGATGCTGGTTTCTAGCGCCGTGCTTGTGGCTCTGCCAGCTGTGATGGCTCAGGCTCCCTGGCAGATGTGGGTGCTCCCTACAGCAGCAGCACATGGGACATGTCCCATCCTGGATTCACAGCCCCAGACCATTCCGGATTTTTTAAATTCCTGATGTTATGTAAGCTCATTCTTTCACAAACAAACCGAGCACCTGCCTTGCACTCCTGGGTTTTCATCTTCGCCTCTGACTCACGCTTCTTCATATCCTCCACTTCCTTGGAAAGTTGCTCCAGTGATTTCTGGAGTTTGACCTGAAAACAGCAGAAGCGAGGTCGGCCCTCCCCACCCTGCATGCTCTGCCCAGCCCCTGAGCTCACAGCTGCTGGTGCCAGCATGCAGCAGGGGACAGGGCCCTGTGCCAGGCAGTGCCATCTCTGGCACCCATTCCTAGCAGCTGTTCTCTTCACTCTGCTCACAGCATTAACCCCCTCCAAGCAGCTCGGGTCTTTCCCTATTTTCCTCGCTATTTCGGTTCAGAGAGCAAGCGAACTGCCTCCCACATCGCTGGGACGTGGCATTTGGGTACCCCCACGACGCTGGGACATGGTGTTTGGGTGCCAGGAGTTCCACACCCCACCGCCCCGACTGTTTGCAGGGCAGGGAGCCAGGCTGTCCCACGCACACGGGCCGACGGGGGCACGGTGCCCCTTGCATTAGGAGGCAGCAAGTCCACCCTCAGCCCCGGCACCCGCAGCACAGTGGCTGCCACTCGCTTTGCCACCATTCTCACACCGCAGCGGTGCCCGGGGCCGTTCGCAGAGGGGTGCCTGTACCTTGTACACCTGCGCGGCCTCCTCGATGGGATAGACGGTGTGCGAGCGGTGCTGCTGGGACTCCCGGCACACCACGCAGATGGGCTGCTCGTCCCCCTCGCAGAACAGCTTGAGGCGCTCGTCGTGCAGGGGGCAAAGCGGGCTCCCACTCCCCGCCCCCGTTCCCGTCCCCACGTCGCCCCGCAGCCCCAGCTGCCGGATGCTCTCCACGATGTTGGCCAGCTGCCGGTTGGGCCGCATGCTGCTGCGGCGGCAGGGCGCCCGGCACTGCGGGCAGGTGAAGGGCGCGTCGTTCCACAAGCCCTTGTCCTGGCAGTGCTTCCCGATGCAGCCGCGGCAGAAGTTGTGCCCGCAGTCGACGCTGACCGGCTCGCTCATGTACTCCAGGCAGATGGAGCAGACGGCCTCCTCGTGCAGCCGCTCCAGGGCTTCGGACAGCGCCATGGTGGGCGCCGCGGCCCGGCAGCAGCGCCGCGCGTGGCCTTGGACGATGCACCCGGCCGGGGCAGCGGCGGCCGTGGGCGGAGCGCGGCGCCAGCGGGGCGGCCCTGAGGGCTGCGGCCTTCCCTGCCCGGAGGGTGAAAGTGAAAGCGAAGGCCTGCGGGGAAAACGGGACAAACGGCCCGACCCCAGTGGGACGAGATGGGGCTCCGCCGGCCGCGGCAGCAGCAGGCCCTGCGGTGGCAGGGATGCCGGTGGTGCTGCCCAGCCCCTGCGTGGCCTGCAGCCATGGGGCAGCGACCGGGTCAGCTGCGGCCTGTGGGCCCTGGCCCTGCCTGACAGAGAGACAGCTGGACGAAGGGCAGCTTTCCTTTGCTTTTATATCGCAAAGCCAACCGAAAGACAGCCGGTACAAATCACAGTGACAGGTTTGTCCCCAAGAAGTAGAAATGCTTTTGCATGCACTTAAATAGGTAAATAAATAAGAGTATGTACAGAGTCTGTAAAACAGTCTGCAAACAGTCTGCCAAATGCACGGGCAAGGAGGTGACAGGGCTGTGATGGGAGGTGCCCATGAGAGGGCTGCAGCTGTGATGCTGGAAGGGATTGGAGCACAGCTCACTGGCTGCTGTCCTTGTGCTTCTCCACGTTCAGGATATCCTGAACCCACTTCTCTTCTGGTTTGGCACAGCACGTCTTCTTCTCAACCGTGGTGAATCTGCAGAAGGAAACACAGTTAATGGGTGGAGGAAAAGGGAGAGCAGGGCTGGGCGACTGCATGCTCCTTGCCATTGGGACTCCACCAAGCTGACACCTCTGTAACTGCACGGCGGCTCTGCAGACGCACAGGGGTGAGCTCAATATCATCATAGGTGTCCTTGCTGCTTAGAGGAGAAAGCCACTCCCCCCCCAGCTGCCTTCCCCAGCCAGCACACTGTCCTGCCTGGGACTCTCTATCTTGGTGGAGGTGACCTGCTTAGAAATAACAGGGAGGACCAGAAGCCAGCTGTTTGGGATGTGAGATTGGCCCCTGCAAAGTTTCCAGGTAATTCTCCTAATGTGGCAGAGCCCAGCCGGCTTATGCCCTTTGCCATGCCATGTGGGGTTTCTTGGTGCTGCCACCTTTCAGTGGGCAGCCCTGGGGTCTGGGCAGAAATACTCACATCACACCGCGGTAGGGGCACCCGCTTCCTGTGTACTCATACATCACCACCTTGCTTGGGGGAAGCGCTTTGTTTAAGAAATTGTAGCAGCAGGGTCCGCGGGGCCTGACAGCAACTGGGAGAGAAGAGAGATTTTCTGATTAAAGCCAGACCAGGAGCAGTGCCGGCAGGGAGAAGCAGGCTTGCAGGACCTGAAGGGCCACACTGAAGAAGGTGCTGCTCCCACCACAGTCTACCACCAGTCACCCTTCCCTCAGCAAAGCAAAGAGCAGCAAGATGTGCCTTTCCTTTCTTACAGCAGGTGCTCAGAAGAGAGAGCCAACAAGAATTACTGGGACTTGTACAGCAGAAAGAGCAAGAAGAGAGTTCCTACAGAGTGGGGAGCTTGGACTCACGTGAACTTGAGGAGACCTGGTAGCAGAGAGCAGCCACAGTGAGAACAGCAATGGCAGCAGTGGAGGACTTCATGTTTCTGTTTGGTGGAGATTAATTGTAGGAGTCAGGCTAGACTGCTGCACTGGTCCTTCACTGGGCCTGATGTGGGATCCCTGGGTTCAGTTCACTCTATAAGGGTGCGCAAGGCTGGAAACATGATGAAATTCTGCAGAAAGACAGCATGATACAATGGAAGAAGTGCTGTGTCAAGAAATTCTATGTGTGTACAAAGAGTGTGGAGCCCTACACCATCCTGTGAAGGGAAGTACCCAGAGCCCTGACGGGCAGTAGTGCCCGGATGTGGCAAGTGATATGCCATGACAAGATACTCTGAAATAAGAGGGAACAGGATATGACCAACTCTTCTTTTTTTTTTCCTCAGACCAAAACCTAGAAGTCAAAAACCTAGAAGTAGTGTTTCATGAGATTTTGCCTAGAAGCCACATGACAACAGGGAATGAGCATGGCTGGCACACACATCTAGAATATCTGCATCACAGAAATACAGAGCAGTGGACTCTGCAGCCATGGCAGCAGGAAGAGCCATGGGTCACACCAGCTGTGCTGGCTGCCTGCTCAGCAGAGAGAACTGACTTCCTCCTGGCATTATCCCAGCAGCCATATAGACATACAAAAGAGGTTTGCTGGCTCAGCTGGTGCCGTTTAGGACAGGAGCAGTGTCACTGCACTGGCTGGCAGCTCTCCTCCGAAACGTTACATGCCCACAGAAGGGCTCTGCTGACCTCCAGGCAAAGGCTTATGGATGACACCTCATGCAGGCAGAGGAAGAGCAAGAGCAAGGTATTGCTGGTGCTGGCGCAGTTTGTGGCTGCTGAACAACCACAGCTGCAGCCACTGGGCTCCTCTGCGGGGGAGGAACATTTAGACATGAGAAACCACTGCCCAACATGGTGGCCTTGTAGAGGTCCAGAGGAGGGACTCAATGAGTGAAGTGAAAAGATTCCCTGCAGCAGGTGAAGATCTTATTCTAGACCCAGGGCTCTTAAGTGCTTCAAGGGTATCATCATCATCACAACTCAACCGACAGAACTTAGTGAGTCAGACCTTTCAGAAGGAGTGGGATAGAGGGCACTGAAAGATCTCTTATGCCCAGAGCCTTTTGCTTCACTAAAACACTGTGTTACTAAGCATCAGCAAAACTGGGCCAGGGTAAAACCACATGTGGGTGCTTCCCTGCTCCAACCCAACCCACACCCTGCAGTCCCTCTGCAGCCTCACAGCTTTGCCTTTGCAGCGGTACAGGCCCTGACACATCCCTTTGTTTCTCTGTATCTCTCTTTCCCCTTTGCTGGGATTGCTGTCATCCTGCACTTCTGCTCAGGGATGCTGGGGAAGGGGTGGGTGAAGCACAGGCAGGAGCTGTGTGGACTTGGCAGGCCCCTCACACATCCATGTCCCCATGAACCTGGCCACGTATGACTGACGGATGTGCCACCAAAGATGCCACATGGGATGCTCTGACGTGCCCAAGGTACCAGACCAAGCTGACTCACTTTCCTGCAGCAGCAGACAGCAGATTGAGGCTGGGGGTGCTGAAAACAGGCTTGGAGACAGATTTGACCAAGTGGCAGGCTGGGAAACCACATGGTGAGATGAGATGAGTTGAAATGAGACGATGATGAGAAAACCGTGACACTCTGGAGTCACAGTGACCTGCTAACCTATGCTCCACCAACACTTCCCACTCTCATAGCCCTGCTCCCGTAATTTCCACCAGTGCTTTCACACCCAGCATCTACACGCGTTTGCCATTCAGGCCAATCCGAGTGTTCCCGTTACACAGCTCCACATGGGGACCAGAACAAAATAGAAAAGGGAACAGGATGGAGGATGAGCTGGAGACATCCTCATCATGCAGCTCACAGTGACACAGCCCAGCTTGGAGCTGATTTTAGCTGAGTGTTCTGAATGTTCCTGCAATATTCAAATGTTATGTTGATGGAAATGTCACGATTCCTTTTGAAAATCAGTGTTTTCTATCAGAAGTATACATGAGCCTAGGCGTTTTGAATGAATTCTTGCTGCTGTGAGATATACTGGGCTGTGTTTCTTGCTCTCATTCATTGAGAGGGAATTCTTGGAGGTTTTGACACCTGTTATTCCCACATTTCACTGTTTTCCCCAACTCCATTCCTTCCTTGAAGGATGATTTTGTATTTCAGTCTTGGTTGCTCCTTCCTGCCAAGACAAATAATGCAAATCTCTAAATATTTTGATTTCTGAAGCCTCCTCCATAACATACATCCTAAACAGCAGCTATTTATGGAGTCTGTAAAACCTCTGCCGTATGGCGTTTCAGCTTTCAGTAGAAACCACACATGGTGTCTTTGGACTCACTACAAGAAGAGCTTTGGGATGCAGGAGGAAGTCTTTTCTTAGCCCCGAGGCAGCCTGCTCCCCCACCCTGACTCACTTGTGGAGTTTCACCAAGGTTCCCTGGGAGCTGCCCCATCACCACTGCAGGTTCGAACTGGGAGCAGATCAGCTGGGAACAGAAGGAGAAGGATTGGGGTAATCGGTGGCTGCAGCCCTGAGAAAGACAAGCAAGATCTCAGATGAGATCTCAGATGAGATCTTGCAGAGGGACGTGGAGATCTCAAGGAAATTCCCATGTGTCTGAGCCAGGGCACAGATTTCAAAGTAACAGGCTCGAGAAAATCTGTCAAATGAGAATGGCCGGAGGCTGTTTGCAGTCAACGGAGTCAACAGGAAGAGTTGCCTTTCTCTTCAAGAGATCTGCAGCGCCCACGTCTGGAGGCATCGCTGCTGGGCTGGATGGACCGTGAGCCCGCACGGATCCTGACTGCATGCAGGAACTGCCCGTGTTGGAATTCCTGGGCCAGCTGCTCTTTCAGGGCTGTAAGGTGCTCCTGTGAAACTGCACCGAAAGCCTTGATCTGGAATTTCTATATCAGGATATCTGCTGACATTTACAGCAATATGAATTTGAATATTTGGGTAAATGTCAGCAGAAAAACACCAACTATTTCTCAACACGCAGCAAGGAGGAAATGCAGTTTCTGCCATTTCCCAGGGTACATGCAGGGCACCTAGAAAAGCCTCATTTTGAGACGAGGAACCTGGAGAGCGGGCTGCTGTGTCGGGATGTAGCCCCACAGGCATTGGAAGCACCTCCAACGCCAGGCTGCCTTTGCCAAATTACAGCCATGTGGATGTGTCCCGGTTTCCCTGAGCACCAGGCACCAACCTGCCCGGGGCTGGGCTGGTTTGCCCTGCAGCTGTAGCACTCAGGGTCAGGTTTAGGATCAGCAGCTGAGGGTCAGAGAAACTGCAGAAAACCAGCTGAGCGCCAGCGCTGGGATAGCTGGGACCTGACCTCTCCAGGCGTCTGCTGTCATGCGGTCCCACACACCACCCTGCACGCCCCAAGTCATACAGAAAACTTCTCTCAATGATCACGTCCTGATTTACAACAGAAGCAAAGCTGTCTCCTGCCCTGGGGGAGAGCAGCCTTTTGCACCCCTGCACAGGCAATGCATGTCACGCGCTCAGCCTAGGGTTGAACGCGAAGCTGCAGCGGCTGCCCTGCAGTGGAGAAGCTGTCCAGCAGATGGCAAGCACTGCTCACCTCCAGGCCCTGCGAGATCCTCACCTGGGCAGCCAGCCCAGCAAATTCCTGGCCTGAAAATGCAGCTGTAAGCTATGCTCAGCTTTGCTTTTGGATTCCTGGAAAAGGGAAGGCAGCTGCTGAGGCTTTAGCGCAGAGAACACACCTGATGATGCTTGGGTTTGTGTCCCTCCTTGCAGAACCTGTTCAGGTAGGGCAGCTCACCCAGGACGAAGGTAGGGAGCGCAGGATGCCCTCAGGCTTCATAGCACCCTGTGCACTTGGGCAGTGACAGCCCTGCTAAGGGACAGCCGTCCCTTCCCCTCCCTGCTCACTGCCCCGTGAAGCAGCCCAGGCCAGTTTCCTACAAAGGCTCTGTGATGGCTTTAGCTGACAAGGACTCAGCAGCAGCCATTTTGCCTAAAGTATCAAAAAATGGGATCAGAAGATAATAAAGCCTCATGTGCAGTCTCCACCTGCCTTAGAGGCTTCCACATGCCTTTTGCTTTGCAAAAAACTTTCCTGCTGGGTCTGAGCTACCACCCTGTACCCAAGACCCAGCCCTCACCTCACGACACATGGGAAACTTTGGCTCAGAAAACATTTTTGTCCCATATTTGTACACTCAGCCTCATCACCAGGTTTGTACTTGTGGTGCCATTATTGCATTTGTGGGAGGACTGTCACAGCCACTTCCCTCCAGATGTGCCCTCCAGGGCTGGCTTCTCTGCTTCGGGAAGCTCAGGATTTTGTGTGTTAGAATGTCTCCAGAAGCGTGGAAGCCTGTTACAGGGCTCACCTCCAGGGCAAAAAGAGCAGGATCTTTGCACAGAGCCCCGTGCCCGCCTGCTTCAGCCCAGCCAGCTGGATAACAGAGGAGGGACTGTGGTGCTCTCTGTGCCTCTATTTTCTTGCTGAAACAAGGGGGAATCTGTGCTCACTCTGAGCCTGGGCCAGGCCACAGGAGGGTGAGGAGCATGGCAGCAGCACCCTGGGGCTCTCCCAGTTATGGCTGGGGAGGGTGGTTGGACAGGGAGCCTGCAGCTCCCAGCCCTGGGAACGGAGTGTTCCTTTGCCTGGTCAGGGCTCACAGCCCCTGATGTCCCTTCTGGCCATTCTCCTGCTATTTCCTGTCCCCTGTGGCTTGCAGGTCCTTTGGGTCAAGATTAAGCTGAGAAGTATCTGTCCTCACAGACACCGCCATGACAGGCTTTGCCCTTTGCCTCCAGGCTACAGCCCAGCCTCTTGGAGCTAGAAGAAGGAGCATCTGATCAGAGGAAACCCAGCCGTGGATTCTGAGGAGCTGCTGGGCAGCTGCAATGGTGCCCAGCCCATCTTCCCTCTGCCTTTCTTACTTCCAACTCTCCCCCATCACCTCCCCATGAAACATGAGGCACAGGAGCAGACCAACTCAGGGCAGCCCTGCGCCCACTCTGCGCATCTCATAACCTGCCTAACAGCAAGGTACCTGCTCCCACCAGAAAGCAGACCCCCAGATTGCTGCGAAGCTCCAAGGCACAGCCCAGCAGCACCACAGAGTGCTCTTAACAGCCAACCGTGGGCTGGTTCTGGCTCCATGCTGCTCCAGCCCCTGCCTTGGAGCAGTTGGTAGGAAGAGACTGCTCTGGCTTGCATCCATCTGCCCTCCTCCACTCCTTCACAGACAAGGCACCTCCACAGTGGGCAGTCCAGGTCCCAGAATGGGGACCTTGCCACGGACAGAGAGAAGCACCTCAGTGAGAGACAGCAGCTGACATGAATCCCTCACATGGGTCCAAGGTGCAGCCAACCTCCAGCCCCAGACCTGCTTGCTGGGGGCCATGCTGGAGCAGGGTGCTTCTAGCCAGGCAGAGTGGTGTGGGACTGGCAGGCATCCAATGGATCGTTCCTCCCTTTTTCTCTGTGGTCATCCGTTCCTTCATCTCTATTCAGCAATGACTTCATTTATTCAATTATTAATCACCTTGCTGCAAGAGTGGCTGAACTAAACCCATTAAAGCTCTGTTGGGCGCAGCCCCAAGGAAGGAGGCAGGTTTCCAGAAAGCACATTAGAGGGAAGGCAGACAGGGAGACAGAGACAAGCCGGGGAGCGAGGCGGCCTTCTGCACAGCGCTGGCCATTTCCCAGCAGCTGGGAACCTGAGAAGCTCAGAGATGCGCAAATGTGTCACACCAGCAGCCTGCTCACAGCTGCGCTGTGTGCGCGGCAACTGTTTCAGCGGAAAATTACACCTCAGCACCGAGTTACACAGCCCACAACTGCTTGCACAATTGCTCGAGGCAACCCACATCCTAAGCAGCTCCTCCTGGATCGTCCCTGTCACCTCTGCTGGGGCAGACAGGATGGCTTTGCTGTCGCCAGAAGTGGGGACGCTGATTTTACATCTGCTTTTGAGGTGCCAGAGCACGGCTGGTGCATTCCCAGCCCAGCTCCCCGCTCTTCCCTTGGCCAACGTCAGGGATCGACCACGGAGCGGCCACACAGCGTTGCACGGCGAGCCGTGCTTCCTCCTACCCCTGCTCAGCCGGAGGGGCCTGCAGCCGCCTCCCGCCCCAGAAACCCTGCGCACAGCCAGGTCACAGAAAGTTCCCGTCACCTTCCCACCCCGCTGCCCGCCGTCCCCCACAGCCCCGGCGCGCCGTGCCCGTTCTCAGCTCCCGCCCGCCAGTGGGCGCCACGCTCCATCGCCGCCACGCGCGGACGCCCGCGGATGAGGACGGAGTGTATGAGCGGCAGGCGCCGCAGCCAATCATCGCAGAGAGTTTGCTTGGGGGCGGGACCACAGGGCAGGGTGGGAGCTCCGAGGCGTAGCCCTTCTGGAGGGGCGGGATCTGGTGTTGAGCGGCGTGCGGACGGACCGATGAGCCTGGAGACGGTCACGTGAGCTGGCCGCCTGCACGGCTCGAGACCGGTCCTTCGGAGAGCTCGTTCTGATGGCGTTAGGAGCAGCCAATGAGAGTAAAGGGGCGGAAGCAGGGAGGGGAGCGGGCGGGGCGGGCGGGGCGGCCCGCTCCGTGAGTGGCAGACAACTTGGCCAATGGCGCGCAGCCCTGCCGGCGGCGGCGCCGAGCGGAGCGGTGGCGAGTGCGCGACGGAATAGGAGCGGCGCGGCGGGGCTATGGACCGCGTGAGCAGCTCCATGCGGCAGGCGGCCAACCCGCTGCCCAGAGTGCTGAGCCGGCGGGCGGGCGGCGGCGGCCTGGAGGCGGAGCGGGAGAGCTTCGAGCGTGCCCAGGTGCGGGCAGGGCGGCCCCGGCGGGTGGTGCCGCCCCGGGGGGCGGGGACTAGAGCGGGGGCGGGGCCAGCGGGTGGGCGGGGGTGTGGAAGGTGGGCGGGGCTAGTCACTGTGGGCGGGGCTTAGGGATGGGAGCGGTCGGGCCAGGTGTGCTGGAGTAGCTCCAGTGGGCGGGGCCTGTCAGGTGGGCGGGGCTACGTTGGATGAGCCAGGTGGTGGAAGAGCACAGCCCTGGGTGGGCGGAGCCGTTCCGGTGGGCGTGGCTGTCCCAAATGGGCGGAGCTCATGCAGCACCGCCAGGTGGGCAGCTGGCCGCCATCTTGGGTGAGGCTGTGGCGGTCTGGGCTATGCTGCCCATAGCGCCCTCGCCTTGGGGCCTGTTGGTGGGGCAGCCGTTGGGTTCACGGTCTGGGCCCCCACAGGTGTCACCCCTGAGGCTCAGGCACAGCTGGCACACCGCTGTCGTGGCCCTGGGCTGTGCTGCAGCAGTGGGGCCTGGCCCTGATCCTGCTGCGGGAGCTGTCTGGGGGAGCAGGGCTGTGCAGGCACTTTAGGGGGAAAGATTTGGGGATGAGGGGTGTGGAAACAGCTGTGGAGGTCCCCTGGTGAGGCACAACGCACAGGGAGATGCAGGGACAGGGGGAGTGGGATGGGTCTGCTGGCTCCATGGTGACAGTGCACCAGGAGCAGCTCCAGCGGCCTCACAGGAGGAGAAATGTGAGGATTTCAGGTGGGTGAGGATGGCACAGCGGTGAGCGCAGCACAGGGAGTCCCTCCTGCACAGGACCCTGCAGCTGTTTTCAGTGCTGGCTTGGGCCCTGAGTGGCTCTCAGTTCCTGTGGGCGGTCAGCTCTGCAATTTCCTGCCCTGCTCCCTTTGCATAATTCTCTCTCTGTAGTTTTGGGAACTTGGAGGCACCCCTCAGATCTTCCATGTTTGTCAAACTTCTTCTTTCTGAGGTTTTATTGTAGAAACCTCACGCTGTTGCTTTTTTTGTTGTTTCTTTATTGGAAAGTGACTTTTCTTAACCAAAGTTCCATACGCTCAGCAGCTTTCCAAGTGAATGTTTTCCCTGTATTTCTGCAAGCGCAGCCCCATCCCTTTCTTGCTTTCAAACCCACCCATCCCGTGGCAGCTGGGAAAATATTTGGGGCTGAAAGAGCCCCCCACAATCATGCCAGAAGGACTCATGGTGACCTGGGTAACAGCTGCTGGGGTTGGGCACCATCACCTCATGTGGTCAAAGGGGAGATGAGAGCACCTCACCAAGAGCTGGTGGTGGTTATGGGATGTCATACCATCTTTCTGTGCCAAGGCTCACCTGTGCTGGAGGTGTGTGGGGAAGGACTGAAGCCTGGACCCTCCCTTGGGTGTGTGCCTCGGAATCCTCCCTGCCTGGCTTCCCCTCTCCTCCCTGCTGCTTCTTCTGTGGGTGTTCCCATGCCAGCATGGGGCCGAGGAGCACATCTTGCTATCACAGTGCATGGACGTGATGCACTGCCTTGGCAGAGATGAGATGTTCGACACTTGGGTGAGCCAAGATCTTGAGATGACGTCAGGAGGAGGAAGGATTTCTGTGGGATGCGGAGGACCCGCACAGATGGAGCTGAGCATGGGCGTCACAGCAGGACACAAAGCCACCCAGAGCTTCTGCTGTGCCACCGACTGCCCTGGCACTCCCACAGCCCGTGGCTTTGCCAGCCCCAGGAACGTATTCAGCACTGCGAGTAGGGATGAGCATCATCTGGAAACATCACTGTCTGGGAGAGTGTCCTGCCTCACCCTGAGCACAGTCTGCCCAGCTGCCTCTGGGCTTCTGCATGGCCTCTTCCCTCCTTTGGGAAACCAAATGCTGGAGAGGGGTGAATGTGCGTGGAAAGGGGTGATGTGGAGGCTTCCTCAATGGGTGTTGGTGTCCAGTGCAGCAGCGAGGAGTGGCTTGCTGTGGGAATGCTCCTGGGCTGCCTTAAGGCTCTCCCTCTGCGATGCAGCCTGGCTCAGGACAGGGCTGTTGTCGTGGTTGTGGTTCTCATTGCTGCTGCAGGGCTGGAGCAGAATTGTGTTACGAGTACATGTTGTGCCCTTGGGGATAGTGGTGCTGCTGGAGGTGGTGCCTGGCATTGGAGAGGGGACTGCTGTGTGTTCGTGCCACATCCTGTGCCCATCCATGGCCTTGGGTATTCGTTTTCTGGGCTTTCTCCTGGTTGTAGCAAGTCTTAGGAGAAGACGTTTCTTGCTTAAAATTCTTCCAGGAAATCTGAAAAGTTTGCACATATCTTCAAGTTGTTCCCGGTGAGAAGAAACACAGATTGCTGATCACCCACTGCAGCTGCCATGCTGCCTTGCATGCAGGTGTAGTGTGCTGGGTCCTTACAGCCCCATGCTGGTGCAGGACCAGCACTAATAGTAGCTTCTGGCTGAGAAATCCTCATGGAAAGACATCAGTGCGGCCACAAATGGTGATTGAGCTCCCAAAACGAATCCTTGGGAGCTCTGTGCTGTGCCAGCTCCTGCTATACAAGCTCTGCTACCACCCCTTGCCGTCCCAAATCCAATCTTCTGCTGCACCAAGCCTGGTCCATTACATCCTGCAGCCAGTTCTGCAGGTGGGCATGAGTGGGGAGCAGCCCTGTTCCCAAAGCACTCCAAACCTCATTGCATGCACTGCAGTGAGCACCATGACGTTCTCCACCCAGGAGCTGGCCCATTGTGACTTGGCCTCATGGAGGAAATGCCATTTTGCTTCTGACATCTTCGCTTTTACAAAACAATTTTTGTGGTTCAGATGCTGCAGCCGCTGGCAGTTTTGCCAAGAACTTCAGTTCTTACACAGGAAATGAGGCTCCTTTCAAAGCACCAGTGTTGCTATATATATAGCCTCTCTGTACAGATATTTAAAGAAACATATTGACACTGGCAAGAACAGGAAAAAATAGCTCCTGCCTGTGGAGGGTGAGGGATGAAGCCAGCTGAGCCCATCCTGGGGGAGCCGGTGATACAGGGGATTAATTCTCTGCTCTTTCATCTCCAGGAAATCGAGCTCTTGTGCCTTGTCCTGAGTGATCCCCAATGCTCCCGGTGTCTTTTGTTGTAATAGGAATTAGAGGTGCCTGGGAGTGAATACAGCTTCAGCAGTGAAGAAATGAGTCATCCCGGCTCCTTTCAGCGAGTCTTACTTAGGAACTTATTTCCATCCCCACGGCTTCGCCTCTGTGAAAGAAAATAGTTTCTCTTCTCAAATTAGCTGCGTGAGGTCTGCTTTCCCTTAATGAAATCTAGGGTGGTGGGGTTTTTTATTTAAATCCATGCAGAAATAACTGAAGCTTTTCTGTGATGCTGGACTCAGAGAGTGGGTGCAGGGAGCAGGTGGGGCCATGGATGGCAGCACAAGGAGGTGCTGGTGGAGCTGGGTGTGTTGAGGCACAGTGAGACCCCATGCTCCTTGGTCACCTCCAGTTTTACAGCTCAGTGTCTGCTATGCATAGATGCAGAGAATCAATTTAAACCCACCCAATCCTAAAGGGATCTGGCTGGGGCAGTCGGGACACCCCAGTCCTGCTGCCATGACCTCAGCCTGGGTGATGCAGCAGCACAAGGAGCAGAGGAGGGCCGGGCCCCAGGCCCCTGATTCGTTTTGCCCAGTCACTATCTAGGAAAACTTCCTGGGGACAGAGTGTGTGGAGGAGGCAGGCAGTCAGCGGGGTTGCAGCCCGGATGTGCACGTCCCTGACGGCTGCTGGCCATGGCTGTGTGTTGCTTGCTGTTCGGGCTGACTGCGGTGGCAGGTAAATTACCCCCAGTCTGCACACAGAAGGCAAAGTTCCCGGCTCAAAGCTGTGTGCAGACATTTAATATTTTGTGTGCCAGCACGTGCAGCTTCCTTTTGTAACGGCAGAATTTCAGTTCCTCCTTTGGTGGAGGCATTTTTGGGCTCATGCCCTGGGGATCCCAGCCAGGGACACCTCAGGTGAGTGTGTCTGCACCTGCCCGTGGGGCTCAGCATGTGCGTGCTGATCCCATCCTTGCCTTGCCTTCAGCCCCCTGTGCTGGTTTGGTGCTGGGACAGGCAGGCACCGTTGCATTCTCTCATTACCAGAGCTGCAACCATTGTTTTGCAGGACTTTCATCATTTTGCCTTCTACTTTTGTCTCAGCCTGACTGTTACCTGGTTTTACACTCCATCTCAGTTTGATGGCATCGCTCCCTGCACAGACCACATTTGTGTGCACATCCATCCCAAGGCACCCAGCGTTGCCATGGGCTGTGAGGTGTCCTTTGAGCCCCGTGGCTCTCACCCCTACTTTTTGCTTTGCCTCATGGTCCACAGACACAGACCCAAAAAGCACTTTTCTCCCAGCAGCCGGGCTGCCGGAGATGGCACATTAAATATTTACCATGCAGAACGAGGAGGCAAGTTGCTGCAAACAAAGGAACCCATTGGGAGCAGAGGCTTCTCTCATCAGGGCAGGGCTGGAGACTTGCTGTTATTGTTAACATTTGTCTCTTTTATTCCATGCAAGCAGCCCAGAGCTCTCTAGAGAGTGTATGGCATTGCTTTTTATTTTAATTAGCAGATGCTGGCTGGAAAATAGTGTTTTCCAGTCACTGTGTTCACATAAAGTGGACGAGCATACGGGGTTCTGTAAGCACAAAGCACGCTGCTGCGCAGCCTAAGGATTGTCCCCATTCCTCCTGGCAGCCCCGAGTCCTGGAGTATCCTGCTGTGGAAGGGACCCCAAGGACCTCGCAGTCCAGCTCCACGTGGCTGCCATCACCTGTGCTGATGATTAGCAGCACCTGCAGTGTGCTGACATCGTGTCACATCCCGTATCACGTCCCATGTCACATCTCAAGTCTCCAGAAGTGCTCCTATCAGAAGTCGCCCTTCCTCTGGTGATGTGGGAAGGTCAGAAGGCATGGCTGGAGGGGAGGAGAGGAAGTCCTTGACTTCTGTGCTGCCTGGGAAAGCCTCTGTTGGTGGCGTCGTTCCCAGTCTGTAACCTGATGGAGATCCCATGCTTTCCCAGCAAAAAGCACTTTGTTTACTTCACAAATGGGAATGAAATGTTCCTACAGAGCTAGCAAGGACTGGCTGCTTTTGTGGAGGTAAACACTTGTCTGGAGGGTGCAAAGGTACACACGCTTCTGGGTCCTTTGCTGCTGCTGCTGCTGCTGCAGAACCCCCTGCCCCCCCAGGCTCTGCCCTTGTTCGTCTGCTCAGCAATGGCAGTCCCACTTGGGCTCTGTTTATAGCTCCAAAAGCAGTGCCTTGAATTACTGAGTCGCTGGGGAGGCCAAATGCACAGGGGAGGAGCCACAGCTAGAAATAGGCATCGTCTCACGCATTCCCGTTTTATTTTTTTAACAGAGATGTCCAAGTTTGCTGCAGATGCCCAGCTGCGGAAGGCGCCCTGTGCCTATTGCATCGTGGCTTCTTTCGTCTTTTCTGGGGCTCTGCTCTGCCCGGGGTCCTGCTGGGGGTGCCCATGGGGACATCCCACTTTGCATCTCTTGTACTTTGCCAAAAGAATGCACCCGAGTCATAGCTGAGCCAAGTCTTCCTGCTCACCAGCCACCATGTGGAAATGGCAATCAGCCGCGCTGCGTGCATTGAATCGTTTACGATTTTAACCCTTCTCCCCCCTTCCTGCTGCTGCAGGATCAATTATTCTCTATATCTCCACCTTCTCTTCCCCTCAGGAGAAGGTAAAGGAGATTTTGCTGAGTGTGGAGATGTTAAGAGCTGCTGATTGCTATCGGAGATAATGGAGGATCGGAGTCTGCCAAGCTCCTTTCTTCTGATAAGTGAGTTCAGGGTGTCTTAGTGCCTCCAAATGCCCGTTTGCTTTTAGCCTGCAAGGCATGTGCTGTGCTTACAGCATCCAGACACAGCCTGCTCTAACCCTGGGCAATTCCACCCTGCAGCCATGAGGAGTGAGGACTGTGCTCAGCTGCACACACCTCTGGGATGGGTGAGGCTGCACTCAGCCAGGAGCCGGCATCCAAAAATGTGCTCCAAGTCCCCATTGCCTGAAGGAATTGTGGAGGATTTTCTCAACAACAGAGCTGGGTGCTGCACTCCCTGGGGCCGAGCCCTCACAGTGTGTTTGTATGTCCCTTGTCCCATGGCTCTCCTCTGGACACAGTGCATCCCTTACAGAAGGATGCCCTGGAGGCAGTGAGGACCTGTGCTGGGATGGCTCTATGCTGCAGCCTGGGAGTGTCCAGAATGGCTTAAAAATAATTAAATTGGGCGTATTAGTATGATGATCTCAAGCAGTTGGAAGATTTCAGGGCTTCGCTGCAGCATCCCTGGGGTAAAGCCCAGGGAAACGCAGTGGGGTTCTCCCCCACGGCACCGCAGCGTGATGGTGGCCACACAAGGACCTCGCTGCCTCCAGATAGGCTCCTGATGGCTCCGGCTCCTCCGTGTGCAGTTCAAGTGCAATTTCCCACATCCTGCTGGATGGCACAGGCATGTGTTCCACGCCCAGGGCAGGGTTTTGCCTTCTCGATTCCTCTCCAGCAGCGGTCCCAGGGCTGGAAGAGCACCACAGTGCAGCCCTTTGTTCTAGGGCTGGGAAGTGAAAGGGCTCACTAGCGCACTCCAGGCCAGCGGCATTTGTTTTCAGAAATGGAAAATGAGTAAAAACTAATATTTGGATCTCAGGAAGGAACTTTGCAGCCTTTCGTGCCTGTGATTGCCCCGCTCGTAAGCCTCAGGCAGGCAGAAGGAGCTGTTCCCTCCCAGCACTGGGTTTTTTCCACCGCAGCGTTGGCTCTGAGGACGCCCTGCTCCACCCGTGTCCCGGCGGACATCCCTTGGCACCACATGCTTTTGCTTTCCCCACTTGTAGCAAACAAACACACGTATCCTGAGCATGAGAGAGATCGAGCAGGGACTGTGGCCACTGCTGCTTCTGTCACAGCGCATGGAACGTGCACTTAGGTACCAGAGTGTGTCTGCTCTTCTATTCTCCCACTGTGAGTCCATCAGAAAATCAGATGTGAGGGGGAAATTCTTTACTATGAAGGTTGTGAGGTGCTGCACTGCTGCCCAGAGCTGTGGGCTCCCCGTCCCTGGAGGTGCCCCGGGCCATGGAGGGCTGTGGGCAGCCTGAGCTGGGGGCACCCAGCCCGTGGTGGATGGGGCTGAGGGTGCTGTGAGGTCCCTTCCTTCCCAACCATTCTGTGACTGTGCTGGGCGCAGGTCAGTGCTGCTCGCAGGGTCACCACGTGGGGACCACAATGCAGCCTCGGCAGCCTTGGCCTCGTCACTGTCAGCAGCGTGAGGGGATTTTCTAACCTGAACCCAGGTTGTCTGTCCATCAGCAGATCTCACTCTGGTCACTAATTCGAACTTTCACAGAGGGAAGGCAGAGGTGATGGTACCAGCAAATCTACACTGTAAAAGTACCGGTGTGTCAAGATCACTGTTACTGGGAACACCCATTTGTACCCGTCATTCTGGAACCAGTTCCTTTGCCTTGTGCCCCATGGGTTTCATGGCCTCTGGCTGATGGCCAGAGGTGGAAGGGACCTACAAAAGATCGTAGAGTCCAACATTAGGGCTAACAGAAAGTTAAAGCATGTTATTGAGGGCCTTGTCCAAATGCCTCTTGAACACTGCCAGGCGTGGGGCATCATCTGCCTCTCCAAGCACCCAAGGACGTGAGGGATGAGCTGAGGGATGGAGGTACTTTGGCTCTGCTTCCTCTGCAGCCTCTGGGGCTCCTCATGCTCCAGCCCTGCTGCCCTGGCTCTCTGTAAATAAAGTTGATGCTTCCAAGGCAAAACTTAAGAGTTTTGAAAGGAACTCAACGGGAGCCGCATTTAATCGACTTGTTTGCTGAATAATTTATGGCAACGATCCTGTTATGGACGGGCTGCAAAGTGGAGAAGTGAAGAGAAAGTAGGAGCCATTGATTTCTGCCTGGGAGCATTTAGCTGAGTACACTCTGGGGGCATGAAGGGAAGATGGGGATGGATGAGCAGCAGTGGTGGAGGAGCACCTGGGGGATGGAGGAGCACCCAGTGTGGAGCACTCAGGTGATGAAGGAGCACTCGGCGGTGGAAGAGCACTTGGGAGAGAGGAGCAGCCAGGGGTCAGAGGAGCACCCTGGAGATGGGATGGAGGAGCACCAGGCTCCACGTGCCAGCTCTCTGACAAGGGGAGCAGTGTGAACGCACTGAGCTCAGCGCTGGTGTTCGGGCAGCTCACTGATGAACTCTGCTGACCCCGCTTCCTTTGCTGGGCGTTGTGCTTATCTCGTCACATCAGCTCACAAAAAGGAAGTGCAAAACTCAAGCGGTGCATTGTGCAGAGTGGGCTGCATGCATGTAAAGGAAGACAGACTGTAGAGTCACAAGGGCTTTCCAGAGAACCCGCACGTACGTGTGGAGATGCAGGGGACACGGAGACATCTGCAAGTGCGAAGCAAGTGGCCACTTAATATTAGCTGAGGTTAGACGTGAGGTTTCACATCCTCCTGCTGCAATTCGGTTACACCCACGTGGTATTGATGCCACTGAATGCTGTCCTTTTGGCTCTAGCACATAAGCTAGTGCCTGCGCCATCTGCCCCCAGCAAGGCTCCATGCCCAGTGCCCAGTGGGACGCATGGTTTGCTCCTGCCCCGGTCCCGCAGAGCAGCCCTGCAGAGCTGGGATCCCGCAGGGCAGGTGCTGCCTGTCCTTCCCATCTCGTGTGTTTTTCAGCTGGTTGCTGTGCAGCTGCTGAGCTCCTGCTCACCCCACACCGGCCCCGGCTGCAGGCACTGGAACACGAGCAGACATCGATGGAACCGGCAGCTAAAAATAACACGTTATCAATAACAGGGGCAGGAACCGTGGCTGGATCATTTAATTTTTGAAGACAATCCATGTATTGGCAGCACAACAGAGCATGGTGCAGCCCCCCTGCCTGCAGCCCAGACTGCCCACCCCTGGCCCCTCAGCTTTGTGCTCTCACTTTCACATGCATGGGGAACTGCAGCATTAGAAAGCTTTTTGGTTTGTTTGGGTTTTTTTTAATGAGTTGAGCTTTTAAGTCCTGCGCTAAATAGGGTATTATTGAAAATCAAGATTTGCAGGTATTTGGCCATTAATAATCTGGCAAGATTTTCTGGTGTGTTGGAGCACCTGAACAGCTTAGAAATCTGCCTTAAAGTGCCACAGCATGGCTCATGCACAACTCGGAACTGGGAAGCAGCTGCTTCACCCCTCGGTTGCACCCACTTCAGGCATACACTGTTCTCTAAATGGCTCCAGAATGGCACGGTGCAGCCAATGACCCCCACCCAGCACAAAGCATCCCCCAGCTCCGCAGACCAGAACGGAAGCCCAGCATGGCTCAGCTCATCCCTGCAGGACGGGCTGCTGTGCGGAGCCATGAGAACAGGACTGGTGCTAAGAACGCCTAAAGTCTGCAAAGCAGAAAGCAAACGGTTTCCTATGTGCTCAGTGCTTGTCAGTGCCCTTCCAGCTCTGCATTATGCACAGGGCTCTGCCAAGAGTTAGAGTGAGCATCTGCAAACCCTTCCAGGCCCCAGCATGCCCAGGAGCCGCCAGCTCTGTACAAATGTTGGGTTGGGTGGCTCCTCCAGGCTG
Organism: Lagopus leucura; assembly: GCF_019238085.1. NCBI lineage: Eukaryota > Metazoa > Chordata > Aves > Galliformes > Phasianidae > Lagopus > Lagopus leucura. The sequence continues at coordinate 324,044 of NW_024962276.1, read as the reverse complement.
AGGCAGCTGGGAAACATTGCATCCCCCGAGGAGAGATCACTGAGGAGATAACTCCCAGCACGGGGACGGCATACGCTGCCCTCACACAGGGGAGCAGCTGTGCAAATTGGCTCCAACAACAGGAGTGGGGAAAAGAGGACATCCCGAGCAATGGGAGATGAAAGTGCAAACAGGGATGATCCTGTTGTGGGTGCACTGTGAGGCTCTGGGGTGCCTGAAAGCTGCTCCAGCTCTGTCCTCCCAGGGCAATGTGGAGCTATCAGGAGGGAGCTCCAGACATCATTAGTCATGGAGCAAGGAGGAGGCTGCAAAGGAAGAGGGTTTAAAAGGTTTTGGAGTATTTTTAGACCTGGTAAAAAGGGCAGTGGGAGAGAAAAAGAGACCAGTGAACTCTGAGACGCAAACGGTTCACATCGCAGGGTGGGCCCAGCTCTGCTGCATCTCCCCTTGGAGCATGAGCTCAGAGAGAAAGAAGAAATGTCAAACCATGCAAACACAGCGACTCGTAGATCTGTGCTGGACTGACCCTGTTAGCCCGCCTGCAGTGACACACAGCCCCGTTTGCCGACGTGTTTGCGCCTCACTCCCTTCATTTCGGTGGGAGTTGGCTGCTATTTTCCCTGCCCTGTCTCCTGTGCCTGCCCTTCCTCAAAGCCCTCCTTGCCGTGCAGCTCCAGAGCTGGGTCTCTCCATCCCCGGATGGTTCTGCTGTCCGTGCTGTGCTGGCACAGGAGGGGACTTGACCTGGACACAGGCTCCAGCAGCTCCATACAGGAATGTCTTTCATGGCACCAACTCATGCTATCCCTGATGGCAGCACCCATGGCAGGAGCTCACACAAGACCGATCCAGCACTGTTCTGCTGGGTCCCTGCCTCCTCTCAGAGCTGGATGAGACTAAACCAGAGGAGGTTAATGGTAACGAGCTGATTGGGTTTGCTGTGAAATGCTGGGGATCTCGCAAATTATTTTAAAAGCTGTGTAACCCCCACGGGGTGGCAGAGTAGGAAAATTCACATGCATGTCGTGGTGGAGGACAGAACTGGGCTTTTCTCTCAGTTCTCTTTGATTTCCACTGTGCCCCAGGGCATGCCCATAGCACACTTACCTTAAGGTCTCTGTGTGGGTAAGTGAGGCATTAAAGCCCGGCTGGGAGGTGCTAATCGCAGGGCTGGGGCCTCGTGGTGCTCTGCATTCACAGGAGGAGCTTTGCACCATGGAGCCAGAGCAGCAAGCCAGGCACTGCCAGATCTGGTTCAGAGTGATGCTAAGCCCAGCTGGTGCCGAGTTAATTAATCCTGGATCTCGTTAACTCAGGGGGACAGCAAGGCAGCAGTGCCATGTAGGCAGGGCTGCGTGGTGGGGACCAACATTCCCATCTTCCATCAACTCCCATGTTTCATTTTCCATGCAGCTCCCATGCATGTTCCATATGCTGTACGTCTTCCGAGCAGCTTCCATTTTCATGCTGTGTTCCCAGAAGGGGCTGCAGTGGATGCAGCATTTTCGCACATCTCAGGTGGTCTGTCTTCATTCATAACATCTATACACAAATTACCAAGGTTTTCTTGGGGCAGATGGTGGGCTATCCCAAATCCCATAAATGTTTGCTGAAAGCAGGGCTCGCAGCTAGGAGGGAGCAGACCCAGCATCCTTTGTCACCCCACGTCCCTCCATCCGGGCTTTGCCTCCTTTGCCTGAGCTGTGGTTGGTATCATGGAGACCTGACACATGGCTCCTGCCACGTGTGCTGCAAGGAGATGCTGGGACGGGGCAGGTGCCTGCAGTGGGGATGGTGCTTACGCCCAGAGCGCTGCCTTGTGCGCACCTGTGGGCTGGGATGAGGAACCGGAACCAGAGCACCTTCTCCCGTAGGAACTAGGTTCATTGAAAGTGGGGATTTGCTCTTTGGGACTTTTTTCACGTCACCAGGTGTCTACAGGGTGAGGGCAACTGGTGAAAGCTGAGGATAAGGTGTGAAAACTGGGCGGTTGAGTCCCTTAGTGAGCAGCTGAGCCGTGAGCAGAGCGCAGCAGCCCGCGGCCGGCACCACACAGCATCTTTTCCCCGGGGCTGGGAACCTTCTGCACTGGGCCAGCTGCGTTTCAGTGCTGCGATGCTTTTCCTTCTCCCTGCTTTGGGTTTGCTTTAAGGGAAGGTAAAGAACGAGAGCGGAGTTGTTTGGGTTTCTTTCGTGCCTGCTGTGTGAAGCTGCTAAAGCGGACACCGACCCGCTGCCGCGTTCCCTGCTGCCCGGCTGCTCCCCGTCCCGTAGCCCCAGGCAGGGCTCGTGCGGAGCGGCCCCCCGCCCATCCCCGAGTTCGGGGCCGCTCCCGGCGCGGGGGGAGCTGAGCCGCGCGCCGACCCCGCGGCCGCCCTTTGTTGTTCGGCGCAGGGCTGAGCGCGCTCCCTCCTCCCTCCCCCCATTCCTCCGCGGGGCCACGCGGGAGCGCGCTTCGCCCCCGCCCCGCTCCCGCCCCGCGCCGCCGCCGTGGGAGCTGCGGAGCCGCGGGGAGCGGGGAGCGGGGCCCGGCCCCGCCGATCGGGCTCCGGCGAGGCCCGGCGGGAGCGGCCATGGAGGCGGGCAAAATGGTGAGCGCATCCTCCTCCTCCTCCGCGGGCCCCGCGTCCGTGCGGGGCTCCTCGGGCCGCGGCGGGGCCAGGGGCGGTTCGCCGGGAGCCGCGATGCGGGGCGGCGCGGTGCCGGCACGGCGCTGTTCCGCCGCCGGCGAGACCTGGAACGCTGCGGTTCTGCCGCGCTCTGAGCGCGTTGCGATGCGAGCCGGGCTGCGGGGCGCCGCGTTCTCGGGCGGCCGATCCCCGCTGCCCGCGCTGCGGAGACCCGGCGCTGCCTCGCCCGGAGCCCGCGGGGCCGTGCGATGCTCCGGGCGCTGCGCGCGGTGAGCCGGGGCCGCGCGCGAGGACGGAGCCGAGCGGGGTGCGAGGGCCGCGCCCACCCGCGAGAGGGGCTTCGCGTCCCCCGGGGGCTGGGCGGCGGGCGCTGCGCTGGGGCAGGGCGAGGCCGCAGGGGCGCAGCGTGGAGCCCGAGGGGCGCGAGCTGCTCCCGGCTCCTTCCCTGCTCCGTGTGCCCGCGGAACGGCCGCGCTCTTCTGGAGCTCCCGGCGCCGGATGGCTGTTGGTCCTCTAACGAATCCGCCTAAGGAAGAGGAAGGCTCCCTCAATTTTCTCTCGTCTGCCCACAGTGCTGAGGGACTCCTCGCTCCGTTCGCAGCTCAGCGGGTGGAGCTGCGGCCGGGAGGTTCCGCGGGAGCGCCTGTTGCTGCCGGCTCAGGCCGATTGCTCGCAGCCCGGCCCCATAGGGCTCACCCCACGGGGCTCACCTCGCCTGTGCGGTGCGAGCTGCAGCTTTGTCTCGCAGCGGTATGGCCGCAGCGCAGCGCTGGTGCTGTCACTGCATCCCGCAGTGCTTTGGGATGTGCTTTGCCATTGGAGGGACAGGTATCCTCGTGGTGACACCTGCACAGGTGTTACCGTTTCCCAAGCAGGTTTGGTCCTGGGATGGCTGCCGGTCACCTGAACGCTTGCCTGGGGATGAGCACAGGCCACGGGCGTTCAGGTTCTGCTCCTGCATCCTCCCCCATCCCATCCTGCTCCTGTTTTCTCCCGTTGCAAAAAATGCCCAAATGTTGGCAAGCACGGGACTCCAGCTGGGGCCATGGGAAAAACATCATGAAGGCTGTGGAGGACCTGCCTGAAACTCTGACCCTGGGCAACCCCCACTGATATAAATCACTACTGGCGGAAGAGATTATCTTTGTATAAAATCCCCACTTAAAATTAAAAGCCTGGCTAATGGGACAGCGCAGACGGGCTTGTGGCTGGCACCGGCTGGGCCATGTGGGGCATGGGCACAGTTGGCTGCTGCTGATCTCATGCCCTTATCAATAATTAAGCACGGAGAGTAATGAGTGTGTGTTGGGGGAGCAGCTGCGTGGGGTGGGGAGGGGAGGGCTGGGGAAGCTTTTCTGTGTATTGAAAAAGTCCGTATTCCTCAAGCGGGATTAAAAAAAAAATCCAGAGTAATTGATCTGCATAAATTGTTTGTGGCATTTGAGAAATGGAACGTCTCAACTATCTGGGTTCTGGTGCCGCAGTGGTGCAGAATGCTGTGTTCTTTGCAGTGCGCTCCCATTCCCAGGGCCATAACCGGCCACCAGAGCCCCGCAGAAAGCCCAGCTCACCCCTGGCAGCAGCTAGGTCTCTGCCTCCCACAGCTCAGACATCCTGCCCGGTGCCCCCACGCCTATCACACCTGGGTGGTTTCCTTTATTCTTTCTGTTTGGCTGTCTCAAAGGCAGTGGTTCTGATGGGATCTCCCACCTCTGCCCTCTGCGGCGCTCCTGCTGCTGCTGAGCCGGAGGATTCCAAAGCCACCTGCCAGCAGCAGTGATGCATCCATTTCTTGTGCTGTTGGTAAGGCAAAGTGTGGTGTAGACCCAAATTACCAAGCCCAAGAGAGCAGAATCCAGGCAGAGAAGTTGAACAGCGTGATGTCACCTTTGGCCACACTGTGTCCGTGCCAGCAGGAGCCCATGCGCTGCCCCTAGCAGGTGCCTGCCTGTGTTGTGCAGCAGCTCGTGAGCTGAGATGTTGTTTTCCCAACAGAGCATGAAGTACATCTCCAGCCCTGACAGCAGAGAGCAAACCCTGGTCGATAGAGCAAGGTTTCAGAGTACCTGTGTGCTGCTTTGGGGACAATGTGGCTGTTTCTTATGGCCCAAGCGAGGGCAAACACTGAGGTTGGTGCCTGTCGGGGCATTATTCCCTGCCTGGTTAGGGCAGGTCACGGCGTTCGGTGCCTGGAGTGGCTCCAGCTCCCAGGCAGAGGGTGAGCGCACTTTCTGAGTTCTGAGTCCAGCAGTGGAAGCTGCACACACCGGGACGCTGGGGCCAAAAACCTGCCTGAAGCCCAAGGAGTCTGTGTTTGGCTTTTGGCTGCTGCTGGTGAGTGACGTTTAAAAAGATGCATGAGCTCTTCCAGCCGCTGTGATTTACACCTCTGGAAGGCTCCCGGGGGATTCCTGTGTCTCGTTCCTTCCCGCCCCATTGCCAGAGGCTGCAGCAGAGCTCTGCTGGACTGGGATTTGTGTTTTAATTATTTTCCCAGATTTTTTCAGGCAGCTCTGTCCTGGTCAGATCTCATTTGCTTCCCCCAGAGCCCCTGTGTCTGCGGGGCTTGGTGGGGGGCAGTTTTCTGAAGGTATGCTCAATCCCAGCTATCCATTTATAGAAAGGAATTAAGGAGAAATGAGGAGCCTTACTAAGAGGATTTGCACTGCAACTTACTCAGTTTCTCCAAATAATTTGCAATAGCTCCGGATTCTTTAATCAACACTCATTTCCTTCTGGAAATGGAAGGCACTGCACAGCTACTGTGCAGAGCTGAACTGCTCTCTGCATAATGGGAGATTTGCAATTCAAAGGATGCTAAGCCTGTAATTTGGGGAAATCTGTAAGGGGAACGAGGGGGATGAGGCAGCTATCCACTGCCTGCCCCTGTACCCAACAGGTTTCCCACACGTGCCCCTTTCCCGGTGGGATGCTCAATGCATGGCTCAGGAGCCTCAAATCCATCCTGGGATGCACTGCAGGACCCAAGCTCCTGAGCAGATGATATCCTGGGGGCAACAGGAGAGGAGCCCACTGTGCCCCCAGCATCGCTCCCTCCGCTCAGGGTAACCAGAGCTGGCAGCGGCACCGCCGAGGCCGAGGCCATGATGTGTCCTGCAGGTCAGGGACAGCCGCAATGGCAGAGCAGCCCACAGTTGGCACAGCATGGAGGCTGGGAGCAGCACTGTGCCTCTCGCTGCCTGGGTAACAGGAACGGGGCTCCATTCGAGGCACCTCAGCCTCCTGGACCTGGTTTGCAGCAAACCCTCCCGCCGCTGCCCCGTGTCTCCAATTGCTGTCACAGCTGCTGGCCAGCTCGCTGCCTGAGGTGAGCAGCACCAGGACTTGTGGCCCAAAGCCTTCCCACAGCCACTCGGGCTGGTGCTGGCCTCAAAGGGACGGTGGAGCTTGAAGATGGGGCTCCTGGAGGCCACTGCGCGGCTTCATGGCTGCAGCCCCACCGCGCCGCAGGGCTCCTCGCTCCAGGCCTGCGCCAAGGCCGTGTCCTTGACTCGCCAGGAAGAGCCGTCAGGAAGCGACAGCGTGAGCTCAGAGCTCCGCTTTCAGACTTTCTGTAGGGACAGGGACCAGCAGGACTCCCCCAGCCCTGCTTCCCTCCACAGCCAGCCCTGGCCTGCCTGCCGCCATGGAACCTTCTGTCCAGCAGGCGCGGGGGTCACAGCGCAGCCCCAAGGCCTTGAGGCAGGCTGAGCAGCGAGTTCTGCGCTCCATCCGCACCTCAGCCCTCTGGCCTGGTCCAGGATGCTTGCGGCAGGCAGGGAGCGTGCCATGTGTCCTCAGCACAGCCCGCAGTGATGGGTGATAAAGGCAAAAACAAAGGGCTGAGTGGATTGGTCATCCTGCAAAGCCCCCCGCGCTGTCACCTGCTGCAGTGTTCCCGCAGCACAAGGAGGAAGGCAGAAGCATCTCTGCCTTGGCAAACACTGAGGAACCCAGGGGCATTTCTGGGGAATGTGGGTTGTGACCAGCCCACTTTCTGGGGTACGAGCCGTGCCTGCAGCTCCTCGCAGCCCTGCCTCCCCTCCAAGGACATCTTGGAGATGTAGAGCACTGCAGGGATGCAGGAAGGATTGTCAATGAGTAAGGCACTGGAGTCAGTCCCACTGCTTTAATTGACTCACGTCAGTGATTAGCTTCTTCTGACAGCACTGAGCCAGCCTGTTCCTCATCAGTAGCGTGGATCTTCACGAAGCACTGCAAACACCAGTGTGCTGGTATCCAGTGAGTGCTCAGTGTGTCTGCGAGCAGGACACAAGCTTGGGTCCCTTGTCTGCTGGAGTTTGACTGGTGGCAGTGACAGGGTGCTGGGCCAGGAGCAGGCTCAGTCCCTCGTGGTTTGGGTGCCTGCAAGAGCCAGAGCATCTCCCAGCCCCAGTGCAGCTCCAGCCCTGCTCTGCACTTGAGAAAGCAGGTGCAGAAATGGGATAGAGTTAAAAAACGCTCAAAATCCTGCAAAGAAAACTCCTCCAGCAACTGCCTCTCTAAAGGCTGCAGGGAGTGCGCTGGCTTCTCACTCAACATTTACCCACGCTTCTCAGTCTGGGCTTTACAAGGTCCACAACGTTTGCATTGCAAACCATGCTTTCCTGGCAGGGGGTGCGACAGCAGTGTGAGCACACGGTGGGCTCACTGTACCAGCTCTGAGTGGGGTGGGAGCTGTGGAGAGACTCTGGGGACAGGTGTGTGGCAGGGCTGGGGTGCACAGGGTGGCAGCGGGGCTGGAGCTGGAGTGGGAAGGCTGCAGTGGGAAACAGGGTGAGCTAGTGGGTGTAAGTCTACTGCCCTCCTCCACTGTGCATGAGGCAAAAGCATCCTGCACAGGTGGGAGTTTGCAAGCCTGCAGTGATCTCAGCATCCCTGTGCTGGATTTCCCGTCGTGCCCAAAGCATCCTCTCTCTTCAACCTGCCCAAAAAAGTAGAGCTGGAGCTTCTGGCTGCTGCCCATGTTCCAAGGTCAGGGGAGGGATTTGCCTTCCTCTGCCTGTCCCACCACCTCCAGGGCAGGAGAGGGTCCTTTTGTGGTCGCTGCTTTAATTGCATCATTATTATGCTGAGTAAATGAATCCTGGCAGCGGCTGAACCTAGCAGATGCCAGGCACATCCCAGAAAGGCATCCGGGAATGGGCAGCATCCAGCTGGCACGAGGCAGTGGCCGCTTTGCGGGCCGGGGACCTGGATGCGACCCAGGCACTGACAGGTGCCGGCAGAGCAGGGGGACGGGGCAGCCTGAGCCCTTCCCATCTCACCCCCCACCGCTTCTGTTTTTCAGACTGTCAGCATCAATAAGGCTATTAATACACAGGAAGTGGCTGTCAAGGAGAAACACGCCAGAAATATCCTTCCAAAAGTTGGCCACAGGACAAGCAAGCGTGGGAGTTGGCTGGGGCTGCCTGGAAAAGGGGCCACAGTGAGGCAGTGCATCGTGGGGGTGCCGCCGGCGCTTGAGGGGGACGGACAGATCTTGAGGGGATCTCCCTGCCGACGGGGGCTTCCTGCGGGTCTGTCCCTGCTTCTTCCTCTCCTTCCTGCTGCAGCCTCTGTCTTTGGGTTCCCAGGGCAGCAGTGCAGAGCTGCTGCTGGTACAGTGTGTGCCCAGGGCTTGGCTGTGTGTCAGCGATGGCCCCGCTCCCCTCAGCTCTGCAGGTGCTGGTTGGGAAAGGACATTGTGTCCCGCGTGCACAGTGCTTGGCACCGCTGCTCCTCTGCCTGTCTCCATGGACTCATCCTCCTGTCCTCTTCAATTCCCGAGGGTGGGCACAAACACTTTGCTGGACCCCATATTTTACACCAAAGTACCCCATACTAAATCATGCATTGCTGTGGGGTGACCTCCATCCGTCTGTCCCCCTTTCCTTGACCGGCCTCCACCATGCATCCTGGGCACACACCACGAGAAGGGGGCACAGACCTTCTGGTCGGTGGTGAACCGGCTGCCACTCTCAGGCAATGCTGTGCTCTGCTGGAAGTTCTGCCATGTCTTCCACAAGCTCCTCCGCGACGGCCATTCAAATGTGAGTGCTCTGCTCTGCCCCCAGCTGTGCAAGGAAATTTCATATTCATCAGCACCCTTCAGGCTTGTGACACTTTCCTTGAATTTCGGGTGTCAGAATCGGCACCACTTCTGTCCCCAGAACACTGCTGTCCCCTGTTCCCTGTCTCATCCCCATCCACGTCCTGCAGAGCTCTGCTACCACTGCCCCCACACCTCCCAGTGCAGCAGACTCAGCTCAGCAGCCAGCCTGGAACCAGAGCTCCTCCCAGGGCCAATCTGCCCCCAGTCTCCCATGCCAACCCCCCATGCCAATCTGCGCCCAGTCCTCCATGCCAAGACCCCCATGCATGACCCCATGCCAAGACCCTGTGCTGCATTGCTGGTGCTGGAGGAAACCACTGTGCCTGAGCTGTTGGCATGTATATGGGAGTCACCTGACAGGGTTCTGCCCTATGCATGAACAAAGATAGAGGCACCCTGAGGATGTAAGGTCACTAATGTGTCCAGAACACCCGTTCTGTAGCCTAATTGCTGACTTATAGTAATGCTCACTTTGCCATCAGTGCCCTGCATGCCACTCTCACTTGCTGATTATTTTCTTCTCCATCCCTTGCAGGTCCTGAAGGACTCTGTGAGATACAAGAATGAGCTGAGTGACATGAGCAGGATGTGGGTAAGTGGCCGACCCCACAGATGCCCCAGGGAGGGTAAATCGGGGCTGGCTACATAGCATGAGCTGTGTGGTGCTCAGCACTGGGGACACACAGCATCCCTCACTCTGCCCATGACTGCCAGCTCAGCTCCTCCCTGGAGCCATCTGGCCTCGAAGCACTATCTCTGCTCGGTTCACTTTGCCGTGCTGCAGAGAGGGATGAATGAGAGAGAGTATTTATAGCCAGAAATACTCACAGCAGCATGAGTGACCTCTTTCCAGCTACAGTAGGTTAAATCAAGCAGCAGGGGAACAGAAGAGCAGGCAAGGCAGCTGCAGGAGGTGAGCTGGGAGCTGCGGTTCAAGTGGGGCAGAGGATGATGCTCACAGTGAAGGATGTCCATGGAATGACAATGAGAGGGGCATGGGGAGAGCAGGGAGGGCTGAGGGTCGTGGCATGAGCTGAGCTCCAACTCAGCAGGATGGTGAGTGCTTTAAGGTTTAGTGTGCTTTAAGGTGAGGCTAGGTTTGCAGGTCTCATTCTGTATCCATTTCCACCAAAATCAAACACATTGGGCAAAGTCAAATGTTATTCAGATGTGGAATACCTTCCTTGGGTACAGGTTACAGCTCCAAGCCTGCTGGAGTTCCAGAAGCATTTGAACAAGGCTGTCGGGTGTAGGGCTTAGTTTTTAGGTGGTCCTGTGTGGAGCCAGGGGTAATCCTGGCAGATCCCTTCCAGCTTGGGATATTCTTTGAATCTATAATGTTCCCTCTTTTTTAAGGTTGAAACTCTGACAGTCAAAAGCAGCACTGAATTGTGCAATAGGAGAGATGAGAAAGTGGTGAGCAAATCCCAGGCTGCCACCCCTTCCTAAGTCCACACAAAGCTGCTGGCACAATGCCCACCCGCCTGCAGCCACGCACAGGAGTGGGAGGGCGCAGGCACCTCCTGCATAGCCCTATCCCAGGCAGTACACCTGCCACAGAGGGCAGCCCATGTGGCAGCACATCACCAGCGAGGAAGAGGAGGGTGAGGAAGGTGCTGGGCTGATGAGCACTGCTGGCACAGCAGCACAGGGCAGTGGGGTGGGCTGGGGGTTGGGCAGGCAGCGGTCGGGTCACTGCCCAGAGCCGGATGAGAAGGCTTTCTTGAAGGTGCAGGCTGCCCCAAGTGTGACCAACTTCTTGGTGTCCCCAGGGCCACCTGAGCGAGGGCTATGGACAGTTGTGCAGCATCTACCTCAAACTGCTGAGAACCAAGATGGAGTTCCATACCAAGGTGAGGAGCTCTTAAAAAATGGTGGCGAGTGACCCGTTACATGGTCTGATACTGAGAGGAGGGGTGGGGGTGGCTTTAAACTAAAAGAAGGAAGATTCAAAGCAGATGCGAGGGGGAAATTCTTCACCCAGAGGGCAGTGAGGTGCTGCACTGCTGCCCAGAGCTGTGGGTTCCCCATCCCTGGAGGTGCTTCAGGCCACGGAGGGGCCCTGGGCAGCCTGAGCTGGAGAAGCACCCAGGCTCCAGAAGGATGGGGTGGGAGGGTCTTTGGGGTCCCTTCCACCCCAAACCATTCAAGGATATGATATCACCATCACAATGCATCCCCAGTCTGCCCTGCCTGGCACTTAACAACCTGCTGCCTTCAGCACGGGTGCTCAGGGCGTGCTCCTGGCACTTGGAGGAGCAGAATGCTTTTGCCCCATCTCTTGCGTGCCTGCCTCAGGAGCTTGTTTTGGGTCTCTGGAGCTGAGCTGCCGTGCAGGTCTCTTTCTTTGGGCTCAGTTTGGGAGAGGATGTGGCTGGAGCTGGCCGGCTCCTGGTCTCACAGCTCTGTGCCAGTGTGCCTGCGCTCAGAACAGCCGGAGCCAGCTGCCAGAGGTGAGGGGAGTGTATTTATGGAAAGGAATGCAGTGTGCAGGGTTCTGGGAAGCAGCACACCATCGATGGAGTTCATTATTCAGGCAGACATTCTCTTATGCTTGTGGCATTAAACTAAAGGCGTGCCTCCAAGAACAAAACCAAACGTCACTGTGGTCTTGTACACAAACATTGCCCTGCATGGGTTCAAGTGCTCTAATCCTTAAAGTAACTGGCTGTGGTAATTTGCTACCTATGGTGCTTTCTTTCTTTTCAAGTTCTGCTGTTAAGATGCTTTCTGAACTCAGGCCATACCCTTGGCCCTGATTCAGCTATTTGGAGCCTTGGCCTTCATGGACCACTGTGGGCAGCCTGAAGAGGCTTTGCCTTCTGAGCAGATGGTTGCCCCTTCTCCTGCAGCTGCCCTGTGGTGCCTTGCAGGAGCTCCATCTCCTTCCTGCCAGCAGATTCTAAGCCCAAGGAGAGTTGTTTTTTCTTGCTGGAGGGAAAATGGGCTCCACAGGGCATGAGGGTTCCTCTGGCTCACCCAGGGCTCAGGAGATCTCTCGTTAGACCCTGCTTGGCAGGACCTTGGGGTGGACCAAAGGAGCCCACCCTGGGGACCCTTCAACTCAAGCTGCCCCGACCTCCTGCAGAGAGGCTGCAGCCCCTCCACAGCCCCTTCCCAGCTGTTGTTTTCCCCCCAGAACCCTCGGTTCCCCGGCAATCTGCAGATGTCTGACCGGCAACTCGACGAGGCGGGAGAGAACGATGTCAATAACTTGTGAGTGCAGGCAGGTGGGAGGTGAGGGGAGGCTGGGGCATGGTTCCATGGCACCATGTCTGCTTTCCATTAACATGGGAGTGGGCAGAGCCACCAGCAGGGCTGGCACATCCCTCCTGGGCAGCGTCTGTACGTCCCTGGGGTGGCCCCTGGCATGGGGTGTGCTGTGTGGGGACACTGCTCGACTTTCCTCACCTCTCTTCCCCAGCTTCCAGCTGACAGTGGAAATGTTTGACTATCTGGAGTGTGAGCTGAACCTCTTCCAGACAGGTAAGCCCCTCATTGCCATGCTCTGCCAGGTTTGGTATGCGTGGTGTGGCGTGGGATCCAGGAAGGAGTTGTCTAAGGGTGTCTGAGCTCATCTGTTTGCCATGCACTTCCCTGGAGTTATTCTTAGCCAAAGCGATCCCGTGTCAGAGCTCTGCCTGCCTCCCTGCAGCCCTCCTGCAGTGCTGAGGAACGCGTGGGGCTGGCAGCACTGCGTAGCTCCACTTCCCCCCACGCCTCCAGCTTCACCTCCCCACCTCAGGCTCCCACTCCGCAGCCTCTCCAGGCTGAGTTTGTTCTCTGCCTTGCTTGTGACAGCTTCTGGTTTTTATTAGCAGAGAACACAGCTCCCCTGGGTGCTTGCAGTGTGCTGCAGCTGGAAAAGGTGTGAGAATTTAGATGCACTCAGATGCAGTGCGGAAACTGGAGGCTGTGGTGCTGGGTCACTGCACTGACCTCCAGCTCCTGCCATGTGCCCAAATGCACACAGATACTCCTGCTTAGGCCCCACACATCACCCCGAGCCACGAGATATGCCTCAAAGAGCCAAGGAAGACAGTGGGAAGCCTGCACTCCTGTCAGTTAGGTCTCCTGCTCCCTCTGAGCCTCTCTCCTTCCTGGCAGTGTTCAGCTCCCTGGACATGTCACGCTCTGTGTCGGTCACTGCGGCGGGGCAGTGCCGCCTGGCTCCGCTCATCCAGGTGATCCTGGACTGCAGCCACCTCTACGACTACACCGTCAAGCTGCTCTTCAAGCTCCACTCCTGTGAGTACCTCAGCACCTTCCGTGGGGACCGTGAGCCATGTGTGGAGCATTGCTGGACACTCAGTGCCCCCAGCCTGGCTTTGCAGCACCCTGGTGCACAAGCCACTCTTCTCCAGCGGAGCTTCTAATTCCTGCTCAAGTTGTTCTTGAGCTCCTTTGCAGCCTTTTGGGGCAGGAAGCAGTCTCTGGAGCTCTTTGCAAGGGCCAGGGAGGCCACAGGGTGCGCACAGGCTGAGAAAGCTGCATTCCTTGAGGACCTTGGATTGCAGCCACAGCCTCCTTAGTGCCAGCTCAAAGCCTTTCCCTGCCCCAGCACCGCCCAGGGCCATCTCTGGGGACATGATCCAGCAGTGAGCCCCTGAGCAGCAGGAGGCTGTGCTGAGAGCATTGGGACGCTGGCAGGAGGACGAACACCCTGCGGAACACCTATCCCCACACAGCCATACTCACAAGCTGGCCCCAGAGCCGTTCCCTCCTGGGATGGGGACACAGGGTGAGCTTTGTACCTGCTTCTTCTCACAGGTCTGCCGGCCGACACGCTGCAGGGCCACCGGGACCGCTTCCTGGAGCAGTTCAGAAAGTAAGTGGGGACTGCCCCCCTCTGCAGGTGATGTCTGGTACCCAGGGCCAGGCAGGGAGCACTGCAGGCACTGCAGCCCTCTGTGCTTGAGCTCAGTAGCTGAGCAGTGCAGGAAAGGGAAATACATGAATCTGGCACAAGGCTCTGAAATCAGCCCTCATGGAATCTTCTGCCGTTGCTCAGAAGCAGCTCTTCTGCAGTGGGGCTGCTTTTTCCAGGGCACCTACTCTGTTTGCCTAATTCACTGCTATTGAATTACCAGATAACTGCCTTATTAATTCTAAAGAGGCATTCAGCAACTAATGGCATTTTATGTGAAGCGTTAGCTGGTGATTTAAAACCCTCAAACCGTTTAATTGCAGTTTTAACTGCAATTTGCACTTGACTCGCTGAAAAGAACGTCTCCTTGCTGCAGAGCACCTGGTCCTGCCCTTCCTAGCTTCGCCAGGGAGTTTTGGTCCACGCAGTGCCCACTTAGCAAGGGCTGAGCTGAGCGCAGCGGGTTTTCTCCAGAGCCAATATCCTTTGGGTAGTGCATGGACACAGCTTGAGGTGCTGCTGCAGGAGCATGGTCTGGTGTGCCCCTGGGCACGTGGGGCTGTGGTCTCTGGGCATGTGGAAAAGGGAAAAAGGAGGTTTCCCTGAGTGGTGCTTGATATCCGAAAAAGGCAGAGTGTGGGAACATGGTAAATGGAGCAGCCAAAGGAGGATACCTCCAGGTGTCACTGAGGTGTCATCCTCTGCAACATCAGGCTGTGCAGCCAAGCAGAGGAGGCACTAGAGAGGGAAAAAATGTCCCTTTGTGGTACAATTGCAGCTAGAGGAGATAAAGCTGCTCACTGCATGAGTGCCTACCCATTCAAAATATCAACAGTGGAGTTTCTAATAGCAGCAGATAGAAGTATGGGAGCAAACAGCCAGAGCCAAGCTGCACATACCAGTTACTCAGGAACTCACATGTGCAGTGCATCAGCAAACATTTGTTTCCAGAAGCTAAGGAAAACAACTAAGCTGCCTTGAGATGCAAGGACAGGTCTGCTCAATAAGCAGCAGACAGTCAATCAGCTTCGTACCAGTGGGTTTCTCAAGGTCGTCCCCAGTGACTGTGCTGGAACTGGTGCTGCTCACAGTATTTTAAATGAGATGGAAAGCAAGTGAGCAGTGAAGTGCCATGGGCTTCCAATACACAATTATTTAAGGTAGTAGAAACAAAAAACAACTGCAGATATCTGCAGGAGGACATCACAATGCTGAGGCTGCATGATAGTAGGGCAGCTTGATTCAAGGTCAGAAGCTGCAAAGCCTGGGGGGAAAACACTGGGTGCAGCCTTCAGCAAAGGGCTGGGCTGAGTGTGGGCTCTGAGTACCCAGGACAGACCCAGAGTGAATGTGGCACCAGGCTGGGTGCTGGGTAGCTGCAAAGGAGGGAGCTGTCAGCATCTACGCCGCTACACTGTGCCCCCAGATGTACCTTCTCTTCTTGAGTGAAACCAAGCATAAAACCAAGGGTGGGGAGCACTTATCACAGGATGCTCTTGATGAAAGAATTGGAAATCAATTCAAAAGGGAGGCAGACTGCTTGTGGGGGAGATGCTTGTGCACAGAACTGCAGGTGCTGTTGCCGTGTGGTCTCCAGACAGGCAGCCTTGACTGCTGGTGGTGGGGCTGCCATACTGCTGTCCTCCTATGGTTGGTGGCTTTAGGCCCTTCTTTGTGTCCTGTGTTTATTTGAGAAAGCCTCTGTCCATCAGCTTGCCAGTGGTGGGATTGTAGGGGCTGGGGTGTTCCAAGAGTGGCTGTGGGTTTGGTGGCAGCGTGCTTCCATCCCTCCCAGCATGGCACAGTGCCATTGTTGGATGGGATATGTGAAGATGCCTGTGTGGGAATATATGGGAGCAGCAACAAGAAATTGGGGCAACGGCACATGGAGAGCCTTCTTTAACCAGCCTCTGCCCCTTCCAGGCTGAAGGACCTCTTCTACCGCTCCAGTAACCTGCAGTACTTCAAGCGTCTGATTCAGATCCCGCAGCTCCCAGAGGTGAGGTCCTGCGGGGCTCGTACCAGCTCTCCTTGTCCCCATGGCCAGGAGCAACCTGGTGGCATGTCCAAAAAGCACCACCTGCTTGGCTTCCTGGGAATGGTGGCAGCTCAGGGCTCACAGAGCTCATCCCTGCATCCTCCCTGAGTCGGTCACTGGGGGATGGAGCTGCTCCCTGCCCACATCCCTGGGACTGGGCTCCAGGATCCCTCCTTGTGGCAGCAAAGCTGGAAGGAATGAGGAGGGAAATAGTTTTCTAAACAGGACATGGTGCCCAGCTCCCAGGGCCACTGTGCCTATGGCTGTGTGCAGGACAGGGCTCACACCTTCTGGCCTTGCTGTCCTCCCTCTCCAGAACCCTCCCAATTTTTTGCGAGCCTCGGCGCTGTCAGAACACATCAGCCCTGTGGTGGTCATCCCTGCTGAGGCATCCTCACCTGACAGCGAGCCCATCACAGACCTGGTGGAAATGGAAACAGCATCACAGGTAAGCTCTGAGGACTGCTCATGGCTGACGAGAGAACAATGCTGTCCTTAGGGTCCATGTCCATCATACCCAGGGCTGTCCTCCCAGACCATTCCATGATGAGCTCTTAGTACTGAGTATCAGTGTGGGGGCTGTGATTGCTGCATGCTGCCAACGGGGGCTGCTGGGTGCCCAGCAGAGAGCCTATGTGCTGCCGGGGCTGAGTCAGGCTGAACTCATCCCATCAGTGCTTCTCATAATAGTTTGGTGCCCTCCAGTGATGGCTGCCTGGAGATGTTTTGCTTCCCAGCATCGCCACACAGCTCACTGTGCTGGTGTGGCATGGAGAGGAATCTTTGCACCCTCTTTGTGAAGGGTTCTGTGTGGGCACTCAGCATTTTAGGAAGGAAAGGAGTGTGAAATGGCTCTGAGGCCCTGCCCCAACGACTGCAGGTGCCCCTCAAGGGCTCTGGGCAGGCAGCACATACAGGCAGCAGCCCTTCACCTCCAGGACACCAGCCTGGGGTACTGGGGGGCCACGGGCTCTGTTGCCCCTCACAGGGCAGCAGTGGGGCTCATCCAGTCCCTTATGCTTCTCTTCCCACAGAGCCTTTTTGACAACAAGTTTGATGACATCTTTGGCAGCTCGTTCAGTAGCGACCCCTTCAACTTCAACAGCCAGAACGGGATGAACAAGGATGATAAGTGAGTCTCCGTGCTGATGACTGCTCCTGACACCAGGGACATGTCCCCAGTGGGGCCATCTCAGTGCACAGTCCTGGGAGCCCCAGGTCCCCTTGTTTATAGGCATAGAGTAGGAGACAAGGGTGGACTCAGCTGTCCCCAGGGGACACAGTGGTGCTGTGGGGACCTTCTCTTCATCTCCATACCCTGGTGCCAGGAACACTGATGGGATGCCTGCTGTCTCCTCCCCAGGGACCGGCTGATCGAGCAGCTCTACAGGGAGATCGGGGCTCTGAAGGAGGAGCTGGAGAGCTTCAAGGCTGAGGTGGGTGACAGCCCCTTGGTCACAACGTGCCGCATGTTGGATGCAGGCCCACAGCACCAGGCTGGGGGACTACAGTGGGCCTTGGGCAGCTCCCACTGCATAGGGACCAGTGGGGCAGTGTGAGGTGACAGCCGAGTCCCTGCAGTGTGGGGTGGCAAGGACACAGTCACCCCAGCCCTGACACCATCCACAACCTTCCGCAAACCAAGTGCCTCCAATCCCTGTCTGTCTGGCACGGGAAGGGCCCTGTGGGCTCTGCAGCGTGCCTTGCTCACTGTCTGAACTCAGATAGAGTGTTTGGGGCTGCCAGGTGCTGAACAGTGCCATGACTGTGCCCACAGAGTGAGCGGCGTGGCCTGCAGCTGCGCGGGCGCATCAGTGAGCTGGAGGCAGAGCTGGCCGAGCAGCGGCACCTGAAGCAGCAGGCACTGGATGACAGCGAGTTCCTGCGCACGGAGCTGGAGGAGCTGAAAAAGCAGCGGGAGGACACGGAGAAAGCACAGAGGAGCCTGACGGAGATCGAGAGTGAGGAGGGGGCCTGGGGAGGGTGGCGGTGGGCCACGGGGTGCACCCAGAGCTCACCTGGCCCCGTGCACGGCAGGGAGGGCGCAGGCAAATGAGCAGCGGTACAGCAAGCTGAAGGAGAAGTACAGCGAGCTGGTGCAGAACCACGCCGACCTGCTGCGAAAGGTGGGCCTGCAGCCACCCGCTGGGCACAGGGACCTGGCCGGGCCGGCTGCTGAGCATCTGCTGCCATCCCCAGAACGCAGAAGTGATCAAGCAGGTAACGGTGGCAAGGCAGGCCCAGGGCGATGTGGAACGGGAGAAGAAGGAGCTGGAGGATTCCTTCCAGCGGGTGAGCGAGCAGTCCCAGCGGAAGGTGAGTAGGGTGCACAGTGGGGATGGGGATGGCGACCCCTGCTTACACTCAGAGGAGAGGACGTGAGCTCGGCAGTAGGTGGGCACCCCACACGGACCGGCTCAGGGTGATGTTTCTCCTGTCCACAGTCCCAGGAGCAGGCGGAGGTGCTAGAGGCGTTGAAGCGGGAGCTGGCAGCCAGCAAGCAGGAGCTGCAGGTCTTGCAGGGAACGCTGGAGACCAGCATGCAGGTGAGAGCCAGGCTGCGGCCCCACTGTCAGCACCCTGCTGCAGTTTCAGAGCCTAGTCCCAGACCTTTGCTCAGGCTCAGATGGGACTCATGGCATTCATCCTCCCCTAAGCTGAGGGGCAGGTTTCCCTTTTCTTGTCTCAGTGCTTTGGCAAGGCAAGGCATTGCCCAGCAAGTTGCCCTTGGGGTGGCAAACAGCATTGTACCCTTGTCTGTTCCAGACGGGGGTGGGTTTCATGATCATATCATGAGGTTCACACCCATGGGTGTGAGGCTGTACCCACACAGCCTCCTGCAGCAGGGACTCATGGGACAGAGGGGACAGGATCGTCACCTGCCTGCAGCCTGCCTTGGAGCCAGCAGACAGCCCTCATCCCCATGTCTTGTAACCACTGACAGATTGACAGTGTGGCTCTGCCCACTGCAGAGCTCTTGCAGGCAATATGCCCTCATGTCACAGCCTCTGCATGCTCTGCCATGCTAGAAGGTCCGTTGTGCCCACTGTGACATGGCCCTTTGCTACTCAGGACTGCAGGGGTCTCCAGGCTCCAGAGCTGGCAGGGAGTGGAGCTGCTCTTTCCAGGGTGGGCAGACAGGCTTGCAGGGGTCAAGAGCCCTTCATGTACTTGTGCATCAGGATGACGACAATCATCACCCAGTGGCACCCCATGGAGCCTCAGCTGGCCTCGTGCAAGGCCATCCCATGTTGCAAGGCACCACCAGGCTGCCCAGATGTGGGTGATGCAGGGCTGTGCCCTGCCCACAGCTCTGTGCACTGCGTCACGCTGAGCAGTGCTTGTGCCTGGACCATGAGCTACATGCAGTTGCCCACGTGCAAGGGATGGTTCTCTAGCCATGCTTTTAGCACAGCCCTGATGGGATTCTTGTGCCCGGCCAGGCGGGAGCAGAGCAGAACGCCCGGATAGCAGGCCTGGAGCAGGAGCGGGGCAGCCTGAGCCATGCAGCAGCGCAGCACAGCAAGGAGCTGGCAGCCCTGCAGGCTGAGCTGCAGCAGCTGCGGGACGTGCTCAGCAGCGAGAAGGAGAGTAACAGGAAGCAGCTGGAGACACTGCAGACACAGCTGCAAGATAAGGTACCCCAGAAGCACCGCAAGCACGGGCATCCCTGCACTGTCCTGTGCTGAGCCCTGGTTTGGCAGCACTGGGTGTCAAGGTGTGCAGCCTGACGCTAGTGCTGCCCCTGCAGGAGGCTGCAGAGCGGACCCTGCAGCAGCGCCGGGCCAAGGAGCAGTTTGCTCTGCTGCAGGGCAGCGTGCAGGAGGCAGAGCGCATGGTGCAGGATGCCCTCGGCCGCCTCGAGGACCCCGCTCATATCAGTTGCACTGGCTCAGCAGGTGAGATCCCCAGTGCCTGCTGAAGGTGGCATGTCCCAGAGAATGTCCCTAACTCTAACCTGATTTCCCCTGGAACAGCCCAGCGACAACAGTGGCAAGGTGTTGTCCTGTCTGAGTCCTGTCTCTTTGTGTGTGCAGATTACCTCCTGTCCAGGACATCGGCAGCCTCTGAGTGCATTGAGAGGCTGCAGGATGCACACAGCAAATACCTTGCCAACCGCACAGGTGAGGCAGGGCTTGGCTGTGTGGGAGGGGCTGCTCCTGCATGATGCAGGGTGACAGACCGGGGCTGGGACCCACAGCCAAGGCACTGCGGAGCCCAGAAGGGAGTTGGGGAAGCAAACGTAGGAGCCAAAAGGGCTCCTGGGCTGCTTCAGCTGAGCCATGCGCCCCCTGTGCCTGCAGACGTGAGCGCCCTGCTGCCCTGCGTGGCACTCTTTGCCCACCTCATCAGCGACACCATCCTGCAAGGCAGTGCTACCTCCCACATGGCTCCAATGGAGCCCGCTGACCGTGAGTGCTGCCTTCCATGGGGCTGGGAGTCCCTGTTCCCACAGACAGACCCCTCAGCCCCTCCTGCTGCCTGCACAGGGCTGCTGGAGACATGCAAGCAGTGCGGCAGTGAGGCCATCAGCTACCTCAGCTCCCTGCAAGACCCGGGCAGTGTGGCAAGTGCTGACTGCACAGCAGTGACCGACTGCCTGCGCCGGATCAGCACCATCGGGGAGGTGGGTGCATGGGCATCACCCCAAGTGTGAGTGAGGAATGGGGATAGGGGTCAGTGGCCCTCATGGAGCAGGCAGGGTGGCGGCACTGGCTGTGTCATCCCTGGATGCTCCATCCTGTCCCCAGGAGCTGCGACCCAGAGGACTGGATGTGGAGCAGGAGGAGCTGGGAGATCTGGTGGACAAGGAGATGGCGGCTACATCGGCAGCCATTGAGACTGCAGCTGCCAGGATCGAGGTGAGCTGTGCTGCTGGGGCTGCCCCACAGCGTCACCCCGTGCCACCTGCACGAGGCCAGGTATGGCAGCTGAGCAGTGCGGGCAGCCCAGCATTGCTCTGTTCCTCTTCCAGGAGATGCTGAGCAAGGCCCGGGCTGGTGACACTGGGGTCAAACTGGAAGTGAATGAGAGGTGAGTGGTGATGGGGCACGTGGGTTAAGGGGCTGGTTTAAATGCCAGTGTGAAGAGAGGAGGACAAAGTGTGTAGGGATGTAGGAAGGAGCTGAGGAGACACAACAAGCTGCAGTGTTGCAGGGGTGGGTGTCTGCCCCAAGGCTCTGGGGTCTCCCCACCCCACAGCTCACTGAGGTTTATCTTGCAGGATCCTGGGTTCCTGCACCGGCCTCATGCAGGCAATCCAGGTGCTTGTCCTGGCATCCAAGGACCTGCAGCGGGAGATTGTGGAGAGCGGACGGGTGAGCATCAAGGATGGCAGCCCAGAACCACACCCTGGGTCTCCATTATGTGCCCCACGGGTGTGAGTGCCATCCTTGCAGACCTCATCCTGGAACCATGGCACATAGGGGAATCTATGACACACAGGGTTAGGTGTCACTCCCACCCACAGTCTGAACAAAATCCTAAGAGCTGAGGTCTGGGTTCCTGTCACCCTGGCGTGTGGATATGTCCCCTTGTTCCCAGCATGTGATTGTTCCTGTCCCCCACACAGGGCGCTGCGTCCCCCAAGGAGTTTTACGCCAAGAATTCCCGCTGGACGGAGGGCCTCATCTCTGCCTCCAAGGCCGTGGGCTGGGGAGCAACCGTCATGGTGTAAGTGTCACTGTCATGGTGTGAGCATCACTGTGATCTGTGGAGGGTGGTGGAGTCCTGCTGTCCCCAAGGGGAGGGGACTGAAGGCAAGAAGGGTGAGCAGGTAGCAGCACAGGGCCAGCTCGAAGGGTGCTCCAGCACCTCCTGTCCTCCTGCAGGGATGCTGCTGACTTGGTGGTGCAAGGGAAAGGGAAATTTGAGGAGCTGATGGTCTGCTCCCACGAGATTGCAGCCAGCACTGCGCAGCTGGTGGCAGCCTCCAAGGTAAGGGCCGGATACACTGTTCCCCTGTCTGTGCTCTGGGGCTCTGAGTATTGCACCAGGTCCTCAGTTGGGATCGTGGTGCCCCGCGAGCATGGCCCTCCTCTCGGCCCCGGCAGGTGAAGGCAGACAAGGACAGCACCAACCTGTCTAAGCTGCAGCAAGCCTCTCGGAGTGTCAACCAGGCCACAGCTGGCGTGGTGGCCTCCACCAAGTCTGGGAAGTCACAAATTGAGGAGAAAGGTGAGTACGGGGCTGTGGGCCTGCACCCACATCTCTGCCTGCTGTGCTTGTGGCGCTTGGCTGGCTGTAGCCAAGCACAGGATGGGTTCTGCCTGTGATGCTGGGCAGGGGGTTGAGCTGCAGAAGTGGCCCACAACAGTGATGTCTGTTCCTCTGCAGATAGCATGGACTTTTCCAGCATGACACTAACACAAATCAAGCGCCAAGAAATGGACTCTCAGGTAGGAGCTTCCTCTGGGCTTTTGGAAATGCAGCCGCAGTGCATCCAGCATGTTTGGGCTTATGAGTGGGTGCCCAAGCTGTGCTGGGGAGGGGAGCACCACAGCTCATCTGAGCCATTCCCCCACTCCTGGGGCAGATACTCATTACTCAAACACGTGACTGGGGGCACTGTGCCCATCTGCTGCCCACACAGAGAATGTGGAAACGGAATGAGCCCAGCACCCGGGCAACAGCAGCTTGTAGGGGAAGAAAGGGGCATGAAGATGAAGGCTGGACTTAGCAAAGACCCACTTGTTCCTTGAGCATTCCCCAGCCCCACACAAATTTGCTCCGCCCTCTCTTTGGACCTTTTGCTGCCAGAGCATCAGTGGGGGGATGTACCTCAGGACGCTTGGGCTTGGGACTGGTTGACAGCGGTCATGCTGCTGAGACATGAGGTGACAATAGCAGTGTGTGCTTTGTGCTGAAGGTGCGAGTGTTGGAGCTGGAAAACCAACTGCAGAAAGAGCGGCAGAAGCTGGGGGAGCTGCGCAAGAAGCATTATGAGCTGGCAGGAGTGGCGGAGGGCTGGGAGGAGGAGGGTGAGTACTGTGGGTGCTGCAGGAGGGCACACTGCTGCGTCCTGCTGCCCTTGAGCCATGCCATAAAGCCTCGGGATCTTGGGGTAGCAGGACCCTCAGGCAGAGCTCGTTGCCCCACAGCCCCTGACTGCCCATCTCCTTCCCAGGCACCGATTAGCCTCCGCAGCAGGAGCAGCCAGCAGCAGAGACCCCTTCGGTCAGCCGGGACCCAGCTTGGTGCAGCCCTTTTCAGAAGACACACAATAAACTGGTGCAAAATTCACCCTGAAGCACACGCCTTCCGCATTCCCAGAGAGCTGCCTCCAGCACTGAAGGACCAAGAGCCGCATCGCTGCTGATGGAGCCCCTGGGGCTGTGAGCGAGGGCTGCCCGGCCTCACGCCAGCTGCAACCTGCACGTGTATTTATTAGAGCTGCTTGGGGGGTCTCTGGGGTGGTCTCTAACCCTTTAGTTTCGTTTTTGCACAGATTTCTCTGAACTGTTTGACCCAGCTCTGGCGGATCGGGAGCGTTCGGGTTTCCTTCGCCTCTTGCTGCTTCTCCAGCCTTAACATATTCACTGGTGCAGTGCAGCTTCCCTCCCCCACTGAGGAGCCTGGGGCCGTGGGGATGCAGCAGGGCCAGGACAAGCTCTGCTGGTGCTGCTGGGCCAGCCCAGGTTCTGGTGCTAGGCCTGGTGCTCCCATGGCCCCAGCCCACACTGGGGCCCCGAGTGCCTTTGGCCACCGTGAGAGCCAGGGCCTGCGTTGCTGCCTGGGGCTCATTTGTGGGGTGCTGAGCTTCCTCTGGGGAAAGCCGCTGCCCCTCTGAGCCCTGCAGAGCTCACAGCCCCGTGCTGGGGGGTGGCCGGCAGTGAGGAGGGCCTGGGCTGGCAGCAGGAGCAGGGCAGCAATGGGCTCCAGGCCCCGTGTCCCCAATGTGCCCTGTGCTGAGCAGTGCCTGGAGCAGAGGAGCTGGGCCGCCCTGGCACATCACTGTGTTCATGCCAGCAATAAACCATGGGCAAGGTGCTCGGCTCACTGCTGGGCAACATCTACTTCCAGAGGCACGGGATGGCCCAGGGCAGCACAGACGGGTCAGGGAGCAGCAGCCAGCCACCCCAAAGCCGCAGCGAGCAGCCCCGCCATAGCTCTGTCCCCAGGTAGGGGTGGCTGTGGGGCGGGACACCAAGCCCCAGCCGGGAACCTTTGTGCCTTGGAGCAGGGGGCTCACAGGGCAGGGGGGAGCTCTGACCGCAACCCCACTCGTTGCACTGTGGCGGGGTCAGATCGGTGGACAAGTACAGCCATGCCCTCGGCTACCCTGCACACCCGGCCGCCTCGTGGATCTGGGGCCGATTCGGGGGGAGGAACAGCCACGTGGGGCCCCGCGGGTGCTGGGGCAGCCAGCCATGTCCTTGGCACCTCCTGGCCGACCGAGACCAGAGGGGTCTGAGCGGCGACATCCCCCCATGTCTGTGCCCGGGCCTCCCCGCAGGCAGCACGGCCCCGAGGTCACCCCGAACCGCAGAGGGGCGACAGCGCCTCGTGACCGGCCGCGCCATCCCGCACCTCCGCGTCCTGGCCCCACAAAGCAATACGAGCCGAGCCGCCCCTCTGCTGCGTGGCGCGGGGCCCCCAGCTACCTCAGGCCTGCAGGCTGCGTCCAGCAGGGCCCGGAGTGCCGGGGGGCAACGCGGGGACGCGAAGCTGCGCTCTCAGAACTTCTCCTTTTCGTTTTGTAACTCGGCCGAGCGCGGGGCGGCAGCAGCACGCGGTCGGCGGCGGGGACGGGCACGAGGCCGCGGGATCGTTTTTCCATTGTACGATAACGTCGTGTGGTTTCGATTTTTAAATAAAGCCTTCGGCCCAGCGCGCCCGAGCCAGGAGATGTGCGGGTGGGACGCGGGGCCCGACGGCGCTCCTCCGCGTCCCGAACCTCCTCCGGTACCGCGGGCTGAGATGGGGGTAGGCGCCGCGGGGGCGGGACGGAGCGGGGCTGCGGGGCGAGAGCGGCTAGGTAACGGCGCGGGTTTTGTAGGCGGGGGACGCGGACGCGCAGCCCGGCCGGCACCGGAGAGCGGCACGGCGACGCGCGCGCAGCGGCGTTCCCGGCC
>NW_024962276.1:0-245056 GCF_019238085.1 Lagopus leucura | reverse complement strand
GGCGGCGCTGTAGCCGCGGGTCGGGCCATGGCGGCGCTGCGGCTGCGGCTCGCGCTGTCGCTGCTGTGGCAGTTGGCGGCCGCCGGCCGCGGGCTGGAGCTGGGCGCGCTGGAGGCGGCGCGGGGCCGGGCGGCGCGGTGCCAGCCCGTGGACATCCCCATGTGCCGCGGCATCGGGTACAACCTGACCCGCATGCCCAACCTGCTGGGCCACGAGAGCCAGCGCGAGGCCGCCCTGAAGCTGCACGAGTTCGCGCCGCTGGTGGAGTACGGCTGCCACGTCCACCTGCGCTTCTTCCTCTGCTCGCTCTACGCGCCCATGTGCACCGACCAGGTGAGCGCCAGCATCCCCGCCTGCCGCCCCATGTGCGAGCAGGCGCGCCACAAGTGCGTCCCCATCATGGAGCAGTTCAATTTCGGCTGGCCCGAGTCGCTTGACTGCGGCCGGCTGCCCACCAAGAACGACCCCAACGCCCTCTGCATGGAGGCCCCCGAAAACGCTTCAGCCGCGGAGCCGCACAAGGGCCAGGGCATGCTGCCGGTCGCGCCCCGGCCGTGGCCTCCAGGCTCTGCAGAGGGCCGTGGCCCCAACGGGCTGGGAGCCTGCGACAACCCCGAGAAGTTCCAGTATGTGGAAAAGAGCTTGTCCTGCGCGCCCCGCTGCTCGCCCGGCGTGGACGTCTACTGGTCCCGCGAGGACAAGGACTTTGCCTTCGTCTGGATGGCCGTGTGGTCCACCCTCTGCTTTGTCTCCACCGCCTTCACCGTGCTCACCTTCCTGCTCGACCCGCACCGCTTCCAGTACCCTGAGAGACCCATCATCTTCCTCTCCATGTGCTACAACGTCTACTCAGTGGCCTTCATCATCCGCTCGGTGGCAGGGGCTGAGAACATCGCCTGTGACCGGGAGAACGGCGAGCTCTACATCATCCAGGAGGGGCTGGAGAGCACGGGCTGCACCATCGTCTTCCTCATCCTCTACTACTTCGGCATGGCCAGCTCGCTCTGGTGGGTCGTGCTCACCCTCACCTGGTTCCTGGCTGCCGGCAAGAAGTGGGGGCACGAGGCCATCGAGGCCCACAGCAGCTATTTCCACATGGCCGCCTGGGGCATCCCGGCCATGAAGACCATCGTGATTCTCACCATGCGGAAGGTGGCGGGGGACGAGCTGACGGGGCTGTGCTACGTGGGCAGCATGGACGTCAGCGCGCTGACCGGCTTCGTCCTCATCCCGCTCTCCTGCTACCTGGTGGTGGGCACCTCCTTCATCCTCACCGGCTTCGTCGCCCTCTTCCACATCCGGAAGATCATGAAGACGGGCGGCACCAACACGGAGAAACTGGAGAAGCTGATGGTGAAGATTGGGGTCTTCTCCATCCTCTACACCGTCCCGGCCACCTGCGTCATCGTCTGCTACTTCTACGAGCGCCTGAACGTGGATTACTGGAACCTCCGTGCCCTGGAGCGCGGCTGTATACCGCTGCCCGGCCGACGTGCGGCCAACTGCTCGCTGGAGGCCTCGGTGCCCACCGTGGCTGTCTTTATGCTAAAGATTTTCATGTCGTTGGTGGTGGGCATCACCAGTGGGGTGTGGGTGTGGAGCTCCAAGACGCTGCAGACCTGGCAGAGCCTGTGCAACAGGAAGCTGGGCGTGAGGACGAGGGGCAAGCCCTGCAGCGGGGTGAGCTGCGGCGGGGTGCACTGCCACTACAAGGCACCCACCGTCATGCTGCACATGACCAAGACGGACCCGTACCTGGACAACCCGACACACGTCTAGCGTGGGGCTGACACTCCGCGTGGCACTGGGAGAGTTCTGTGGGTAAGGGCTGAGCCCCGGGGCCGCTGTGGGGTGGAATGGGGGGCGCATGGGTTTGGGCTGCCCACTGCAGTGCCCGGCCCAGGCAGCTCGCTGCTTTTCCTAGGGATCGTTCCGTTGTTGTTGCTGTTGCCAAATCCAGTGACTGTTCTAACGCTTTCTTTGGGGGGGCAGCTGGGGCTGGGGCAGGAAGGGGAATAATCCAGTTCGTGTTTATTTAATTCTGTAATTTATTTTAGATTTTTTTTTTTTTTTTTTTTTTAATCATTAGCTGCGAGGAATGGAAAAAACAATAAACCCTGGATGTGTTATTTCAACCAAGCCTCGTGCTGTGTGCAGGAACAGAGGGGCTGAGGGTGGCCGTGCAGAGCTCACCAGTGCTGTGGTGCAGGCAGCATGCAGGGCTGACCTGGCTGGGCGATGGGGAGCAACGCCCAGAGGAGTCAGGACAGCCCTAACCCCAGTACTGCATCCCAACTGATCCACCAGCACAGATCCTCATGTAGTAAATAATGTTTTCCGCTCAGTGCTCGATGCTGAGTGGTGTTGGTTGGAGCTGTGGGGCTGCTGTGCCATCGCAGTCTTGGTGCAGTGCAGGGCCGGGAGCCCAGTGCTGGGCTGGGGGACAGGGTTTGGCCTCGGTGTGCCAAGCAGCAGCTTGAGGTGCGGGTCATGGAAACTTCTGGGCGGCTTTATTTATCCCCTGCTCCGGTTACAATCCCATCTCGCCTTCCCCATTGTCCCAGGGGAAACTCAACCCTCAGCTGGTGCTGCCGGGCTGGGGCAGGAGCTGTGCGGCTCTGGTGGAGCTGCCCAGGGAGCCAGGGAGAGCTGTGGCTGTGGGGTGCCTGTGCCTGGCTACAGCCTATGGGCTCCCAGTGCCAGCCCATGGGCCCAGACCTGCAGTGGGCAGGGGTTGCGGGATGGGATGGAAGTCTCTGTCCTCTCATTTCTAGCTAGTGAGCAGCACGCGGCCTGCTTGTCCCTCATCATCTGTGTGCAGCTGCCTTGGCACACACAGGTTGGTGCCCACCATTCCTTGGCACCAGTCCTGGTGGCCCAGAGCCCCAGTAAGAGCTGCAGGCTCAAGGTGTGTCCTGTAGGGGCCGTGTCCTCTGTGTGCCCCCAGTCCCAGCTGCTGCCGGCAGGCCGGGCCGGCGCCACGGTGAGCATCCACACTGAGCACCCCGTGCTGCCCAGGTCGCTCCCAGCTTGTTGGTGCCCAGCAGACATCTGCCGTGGGGCTGGAGAAGTCGCACAGGCTGTGCTGGGGGCACTGCAGCATCACGCGGCCACGAAGGGGCAACAGTGGAGGCCCACAGTTGGGCTGTGAGCCCAGCCCAGCCCGCAGCCGGGATGAGATGCAGCCCTTCAGTGCTGCACCGCAGCGCTGAGCGAGGCTTTGTGTGTGCATCGCCACCGCGATTGATGTTGGGAAGCGCCTTTAATCCGCTCTCCACCGCCCCTGGGGGTGTTGGGACGTGGGGAGAAGTTGAGCGATGGATCTGAGAAACCCTCTGCTCCTCCGGGAGCAGCGCTGGCGGCAGCGCACAGAGCGGAGCAGCAGGCAACATGGAGGGGCAGCAGTGGGCGTGCAGCGCTGTGCAGGAGCTCTGTGGCCGTTGGTGCCCAGTGAGTCGCTGCGGGGGCACCGTGCAATGGTACTGGGCGCTCCAGCGGTCAGCCCCATCCCTGGGCAGGGATCTCTGCCTGGTGTCCCGTTGCTGGGCCAAGGGGTTGTGGCCTCCCAGCTGCCATGGAGGGGCGGTGTGGGCAGATAACGGGGCCGAGACCAGGGTTGGGAGAGTCAATATTGGCTCAGGGATAGACTCCAAAGTCCGGTGCAAGGCGGGCTGGGCAGGAGCCGCTCACCTGGGCCAGGGCCGGTGACCCAGGCCCCAGCACTCCGCACTCGAAGCCTCTTTGGGACTGAGCCCCGAGCTACACTGAGCCCCAGATCGCACTGCACCGTGGGCCCGAGCACAGACACACGGCAGTGATGGCTGGGGGCAGCTCTGTGTCCTGCTTTCATCCCTGCGGTCGTCCAGCTCCCACGTGGCTCTCGGAGCCCGTTGGGACAGCCCGCCCTTGAGCACCCTGCCTCTTGCCAAGCCTCGCTGCCTCTCAGGCGCTCACCCAGATAAGCTCGTCCCGCCGGGCCCCAACTATCAGCAGCACGGGGCCGCCGGCGCCTGACCAGCGCCTGTCCACCGCCCGCTATCAGCCCCAGCGGCCCGGGTGGCTCCTCCGCAGCCCCAGGAGCTCGGTGCGGTCCCGCTGGCCGCCGTGGCTCAGCCCTGTTGGGTCCCAGGCCCGGCCTGGCGTTGCAGTGGGTGCAGCGGGTGCCACGGCCGCCCACTGGCCGAGTGACGGCTATTTATAGGGTCTCACGGGGCGGTAATGCCATGCAGGGCTGCTATAAAAAGCAGGGCTTGGAAAAGGTCTCGCGGCAGATGCTGGTGTGAGGACTCCACGCCGAGGCCTGGAAACATCCCAGCCTGGATCACGCTCCGGTTTGCCCAGGTCCTGTTGCACACCCGGCAGTGAACCCCTGCTTGTGGCACGGCCGTGAGGTTTCTCTGCGCAAACAACGTTTATCCGCTGCCTGTAACGTTGAAGCCCCCAGACCCAGCGGGGCTCCTCAGCCTCACTCTGCCCAACTGCCAGGCCCCACCGCAGCTCGGGGGGCTGCGCTCGGTGCCGCAGCGTGACAGTGCTACCCAGGAAAGCACGGCCCTCTTGTTCCTGTGGCACTGGGACAAGTGCAGGAAAACTCTGGCAAACACCCTCACTTGAGAGCTGCTGGGCGTACATCAGCACCAGCTCCTTCCCCTGCTTCTGAAGCTCAGCAGAGCAGCATCCCAGCCCTGCTGGTAAGGGATCTGACGGCTGTTTGGTCAGACACACAGAACAGGCCTTGGCCATCTCAGGACTGCAGCAGACAGCCGCGGTTGCAAAATGCCAGCGCAGGGCACACAGCTCCATGCTGCACATTAACCTGCTGTCAGCGCAGCTTTGCACCAGCTTTGCGTGAACGTGGCCCCAGCCATTTCCACCGCCTGGAGCAGAGGCACGGCCAGGGGCTGCTGCCACCCAACCTGAGCAGCGTTTGGCCCAGAAGTGCAGAGCTGTGAGCTGGCCTGACGCAGCTCAGTGCTCCTCTGGGCCTCTTGGTGGGAGCTCCAGCAGGCACGAGGCTGCCGTGCTGCAGGAGCAGAGGATACCACAAAGGACGCGCTGCAAGCCAGCTTTACAAACACAAGTACATAATGTTTATTTTTCATTTTCCAACTTATTACAAGTACAGCCCTTAGGAGAAACCCCCCTCCCCCCACAAATGACATTTATTTTTAAAAAACATACGGTTCCAAAGGTTTCACTGTGTAGGACCTGCAGAAAATGTTCTCTATTAACAGGACAAAACATGGCCTCTGATGGGGACGTGCGAGATACAAACGTCAGTGCTACTCCGTGGGGCAGGAGCTGAGGCTGGGGTGGGGGGAGGTGGCTGGAAATGTGTCTTGTGGCTGCAGCCTTCAGCAGTCAGAACTGAAACAAATACCTGTTAACAAAACAACAAACCAAAAACTCCACAAAACTAGGCTGCAACTTGTCACCGAGGATCCTTTTATTCTCAAATCACAGGAGCTGCAACTGCTGCTTCCATTTTTCCGTGTCACAAAGCTGGGACAGAGCAGCCCTGTGGCTAGTTTGTTCCAAACTGCAGAACTCCATAATAAAAAGTTCAAGCCCTGATTGTATGATCAAAATCTGTCATGATGGAGAGGTGATTAAAGAACACTCTTTTCTTAGAGAAAAGCCGGTGTGCCGAATGGCAGAACCCACTGCTGGGACACGGCCAGCGCGGGGCAGCCTGAGGCACCGGGGGCGCGAGGGAGGTGAGCTAAGGGAGGTGTGACTGCAGGAGATGAGAGCACGGCTGGAGAGGGACTGGGGACCCTCACGAGTGCCCCGGTGCGACCCCAGCTACTGATAGGAAAATGAGTTTTCAGAGGGGGAAAATATACAGCAAACACCATTTGATATAAACTGTACATGTGCCAAAGCAAGACAACGGTATCTTACAGGTGTTCTTTATACAAGATCACAGCTAGAAACAAGCCACTTTCAATTACTAGAAAATTAATTTAAAAAGTTAAACGTAACATGTTTCTGCTGCTCCCCTTGCCCTTGAGCTCCCCAGGGGTGTGCAGAAAACCATGCTCTCCCGTATGCTTCTGGCACTCGGTTCATCCAAAGGGCTACGACTGCGTGCTGGTCAAGGTGAGCAGGGAAACCTGCTGCCTACTCTGCCACCTCGGCACAGAGCTGAGCTCGGAAGACCCCTCTGGAGCACAACAACTCCAGAGATCGCTCCCCGAGAAGAGAGGGGGGAAAAGCGAGAGCACCTCGAAGCCAATTGTGTTAGGATGCTGGTGAAAGCTGTGTCTCCATAAACGTAAGTGCTTGCTCGCTACGCGGCCCTGCAGCAGGGGCTCAAAATTAACACCATATAAATATATACATACAAGAACTAGCAGCCCGTTGGCCTGGTCGCACCCAGTCTGTCCGTGGAGCAACACAATCCCTCCCTGCACAGCTCGGGGCCGATCTCACAGTGCAGGCAGCAGAGCCCGAGGCAGCGGCAAGGGCTGGAGCTGGAGTAGGCTTCGTGCCCCCCTGCCCAGTCAGGCTTTGGCCAGGCCTTTCCTTCGCCCTCCCGCCTTCCCCTCCTGGAAGGACAGACACGTATCATCTCTGTGTAATTTGCAGGAAGCAGTTAAGTCATCTCCGCTCGCTCAACGGATGACAAAATATTTGAGGAAACTGCAGAAAAATTAAAGTTAAGATGGGCCAAAGGAAAGGCTGGATTAATAGCAAAGTGCCCTGCTGCTTCTTTACTCCCTCCAGACAACCCATCCTGCTGCCCAGCAGCACCAGAAGGCCTGCTCCAGCTCTGGCTCTCCCCCTGGTCCCCGTCCCCCCCCCCCGCCATCCCTCACTTCTTCCTTCTCCGCCCCCGGGAATGCTCGAGGGGCTCGGACTCACTGTCCCCTTCCTGCTCCTCCAGTCCCTGGCAACCAGCAGAGAGCTTCTTGCGTTTTCTGCGTGCGTAGGTGTGGCCAGGCAGGTGCTTGTGCACCATGTCGATCAAACACTGTTCCGTCTTCTCCAGGCAGGACAGTACGTGACTCCCGTTCTGGTTGTAGCGCTCGGCGTTGGAGAACACCTGCTTCATGTCAGAGAGGAACTCCTGCACCGAGCGGTAATTGCCACAAGAGCACTTGCTCTGCATAGTCTGGAAGTCCATGGGGTTGCTGATGACCTCACAGTAATCTTCGGCGTCTTCTGTGGTCACTGGCTCCCTGATGAATGAAGAGCCACAAAGAGGAAGGAAATGAGCAGATCTGGCCCTGCACAGCGCAGAGCTGCCAAGCGTGAGCAGCAGCCCCAGCACACCCCACCACAGTGCCATCGGAAATCACATGCCTCGAGAGCAGCAGACAGGTCAGCTCTGCAGCGGGTGCAGCACTGATAACAGGAAGGAGGGCGGTGCAGGGAGCGGCGCGCGGCTCGACGGCTCTGTGCACCACTGCCCACAAACCCGGGGGCTGCTGAAAACCGATCCCAGCCTCCTGCCCTTGTCCCACAACCGATCGCATTGCTATCCTGCACCAGAGGAACCCCAGGTCTCCATTCCAGCAGAGAACTGAGACCACGGTGATTTCTATTGGAGCAACTTCTAATGGAGCACTTCTCCCCAAGTGTCACTTGCTACACCTAACACAGGATGCACAATTCACAACCAGCCAGTGGATCCAGCAGGACCACAGCATGGTGCCCCATAGTCCTGTGTGCACGCAGGAGGCCGCCTCCCCTCACCTGAAGGGCCAGCTGAAGCGGTACTTGATCAGCTTGCTGAGGATTTCCTCACACTTCTGCAGCTCGAGGCTCTGGCGACGCGCCGTCTTCCTTGTTTGAAGGACCTGCCCACACAAAGGAGGGATGCTGTTAAAAGGAGGGGAACCACCATGAGCCTCAGCGTTCAGCAAACAATATCTAGGGTGAAGCAGCTAGTTCCTAGCAGAGCTTTTCTTTTCAATCCTTTTGCTCACAAGCCAGTGCTTCATGGTGTGGGAATATACAGAAGTACTGCAGGAAAAAACTTCTGGTCTTTCAAATGTAGCCATCTTCCACAATAATCGAAAGCGCTCTGCTGTGGGACCTTTGATAGCAACAGCCAAGACATGTGGTGGGGGCCTGAGTTACAAAATGGGAGCCCCATACAGAAGCTCTGATGGGAATAGATCACAAGCAGCCTCTCTTCTCACTGGGGGCAGCAAGCTTTTTCAAGATAGGTTCAAAGACAACATGGTCAAAGCAAGCAGCCAAAGAATACAGACAGCAAATGCAGAGTGTAAATTCCCTCTATGAGCCCCTGGCGGACAGCATGTGAGAGGCAGAGGGGGACAGCACTTGTGTTGCTGTACTGACAGGCCCATCGTAGAGCCTACTCTGCCATCTTAAATACCAGAGAGCAGCTGATGCCTCCGGATTGCTGTCCTGTACACAGGAGTGACACAAGGTCAGTCGTTTGCCTGCAGAGCTGTAGGTCAGCACAGGGAGATCTCCTCGGCTCTGCCACACGGCTCACAAGGCATCGCACTGCTTGAGGTATGTCTGTGATGGGAAGGCTCCAAAACACATGGAGACGTTCCTGAACAGCTTTCATCTCTTCACAGGACAAACAGTTCATGGAAGAGCCCTGGGCAGTTTTTCAGAGCTCCTGACCCAGCTGCTCCCTATTTTTCCCCACCTGAGTATTTCACTGTGCTCACTATGCTCACAGGGGGAGCCCGTGATGAGCTTGCTGGTTTGGTTGCCCTCCACTCTGTAACATGGACCAGACTGAAGGATGCTGCAGATCCGGCAGCCAGCCCACTCACAATCAGCACAAGAAGCTTGAAGACATGATCGAACCACTCAAGAAGAGTGGCAGGGTACACAGGCAGCACCACCACTGCTGCTCAGCAGACAGATGGCAGATGGAGCAGGAGCTGTGACACGGCCCGTGCAGCTCTGGTATCCTCACGTATGTGCTGCAGTGTGGCCCTCCCCAGGACAACCAGCACAGCACGCACGCACAAGATTGCTCTGTTCAGGAACAGAAGGTTTTATTCTTTAAATGTCAAGTGAAACCTAAGCCAGCTGAATTATGTCCCGGAGGTTGGAGAGTGACCATACGCACAACAACTGTCAGAAAATGGCCAAGGCTAGGGAGTGAGGGTCCTACATTGCTGGCATTCTCTGACCATCCAGGACCTCCTCAATCCCCCCACCTCTCTGCAGAGACATATGGATGCTATTTAAAACCCTTTAACAAGCTGCAGGCTGCCTGCTAATCAAGGGGGACAATGTGTGAAAGCGGCTGGGGAAAGATGTCTGGCATATCTCTGCTCTGTGTGCACCAGGCCCTTAAGGATATGCCTCCTTTGTTAACCCACCCGCAGCCCAGCACAGGTTTCACAGTACAATTCAGGGCATTTCTTTGGGAAGGGGAGGGGAAGAAGTGTGACACCTGTTTCGTTTATAACTCATGATGTGAGCAGCCCCCGGGGAGCAATTTGGCTCTTACCAGCTCATCAATGTCTGCGCTGTTGACAGGTGCAGCCCGCTGCCGGGGTCCCCTGGCAGGGTGCAGCGACTGCTTCTTCCTTTGGTGCCTTCCCTGCCTCGAGGAGTACATGGCTGTGCTCTGCTTGCCGCGGGCGGCCTTTCTGGGTCTCACTGAAACACATAAGCCAGTGGCTTAGAGGAATGGGTTAACCTGGAAGCAGAGATCACAAGCCCTTTGCACAGCGGCAGCGCCAGGCAGCCTCACTCACAGCACAGCGAACGCAGGGATGATGGTGGTGACCCGGCTTTCTGTCACCATCCTCACTCAGCACATGCCCCTGTCAGCTGTGCTCTATACCCTCTCCAGATGAGCTATGCTGGTAACAGCCCACATCCAAAAAAAGGCCACTGCTGTCTGGCAGCAGCTTTCTAAGGGTGGTCATGCATGCCAGCTTCCAGCAGACCCCAGCTTCTGCAGGACATCTGGAGGCTTTCAGCTGCTCTGCCCCAAAGCTTTGCCTTCTGTCTGAGCGTTGCAGTAAAGACCTGCAGAATGAAGCGCTGAAACCCTGCTGTATCCAGACTTGAAGGATGGTGAGGGACAGACATTTGTTTTAAACATGACTGCAACATCCTTTCAGAAAGCATCGGGTGCAGGAACCTGCAGACCTCCTTCGGGTTCCCACTGCCCCTCAGGGTGCTCTGCCAAGCGCTTACTAGTGGCCCACACAGAGGGTAAGTCAGTTGCTAAGCCCCCCTGAAAACTGAACTGCGTGCAGAGGGAGTGTCGTGTTACTGCAGCGGGGAGCTGCGAGTGGGAAACAATGGGATTTTATTCCCCAAGACAGGAGCTGCTGCGTTGCGTCCCACAGAAGCGCTCTGTGTGCGAGTCTGCCTGTCAGAGCACTGCGCCCATGGAAACAAGCACGGCGTTGAAGGCCCTCGCCTTAAGTTTCTCTCTGTACCAAGGGAACGTGTAGGTCTTCCTCCCCAGCCAAGCTCCTTCCATCTGGTCAGAAGGGTCTGAGCAAGCTGCATCCAGCGTGCTGCAGCGCTCCATCTGCAGCCTCTAATCCAGCCCTGCCCCATAAATCATCCCTCCCAGCCCCCCTGCAGGAGCAGCGCGTGTCAGGGCAGCGGGCCGCCTGCCTGCTGTCACTCCTGCTTGTGTGTCAAGCGTGAGGCATGTGTTAGATGTCTGACAATCCAACATTCTAGGTTATATCCCTCAGGATAAACGCCATGAGGATTAATGGGACTTCTCTATTAAAACAAAAGTTTTCCACAGTGACCTTTCCACGTTAATGCTCTTTAAAACCACGGGGTTGCATTTAGTGCTTTATTTTTAGTGACTGTAACCCTTATGCTATTGTTTGGAAACCTTGGCTTTGCTCCTGACTTGGCTGCGCAACATCGGCTGAACATACTCCAAGTGTGGACATGGATACACCACAGAACAACAAGCAGCACGCATAGCCAGGGTATCAGTGAACACCCCTGAAACCAGAATAAAGCAGGCGAATCGAGACTGATAGACCCGGATGGAAACCCCTGAAAGAATACAGGATAATCCTTGGGGTCCTGGTCTCTGAATTTCACCATCTGCCCTGGTTAGGACAGGCTGAAGCTAATTTTATGTCAGTCAAGGACATTTTGACAGAAAGCAAAAGTTGGCTGTGTGCTGTTCTGAGACTGAGCTGCTCATTGCACCAAGTTGCCCAAACAAGACGGAGTCAAACTCCCTTAAAAACAAAGTCAACATGCATACCAGAAATTGCACTGCACGCTGGGGTAGGCAAGTAGTCACTGATGAGTCTAGAAAATGTTATTTCACTCCGCTCAGGAGTGAGTCAGCTGTGTATCCTGAGTGGTCTCTATGCAACCAACAGGTGCTGGCTGCCCAGGCCCTGCTGCACTTTGACTACTGTGCCTTCCCACGGGAACCAACAGATGAGGTCCTGGTCTGACTACTTAAAAATGGCCCCTTTCCACTAGAAATCCTGCATGTAAGGTGCTACTAGCTTGTGCTAGGAAGGGAAAAAGCAAGAGCAGTAGAGTGTTGTGGCCAAAGCTCCAGTTTTCCAAGACACACTGCAGGCACAGACTGCCAGTACCAGTTACAGGTAATGCTGTTCCCTAGACCTTCCCTGCTGCAGCTTCTGCTGATGCTGAACGGGTGTCTGCAGTGTTCCCAGGAGAACAACAGTTCACAGAAGCTCTATCTTTGTCACAAAGGGAAGGGAGTTCACTCCAGCTCCCCAGGGAAAACACAATCACAGACTTCCCTTGTGCAATTCCCTATTTCCTAGTAAGAACCTGTTTCATGTGAAAGCACAAGTCTAAAATTGGATCAATTCTTTGAACACTGAAGGCATAGTCTTAATATTCTCTGTTAATTTCCTGCATGGTCAAAGCCTTACGTTTCAATCCAGCGACTTCATAATCTTCTTCTTCCTCTTCTTCTTCCTCAGCATCTTGCTCATCAGAAGCTTCCTCACCTTCTTCACCTTCATCTTCAGCAGAATCCTCTGTGTAGTTCCTAGAGCACGGCAGGTAAACACATGTGTTGTACCAGGACCTGGGAATGAGGAGTCCTGGGCCCCCCGTACTGTTTGCTCACACACAGACTTGACCACCTCAGTGTGTAAAATAAACATCCCGACTCAAACTGAAGTGATCCAGTGTATTTCCAGAGGACCAAGTTGTAGCTACAGCTAAAAGAACACTTCTCGGACTATAGCTGGAACACCCCAACAGCTGAATCTGTGTCTTTTCTCCCTTTTTCCCCACTCCTGTTCTAGATAACCATGTGATAATAGATTTTGACATTGAGACTGCTGCACAATTCTCCTCTCTGTGAACAAGTGCTGCTGTTTCACCCTGGTCTGCAAGCCTTGCTTGAGGAGTTTCACAATGGTTTTACTTTGGGCTGTTTTTTTCCCCTTCGGCTCCTGCTGGAGTATTTCCCCGTTATTGCTTTCCCCTGTCACTACAGGAAACAGACCTTGTTTAGTGTTATTCACAGCTAAACTTCACGTATTACTGAGCAAATCATCAGTTCAGACTTCTTACGTGCTGGCATCAAAGCCACAAAGACCCTGCCCAGGACAGTTCTAACTTTCTGCATGTGTCTGTTAAAGCATTCTAACCATAATAAACACAGGAAAACAAAGCAGCACGCATAGGCAGATGGGGACAAAGGCAAAGCTATTGTGGGAGTCTCGGTCCTCTGGAGACAAGGGAGCTTGAGCAGTAAATGGAGTAAGAATTAGCTCCCACAGTAGAGCAGGGCATAAGTCTTTGCAGGCCAGCATTTTTTCCCCTGCCTGAGCTAGGAAGACAAGAGCAGAAAGCAGGTAACAAGACAGGTGTTACCCCACCTGATGGCTCTCATCCAGCAGCCAAGCAGCTTGCAGGTGACTCCACCACATCAAAGCAACTACGATCGCAAGCTAGAACAGCTGCATTAAAGCCCTGTCATTCTGGAACAAGCCTGATGAATCCTTAAATGGTGCCCAGGGAGTTAAGTAATACTTTTAAGGCTGTGCACCACCTGTACACTACAAGTTTGCACGCCTCCTATTGTGCTGCCACTCTGGATGAAAGGATCTGTTGGCTGCTTATGCATCAGGTGCTATTTGATAGCCTCACCTTGCTGACAAGCAGGGAGATGCAGCATTGCAATTAGCTTACAATATAGGCAGAAAAATACATTTTGCATACATTTAACTTCCAGCCTACAGCAATTCACAAAGCAATTCAGCCCCTTGCTGTCAGGAAACAGCTACTCAATTCTGCTGCACACAACAACTTCGATTCCTCCTCAAATCATATCATCTCCACAATCTATAATGGATCCTACCTCACAAAAGTGCCAATGTTCATCAGGCCAAAAGAAGTGCCAAGGTGGCATTTCATTATCTGATTTTTAGTAGCACACGGGCTGAGCTGCAGCCTGGAGTAGTGTCCGCTTTAATTAGATGAGGCCACAAGAATAACTTAGCCCAGGGCATTAGAGTTGCAGTGCTACCCACTACAATGCCATGAAAAAGGAACCCAACTAGTTGCTCAGGTGAACAAGACAGTCCCTAGTGCATAAATTTTGGTTGATGCTTTGTGTACATTTTCACTGCCACACTGAAACTATTTATTAAATGTCATGGGTCACCACACAAGTGTGCCGAACTTAAAGAAACTCAGAGACACTGAGTCAACCTGGCTATTTTGGTCCTTTCCGAGGGTCTTTGTTTAAGGCTGTTCTGATCCTCTTGTGAAAACATGGCTAAAAATCTGCACCAGTGACAACTCAAAGGAAAGGAGTGCCACTCACCTGCCCCGGGAGCTGCGCCTGGCAGTGGAGGGCTGACAAGCTGGGCACTGCCATTCTCCATCTGGTATCTCATAGAGCGCTGGTCTCAGGCAGAACAGGTGGAAGGCTTTGTTGCACTCGTCACACAGGATCAGCTTGTCATCCTCACCTAGGAGAGCGCAACCTACTTGTAACTGAGCACCACAGCCCTGCACAACCCGCGACGCAGAAGCTGCCATGTGGCTGGAGGTCAGAACGCAGTGAGAGGAAGATGCAAAGTGCCCTCTGATAGCGGGCACCCTTCCTTCTCAGTTTCCACTGCAGTGGAAACAAGCAGTATTTGAAGAAAAGACAAAGCAAAGTCCATTGCTCTGCAAAGATTTCATTTGAGACAAGGGTAGAAAGCCGCCAAATACATTTCACCCAGAGTAGATGCCAAACTGACCAGGAGGAAAGAAGCATGCTGCAGAGAGCCTAGCATGCCCATGAGCCTAGTAAGAGGCTAGGAACATAACCATAGCAATTCTAGCCTCAACATGAGGCACAGTGTTTTTCTTTCTACTTAAGGTAGCAAGCCCATAGGAAAAAAAAGGGCATGCAGCAGAACTAGTCTCTCCATGCTTCTCAGTGATGACAGATAACACAGACGTAGTCCTGAGCCAGCTACTTCATTTACTGAAAAGAAGTGTGGAGAGCTTGCCAGCATGTCCCTAGCATCCCAGTTCTTGAGTTCTGTTAAACCATAATGTGTTAGTCTCAGGTGATCCCTCTCCTACATCTGCCTACAATTTATATATTTTTACAGTTTACATATTAGTTTGGAGGCTCCACAGTGGAGGATGTTGCACAGGTTTAGCTCATTTCTTTACAGAAGTGGACAACACAGCCTTTTGGTAAGCAAAAGCAGCTCCGTTTTCCCTCAGATCTGTCTGCCCTCATTTCCCACTAGTGTTTCAACAAATAGAAAAGGAGACAAAAAGCACATGATGTGGCAGAATGTGCTACCAAGCTCTCTCCTCCAGGCTTCCATCCAAAAGGAGAGGTTATGGCAGAATAATTTTTACTCTGCTAGTACTAGTACTCAATGACTGGTAACACTGTCTAATTTCCCCTTCCACCTGCAGGATTCTCAAGCCCTCCTTCATACAGTCCCTCCTGTCACCTATTTGGGTACTTCCCAGCCTTACCAGAGCAGTGACCAAAGGCAAACAGCTTCATTTCTCTGCTCTCACAAAAGAAACAAAGAGCTTGCTTCTTCCAGCTCAGCAGGCAGTTCCACTCCCACTCTAGCCCCAAACTAGCATCATCCCACTGCTCTCTCCTATTCAGTTACAGGGTGCATTAACCTTCCCAGCCTCTTCTTGCTTGTTCCTTCTGCAGGAGATGGGAACAACTGACAAGGCTCAGAGACCCACAGACCATTCCAGCTCATAAATGAAACTGAGACAGTGGCACAAATGCTCCTGCAGAAGGATCTGCAGACAATCTGTGTCCAAGTACCCCGAATATCCAGGGGACAGCAGCACTGCAGCGTTCTGCAACACTCCGCACCAGTTTCATCAGAATGGTTTATTGGAGTCAGGGTCAAACGCTTCCGTGAAATCAATGCTTCTGAGCGCGTAAATCCTGACGGTCAGAACTCAAAATACAGCCAAAGGCAGAGTGACAGCAAGAGGGGCACGTTGCCTAAGCAGGGCACGGAGAGGTGACAGCGTGCAGCTGTCAGGCAGGCGCGGGCAGGAGTGCGTACCTTTCTTGCGACACACTTTGCACCGGGCGTTCTCTGCTGACATATCCCACTTGATACAGGCATCCAGCATCCCGAGCAGCACGTGCATACGGGAGAAGGTCTGGGCCTCACGGATTGCCGTCTTCCACTTCTCCATGGCTGAAGCAACCTGCAGACAGACCTAACAACTTACAACAAAGCACACAGACACAGCTTGCTACAGTCTGAAGATGTTTTTATACCCTTTAGCCGGGGCCCTTAATAATCAAAACCCAGCTTTGTATTTCTTTCCTTCTACATAGCCACTGCGGCCCTACTTGTGGTTTATCCATAACCAGCCTCGCTGGATCAGACAGTTCATAGTCCTGCTACATTTTATGGCCAGGCTGGAACAACCAACGTGAACTCCTCTAGATTCTTACTCTGAACGTCTAACCCAAATAATCGGCAGTCTAAGAAAATAAAAAGTAGAAATCTAGCACTGCAAAATGTGGGATGAAAGTCAGGAGGCAGCTGGCAGCATCACTCGAGTACGGGGAATTGGAGCAGCCTGCGCTGCCCTCCAGTGGATACCGCAGGGAGGCTCGGGCCCATCAGCAGGAGCTGCCACTCGTCCTCCTTGCCAAAGGACTGTGACATCAACTGTGATCAGATGTGACAGCCCCAGATATGAAACCTGCCCCTCTCCTGAGATGGAATGACCTCAGCACGTGTGAGATCCCAGAATGAGCTGCAAGTGAGGATGACAGCCTGAGATTTGTGCTGTCTGCACACAGTAAGCTGCATGTGAAACCTCCAACTCAGCTCCGGGGGGTTCTGAAAAAACATACTACTGCAGATCGGAAATGCACCAGAACAGAGGAGTAATCCAGAGCCACTGCACATCCAACTCTATCATTAATCCTCTGCTTTACAACAATGAGGTGATGGCCTAGACACGACAGGGACATAATAGAACTCAAGTTAGTCTTCTATCCAAGGAGAATGAAAAACAAACAGTGAAGTGTCAGATGGGAAGAACTGAACTCTGCAGCTGACAGCAATTTGGGAGCCAAACAAAACCCAGTTTTTTTTTCTTTTGCAGAGTTGCACGTTCTCCTCCCACTGCATTTGAAGAAGCACAGTGTGTATCAGATGCTTGGAAAAACACACAAACCGTTCTAGTAAGCCAACATCCCCGTTGCCATTGCTAGCATACAACCTGGAGCCCAAGACATTCAGGACAAATGGAAACCTGCATTGCCTACTGTGGTAGATTACACAGCATCGTGCTACTTCTCTGCAGAACATTGTTGAGGTGCTTCACATACTGTGTAATTGATTTTCCAAGTAACTGTTCCATGGGTTTTGCTGTTAACATACTGGGTAACTGCTGGGCCAAGATAAATCTGCAAAAGCTGCTGGCATGTTATGCTTAGATTTTTCTCTCCAAGCCTGTGGAATTTCACAGATTTTTAGCCTTGCTTCCCAAGCATCATGAGACTGTGGCATTTTAGCAGGACCATTATCAGGGGAGTTCCAATTGCCAACTAGGCAAAAACGGAGACTGAAGGAAGTCAAATACCTTCCCACTGGGAAGGGAGCATTCTAGCAGGGAAAACAAAAAAAGCCCCACAGATACACTGCCAGAGGCAGCCTCAGTCACGTTTCAACTGCAGAGTAACAGAAAATTCCTGCTTTGGGAAAGATGACAAACCTGCACCTAAGAAACTCTTGTCTGGTATCCTAAGATGACAGAAATGCCTTTCCACCATAAACACCTCTGCAACCATAACTCTCTGACTGTGACTCTGGGATGCTGTCTGCCCTCATCGGGGCACTCCAGTGAGAGCTGCCCCCCACCCAGCCCCTCACAGCCACCCTGAGCAGCAAGCACAGGGGCGGGCAGCCGACCTGTGCTCAGACAGCTGTGCTGCACCTCGTGCTGCAAAGGGCCCACAGCTGATGCACTGCCTATGCTGGCACAGCTCCAGTGCTACTGCCTCCCCACGTGGGAACACAGGTGTAAACACACAGGCAAAATACAGTTTTTCAGAAGCAGTCACAAGCCAGGTCTGCACTGCCCTCTTCTACCACTCAGTAGTGCCTCTCTAACTGGGGAGCTGAGCCAGGAGGAGCCTTTGGTGCAGGCAGTTATGCCAGCAGATGGATACCTTATTGAGCCCCAACTTGGGAAGTTTCCCCCACAGGGAAGACGAGGCAGAATGGGCCACAATTTCTCTGCTGTAGCCTTCAAGCACACCAAGTGTGTTTTTCCAGTTCAGCTACATTGCATTTTCCCTGATATGTACTCTCGATGCAGCTACGCCTCTAAAGACTCCAGCTTGAGATGTGCTTTTCAAAGTCTACGTAAGAACACAAAAATAAATCCAAAGAGTTCAATATTCACTGTATGACCATGAGCAGCTAAGGTAAAGAGGGCACTGCACTGCATTACTGCTCCAGAGACACCAAAACCAGAGCACCAGAGGGAGACCTGCAGCGCCACCTGCTCAGGGTGACGATAAGGACACCTGTGCTCATGGCACTACAGGGCCGAGCTGTGTAATGAGGTATGCAGCCACGTTGGAGAAACTGGGCAATACTGCAAAAATTAATTGCCATTTTGAATTTAAATCCTGCAGTATTCAGAAGTACTGCTGTTACAGCTGGTTTGTGGAGGACGAAAGTACTAATCAGGATGTTTCAGCCATACTAGGCACATCTTCTAACTGAGCTGATGTAGTTGAAAACTCTGTAACTGTGAGGGTGAAGCAATGCTACGGAAGCCTGGCCTCGCCATGTCATCAAGGGAGCAAAGCTCTATGGGTAGAGTGCCAAAACTAATCAGGATCAAAATGACTCACTTTTCAGGCAACTAAGAGCTCAGGTTTCATGTCTAACATAGCTGTAGCGTGAGCAGGGAAGTGGCTGGGGCTCCAATACAGAACTCACTGCTACATCAATTTAGATATTGCAGTAAGTCTTTGTTTGCCCTGGATGCACACCCTGCAGGAGTAACTTCCAACTACAGCTTTAAAACACGACAGCACAACGTGGTGCTGCTGAAGATATGCGAAACACCGTGATCCACGTCCTTTCTGTCCCAGAGAAACTGATTTCTACAGCTACATTCTGCTGAGAGCTTTGAGAAAAAA
Source organism: Lagopus leucura (assembly GCF_019238085.1). NCBI lineage: Eukaryota > Metazoa > Chordata > Aves > Galliformes > Phasianidae > Lagopus > Lagopus leucura. The sequence goes on along the minus strand of NW_024962276.1, from coordinate 226,446 downwards.
GGAGCTTTCCATTCCCACTGCACTGCAGACTGGAAGATTCAACAAAGCTAACAAAATTTAGATACTTCAGCACACTGAAGACTGAAAAATTTCTAGTGACTACCCAAACATCCTCTTAACATGGCAATGCCACGCATAACAAAGACCCAAGGGCTCAGCACATGCTGATAAGAGGTTTCAAAACAAAAACAAAAACACAAACATAATGAGTTGAACATCTATTACTTTTCTAGTCTGGAAATGTCAAATGCACCTGCTGCTCCAATGCTGGTCTTGCCACTTCTACCGAAGACAGTGACCAATCAGGGCAAATCATTTCATTTTGAAGGGAGAGGAAAAAGAGAAAAAACATCCCATGTCACCAATGTCCCATTCGGCTCAGGAAAACAACCAACATCCTCACAGTATGAAATGCTGGTTCAGGGCAACTGCCTGAAGAATCTACCAAATCCCCTGCTGCTTCCCTCCATGCCTTTTGGGAGGCTACACCTGTAGAGTCATCCAGCACTTCCACCTGGTTTTCCAGACAAGCTGTGTGTAGCCCAGCCTACCTACCTGTTGCTGTGGGCATTTCTATCCATAACAAGTCTTCTATCCTCCTGAATAATATGCATAACTCTGATATTTACCTGAACCTCGCTGCCTTATACTCACCAGAACCTCAGCAAGGCTCTCTTTTTCTTTGTGGGTCGAAGGCAGTAAGACCCCACCTGTTCTCTCTGATGGATACAACTCAACAAGTTCCCTGAAATGCTGTGTAATGCATTTTTATTCATGTGTTTTTATACACAAGTGAGGAATTTTGCAAAGGAAGTCAGATACCCAACTTGACTCTTTTCCTGTCTACAGAGAGAATACTGCAACTGCAGCTATACAGAAGGACTTTTACTCAGCTAAACCTTTACACTTCAGAGTAACCAGGGAACATCTGGACCCATAAACAACAAACTCACTGCACCCTAAACTTGCAATAGGGAGAAACTGCACAGGATTTACTGCCAGACGAAATTTAATGTAACTCGGGGTTCAAAGGCAGTACAGGACTAAAAAGAGCCCTGGGGTGAACAATACCTTAGCTTCTTCTGCCATTTTCTTTTCTTCATCTACCTCCTCAGCCTTGGCAATGTAGTCCTCTCCTTGATGTTTCCTTCTCTTCTGCTTAGGGGCCATGAAACCTTGCAGAAACTTCTTAATAACACCAGCTTGGAGTGCAATCACACACTCTCCAAAATCCTTTAGGCTCTCCAGTGAGTATACCTGTTAGGAAGAGTACACAATCACATCAGTTGGACATCACTCTTTGCACTGTTTAGGGAGGTTCTGTCCTGGCAATGGATATCTGTGATACTTAATGCAGTGTTACCGTGCACCAAGTCCCACACTCGGTTATGGGATCAGCATGTTGCTGCTGCTTCTGCTGGAGCTCACACGTGGCTGATGAGCACGCATAGCACATGAATGCTTATGTCGGTTCAAAAAAGGAAAAAAAAGCAAGATGCTTCAGGGCAGAAAAGAAAAAGTTCTTCCATGTGATGTTTCCCATCACTCTCTTAACACTTACGATTGCATCTGCACAGAGAGGTCTCTGTTCTGACTGAGGATGCAGTTTAACAGGTTACTAAGCATTCCAAGACAACGTCATCCTTCGGTAGGTGCACGCACCAGTCTCAAGCATGTGTACTCTACCCATATCAGGTAAGCTTATCAACTCCTAAGGAGGTACAGTGCACCAGAAATTCTCACATGAGCAAGGCTGAACTAGCCAGAACACTGCCATATTCAGCTCACTAAGCAGATACACCCCTGAACAGAACGACCTTTAGCTCCTAGATGTGGGGCACAAACATTACTCCAAGTCTAATGTGGTCTGAATTTATGAAAAATCACCAAAAAAAAGAAAACTGCTGTCTCAACAATACATTCTGGCTCTGACACAGAAGCTAAAAAGGAGCCAAAAAGAGCTCCACTGAAGTTCCATAAAGAAGCCCCTCCAACAGCTGAAGAAAACAGGACAGCTGCACAGCTGTGCAGGATATTTACCCTCAAAGCTACAGCTCCCCTACACCAATCAGCCTCAAGTTAGCAGTTGTGTAGTCTTGAAATACTAGTTAACAAAGAATGCATATGCAACAAATCTGATTTTCCCGACCCAAAGAGTCAAGACCTTAGAGTCAGAGTCAACGGGTCTGTCTTTCTTAGCACTACTTTGACTTTCCACTCACTCTTGCTTCAAATTCCGGTGTCACATCAACGTATCCCAACCCTCCTTTCTGCAGCCGAGTTGCAACCTCAATGAGATCACTTCGGAGGTAGTTCAGCAGTTCCTGGTTGCCATCACAGGATTTGAGGCCCAAGTTCTGTTTCCGAGCCAAGTGCATAGAATGTGTGATGTCCTGATACCTAGAAAATCAAGAAAAGCCTTTGAATGCACGCAGACCAGTGCCTTGTGAGTTGTCAGTGTGCTGGGCAACAACAGCTTCCAATAACAGCCACATGCCCCACCAGTACGGAACGCTCCTTGAAGGATGCTTTAAAGCAAGCAAAGCTCTGCCTCTGTGGATGGAACAGCACTGCCTTTGCAAGCTGCGAGGAGCACCTTTAAGACTGAACCTCCTCCTGATTTTGAGCATTACTTATTGAGTAATACTTGTAGTTACTGTCTACAAAAGAACAATTTCTCATTCTTGTTATCTGCCCCTGCACAGGCACAATCAAAGTGAAGTGCTGAACGTTGCCACAGGAATGGAAAAGCTTGCTATGGTGAGGATGTGCTGTGAAGCTGAGAAGAGACGCAGGGAAACAGCAGGCTCACTTTTTCTCCAAGCGCTCCTTTAGCTGGCTCTCTCTTACTCCTTGTGGATGCAGGCAGTCTATCAGCTCATCCAAGTCCTTCTGACTGTCACAGAGAAACCTGGAAGATACAACATTCACCAACATCAGCTAATCCATCTCTGCAGCAGCAGCTCCTTTTCTTAAGCACTTCACAAGAATTAGTAGACAGCAATGACAATTAATCTACATCCCAACCCCAGGGACAAGGTGAAAAACTTAGGCAGAATGCTTATACCAGCTTTTCTGTAAGACTGGCCTCATTTCAAGGTCCCCAAATGTAGCCCATTTCAGGGTAAGAAGAACAAAAACAAAATAAACACAGAACTAATTTATAGATGTCTCCTCCCACTAAGTTTATTAAAACACTGGCATTTGAATTTAGTAATCTGCCCTAGGGATTAGATTCACTGAATTGCAGTCAGCTTAAGCAATCTGAATATCATTTTTGATGCACTAGAAAAGATTAACATGTTATGCACTGCATAGCATGGCAATTTAATCATTCTTTCTGTAGAGCCTTCGACTGATTTCATTAAGCCCCACAGCCCCTAGGATCAAAAAGAGTATGTTCCAGTTTACACCACGATAGCTGATGATTTGAGACGGAAGCCATGCCCTCCACAAGTGCAGAAGATCTCCCTTCTAAGAAGCTTGCATTAACCTGAAAGATTAAATATAGTATCTGGGAATCACATTCATCAGCTTTCTGCTCTCATCAGCTCTCTGCTCACAAAGTCCTTCAAGAGAGCAATGGTAGCCTGCAGTTAGCTGAATCTAAAAGGGCAAAACTTCTGCACAGTTCTCTAAACAGGCACTTTCAGCAACTGCAGAGTGCAACCACACTGCTGGTCATGATGCAGGGCTGTATGGTCAAACTAAGCTTTCTGATATCCTGGAAACCTGCACCTTTCTTTTTCTTTTTGTTCTTTCCTGTGATGGCTCCGTGCCTCATCTCCTGAACCACGTACTGGTGCGAGCACTGGCAGACCTGGGCTTACAAAAAAATAAAATACAAACACGTAGCTAGCAGATGATTGCTCCTTACAAAAGGGAACTGAAGGATCAGCAAAATCTTAAATGGAAACAAGCACAAGTGATCACCATGATGTGATCCTCGCCAGTCACAGAGAAGACCTGAGATCTAAGTTTTCTTCTTAGGCACAAGCTCAGATGAACCAACTTCCAGCTAGAGAAGGGTGCTGTTTGACTCTCCTGGAATATCAGTATCTGCAATGGGTTCTTATCCTGGGAGAAATCCTTACTAAGATCTCATCTGGAAAAAAAGTATTTCACAGCGCTAGTATGCTTATGTTAGGGGAACAGCCTGACAACCTGCATTGCTTTATTAAACTGATTACGCTAATAAAATACAGAATTGTTTAAAAACAGAAGAAAAATGGTCCCTTGCCAATCATCTGCTTCAGTACACCCCAACACTGAAGGGCATCCTCACTTTGCATATAGAGATCAGATCTTTTGGCCACCATTTCCGCACACTCTTCCTGCAAGGAACAGGACAGAGCAGCTCCAAACATCCCTCACCCACTGGAGCCTGGCACAGGCACTTCTGAAGCAATGACCACGGGACTCAACAGACATTCACACAATCCCATAATAACCATATGTCAAACAATGCCAAACAACACAAATCCTGTCTTTTTCTTGCAGATGCCACTTGTGGTGAGTGACATGATCAGCATTCCTACATTCATTGAAGGTCTACAGACAGATCATTACAAAGTCTGGCATTTCTAAGTCTACTGGAATTGTGCTAAATAGAGACATTCCTCGAGATTATTTAGCATCAACTTGCTGCCAAAACCTTGGGGTAAACCTTTGGACTGATCCTAAACCATGTTTCAGAAGAAAGAGCTTGTCACAGCATGGGAATGGCACGAAGCAAGCTTCCAGTCATCCTGCAGATACCCAAAGAGCACAAATACCCAGTGTGTTAAGAAGGTTGCCTAGGTTGTGATAAAACAGCATTAAATCACTGCTGCTTACATGGGATTCATTTGGGAAATATCTGAGAAGATATTTCTACCCCAGCTTTCTCAGTTTTCCTCCAAAGCTACGCAACTAAGAGGGGAATTTCCTGCACAGTTTTCCTCTCTGCTAGAAACGAAAGGCCACTGGAAACAGTTAACATAAGGCACTGGGAGTCTACAACTACACCGTCTGGGGAAAGAACGCAGGCTGCCGGCCAGAATGAGAAAGCAGGGAACATCCTTGTGAGGAACATCCTTGTAAGGAAGGCAGGTGGGGCCATCCAGGCACATGCACCCATGGGCTGCATGCAGGCCATTGCTTCATTGTGGTGCAACTGTAACTGGGCACCAAGCGAACACCAGTGCACTACTGCCCCTGGAAGTGGGCACGGGGAGGGCATGGTGCAGTGCTGACTCAAGTTATGACAAATAAGTTTATGGATTTTGCCACTTCAGATAAACACGGTCCTGTGAACAGAGAACAACCCGCAGCCGTGCTGGGCGTTTTGACAAAGGAATTTGAAACCTGTCTCAAGATCGCCAACAAAATTGCCAACTTCCTGGATTATTTGTGACTCCATTTTCAGTCGACGTAAAAACACGACTTGCAAATTTCCAAATGGGATGTATAGAACTGTAATCAAAAATTTGATCATGCCTCTTTGCCAGACTTCTATAAGCCCTCTCTTACCAGAGAAACATCCCTCACTTCACAATGGCTCCTTGTTCTCTGCTTTCTGGCAGTACGAACATTTGTGCTGTTTTGAATGATGAAGAACAGGAAGAGTAAAACTTCATCCACAACCTCTGATGATCACTTTGAGAGCTCAGGGAATTGCAGCTACTTTCATCAAACCACAAAGATAAGTTAGCTTCCCAGAAACTGGGCCTAAGTTTTGTCTTTTTTATATATTCAATATATTAAAAACTAAAATAAGTTTCGTTACTTGTATACATTAACAGTATCATGTATTTTATGAGGGCTGTTTGAAGGTAGTGCCTTGTTTTATGATGTTGGCCCACAGCATCAGAAGCTGTTGGTGGCACAGCAGTAGAGGTTGATCCTTCCCACCACTGCCCCGTCACACCTGACAGAACAGCATCCAACATGGAAGCGCATATGAAGCACAGGTTTGTCACTGAACTCCTCCACAAGGGAAAAGTGGCACCACTGACAAACATGGGCACTTGCTGAACGCTGATGGACCCAACCATGGATGCAAGCGCTGTGAGAGGAGGGTGTTGCATTTCAGCAGTGGTGACAGTGCAGTGGGTCACAGCTCCACCAGTGCAGGTTGTTACGAGTGCAGCATGCAGGCTCTTGCTCACTGCTGGTGAAAATACAAAGCTAGTGGTGACTACACTGAAAAAGAGTGTTCTGTGGCTGAGAATTTGCTCTACTGAATAGTGTTCTTGTGTTCTCTGCATCTGTTGCAGTTTCCAGGGAAACTAGTTAAGAGGCACTTGTTCAAGAGCAACCTTTGTAGATGTGGCCCTAGACAATTCCTCTTCACTAACTGTGGCTCAGGCAAGCCAAAAGGCTGGAAACCTGCGGGCTAAACTAGCACAAGTTTGTTGCTGTTGAAAAGGAAACAGGGAAAGGAGAGTACCTGCAACAGACAAACTCAAGTTTTCTCAATCCTCCCAATGAGTAAGAACTAGGACTTCTAGGAGTAGGATGTTTTACATCAGCTTGAACTCAAATGCACACAATATAAACACATCAAAGACACACCTGTGGTCAGTGACACCATGCTGCTATGTGCAGTTACAGCTCCTGCTTCCCAAACCAGCTCCATGCACTCCCTGCCCCCAAAGGAACCACCTGCACCTCCAACTAGGGCTCAGAAGGCTGGGAGCATGGACACTACAAAGAGGGCTGGTATTTTAAATGAGGAGACAACAGGTCCATGATCTTGTGATTCTTAGTAAGTAGGAAGGGAAAGTAACTGGTGCCATTCATGTAGCTTGACATAGAACTTACACACAGTAACACAATCTGAAGTAATGGAAATGATGCCCATGGGAGAACCAAGACCAGATGGAGGCCTTCAAACTGACCACAAGTGGGGTAACCTGTCTAGGCTAAAGGCCTAAATAACAGCCAGGATTCTCTCCTTACACATCTGGCAGCACAAGCCAGCAGGCTGGTCAGCAGTTGTAACAGAGGGAACGTGATACAAGTATTCACTCAAAAGGAGCTGTTCACATGCACTTGGGTTGAATATTCCCACTTGTTCTCATGCTGCAAGGGACAGAAAGAAAGGTATAAAACCTGGACTGCAGACTACGGAATAAGGAAATCAGGAGGACAACATCTAGAGGAGCCCAGGATCAGTACCTGCTCTGGAGGGTTGGTAGAAACAGGGAAACTCCATCTGTAGAATATAGGCGTGAGAATGGAGTCTGTCAGCAACCACGCATGGTTAACTCAAATTGTCTGCTGAGGGGACCCGCCATACCATGGTGTATTCCTAATAGATGAAGAACAATGGGAGTTACTCTGCAGAGATGCCACTATTTTTAAAATGCAACTGCTTTCACAGAATCATAGAATGGCTTGGGTCAGAAGGACCTCAAGGATCATCAAGCTCCAACCCCCTGCTAGAGGCAGGGCATCAACCTCCCCATTTATACCAGCCCAGGGCCCCATCCAACCTGGTCCTGAACGCCTCCAAGGACGGGGCATCCACAGCCTCTCTGGGCAGCTGTTCCAGCACCTCACCACTCTCTTCGTAAAGAAGTTCCCTCCTTCAACTTAAAACCATTCCCCATCATCCTGCTGTTATCTATCCTTTCAAAGAGTTGATTCCCCTCCTGTTTATACTGAAAGGCTGCAGTGAGGTCACCCCGCAGCCTTCTTTTCTGCAGGCTGAACAAGTCCAGCTCCCTCATCCTGCCTTTGCAGGGGAGCTGCTCCAGTCCCCGATCATCTTTGTGGCTCCCTCTGGACCCTCTCCAACACCAACAGCTCTGTCTTTCTTGTACTGGGGGATCCACAGTACCCCAGATTGGGCCTCATGAAGGCAGAGTACAGAGGGACAGTCACCTTCCTGTCCCTGCTGGCCACCCCTCTGCTGATGGAACCCAGGACACCACCTGCTTTCCAAGCTGCAGGAGCACACTGCTGGCTTTTCATCCACTAGAACCCCCAGGCCCTTCTCTGCAAGGCTGCTCTCAAGGTTTGCTCCTCCCAGTCTGTATACACACCTGGGATTCCTGAGCAGGATAAGTGAAAAGTCTATTGTGCACTAATGTACTACTAGAAAGGTTTCAATTAACCCATGGTTCTTGTCAGAAAGACAGGTGCACATGTATCACACAAAGCACAAAAGCATGGACACAAGACTTTCTCAAGGACCATAATGCCCAGAATCTTTCAACAGGGAGATTTTAATAGGCATCAACATCAGTGAGTGTGGTTCTTCTGTCTTTTCCTGGCAGAAGAGTGGCAAACATCCATGCATTTATGAGTTGAAATGGACTTTTATGGTTTGAAACTGATATTCAGCTTCACCACTTCTAGGATCAGAGAGCAGGCCCTCTTCTTTTGCAGGGCAAAGTACTCCAAAAGCAAAAACCACTTCCATGAGATACTGTTCCTGTAGCTCTTGGGGAATTACGGATTCTATTTCTTCTCTTACTATTGTCCTGTAAATTCCCATTCTCAAGGAGAAAAGGAGCAAGACTGTGAAAAACAACACATCAAGGAGTTAATCTGGTACTGATTTCAAAGACCTAAATGAAGAACAGCTGCGGCTCTACCTTGCTATATGTGCAGTGTGAGGCTACTCTTAATTTCATTTTAGATGCACTACCAGGAAAGAGGCAGAAGATGCAGCAGAACACAAAGAAATGAAACTTTCTATACACCACATGCCAACATTATGAGCTATAGCATGCAAACAATACGGGAGTACCGATGTCCAAGGACTTCAGTGCAGTTTCAAGGCCTTTCAGGGTATGCAAGGACAATATGAAAAAGCAGTCAAGGAGGAGACAGTTCTGTACCATCTAAACTCATGAGAGTCCTCGAGAAAGGAGAGATCAATGGCGATGGCCAGAAAGCAAAATGCTGTAACAGGAATATGGATTTCCTAGAGGGAAATTGCAGTTGCTGCTTCCCTTCAAGTAACAGATCTCAGGTTGCCTTTGCTTTTCCTTTTGTAGTGATAGCTGTCAGAAAGGCTCTCTGCAGTTCTAGAGCTTCAAAGAAAGTCTTTCAGTGGAGGGAGCTTACTGTTTCTCTGTAGAAACGGCTTTTGGTGGTCCTGTTGGGAGAAATTCATGCAGCCAGTGCAGAAAAAAATTCAGTCTGAAGTGATTATGTGCTCTTTAGCAAACTGCCATTGTACCCTCTGCTCAATTAAGGGCATGAAGGTGTAAATCTGGTTCAGACCATTCACCTTCACTGCTTGCTACCAACCTGGTTGTGAGACCAGTGCACATAGGCAAGATATCTTCATTCAATAAAAAAATAAAAAAATAAAAAAATCAGCAAATGCTACGATTCTTAACAGTCCTTCCTAGCATCCATCAGATAGGACAGAAATCGAACACGTTATATAACAGAAGAGTCAGACAAAAAAAGTCATCTAGCCCAGCATCTTATTTCTCAGTGGCAGAAGAGCAGAGCAGGCATACAGAGACAGTTCTTAAATCTGCCCCTCAGATTTCAGCATTTGCTCTTTCATAACCTTCTTGAGTGCCAGGACAAGAACGCCTGTGCTTAGCAGTCATCAACAAACTCCTCTGTCAGTGGCTTCTCCAACTGCTGCACAGGCACAAACGAGAAGATCCACAGCAGCCAGGAGCAGTGAGTCGGGGATATCAGCAGATCTGAAGTAGTTCTTTCCTCTCTATTTGAACAACAACAACAACAACTGCCATTTCCTAGTTTAATTTTTTGGTCCCCTGTTTCTGCATCAAAATAAAATGCACTTTAAGGAGACTTCTCCCTTCTGCACTAACATTACTTGCTATCACCCTGCTGAACACAGACACATTACAGCATTTCTGTAATTTGCTTCCCAGCCAATTATTCTCTCATGAGAAAAGCTTCCTTCTCAACTTAAGGCACTTCAGCTCCTGCCAGGCCCTGTAACAACAGATCTTGTGAAGCAAGATTGCTCCCGACTGAGAAGAATTGTTTTGTCCTTGGTCTGTACTTCAGTTTAAGCTCCTTTTCATTTCTTTCATTAGACTCAACCGCAGTTACTAGGCATGCCTTCTTACTTTTAATAAAATCCTCATCCTGAAATGAGCCATATTGAGAATGTTTCCTTACTGCTGTTGTTTTTTCCCCCCCTAGTTTCCTAAAAACTTTCTTTCCTAAAGGTAAGAGGCATTACCTAGCATGGAAACTAAACAATCCTTCTATGAAGGTGATCCACCTGGTGGATGAGGGTATGGCTGGACATAACCACCTAGAATTTAGTGAAGGCTTTGTCTCACATCTGTCCTGGGACTGGGACAGATGTGCACTTTGCTGGGTAAAACACAGCTGAGGGCCAGGCTCTGAGCAGTGCTGGGTGGAGGTCCATCCAGCTGGCAGCCATCACCAGGGCACTCCCCAGGGATTGGTACTGGAACCACATCTGTTTAATACCTTCAGTGAGGATCGGAGGAGAGGATTGAGTGCACCCTCAGGAGGTTCTCAAATGACACCAAGCTGGGAGGAAGAATTAATCTGCCTGGGTGTAGAAAGGCCAGTTGCACCAGGGGACATTCAGGCTGGATATCAGGAATAGTTTCTTCTCCAGAAGAGAGGTGAAGGAGTCACCATCCCTGGAGGTGCTCTTGAACTGTGGAGATGTGGCACTGAGTGACTGTGGGCATGGCTGGGTTGGGTTGGACTACTGTCCCTTCCAACCTTAACGACTCTATGATTTCATGATCTCTTTGAAAGTTTTTGAAAGCATTTTAGGTTTCTGGGTGCCAATTTAAGGTTTGTTGTCTGTTTGTTTTTTAAACTAAGATTCTTAATTACTTTGTTCTCTTTTTTTAAACACCATAGTATGCTTAGATTCAGTATTCTTGTCACTTCTTACAAAGCTGCTCTTCAAAAGTAGAATATAACTCTGTCCTGAGACAACACCTGGTTCATAAAGCTGCCTCTCCTGACTCCATAAAGCACTTTTAAGCCTTGTAAGCCTGTGATCCTCTCAGCACATCAGCAAAAATTGCCAACCTGATTGAGAAATTCAGCAGTGCTGTCTGAAATGCTGTGCTTTTTCAAACTCAGCCTAGAATTACAACTCACAGGGGTTCTGTATTACATAGCTCATCTGATTTGGCTCTGTATTACCTTGAATTCATAGCAGTGTGCACTAGTAGCTTAAGCTATGGCTTTTCTTTCATAATTTGTCCTTCTACTGGAACATGTATTTCCACCCCTGCTGAATGAAGTAGTAGTAAAAGAGGCAGTTAAGGAAGAGCTGAGCGAACTTTCTTGTGAATCATACAATCTACAACCTCTTATTTAGCACCCATGCTCTAGGAATAACTTATTTCCTGAATTTTGGCCACGTAACAAGATGTGCAATCATTTAGACTGGAAAAGAGGTGGAGATCTCCCACTGCAATACTAGACAGAGTGAAGGTACACAGGGGAATCCTTGCTTTCTCCTACAGCCCTCTAACAATGAAAGGCAAGGGAAGAGAATTACGAAGATGTCCACAAATGTCAGTCTCCTCAGCAGTTCTTGATGGGAGAGGAGGAAGACCTTTGGTAAAGGATTTCTGACCTGCAGCAGCAGAACTACACTTTGGAGCTCAAATCACAAACTAGTGATATTTGGAAAAGATGGAGAAATCCCACTTGTCAGCAGGAGAAAACTGCGGGAAAAAGACACTGCTTATAAAGGAGCTGCAGGCATCAGTACTTTGTGAGTTTTCAAGGTCATGGATAACCACAGTCCTTCACAAGCAATTTGGTAGGTACAGGCGGGCCATTTTTTCTTCTGTCGTGGGGACAATGCTAACTTCTCCTTACCATCCAATGCAACACTTGACATAGACTTTCTTTAAAGACACTGATAGAACCAGTCAGTGGAGCAGGTCAAACATGCTCAAAGGTAGACTGTTCACATGCAATTGATTCATTTTGAAGACACATTGGTGGCTACAGCTTGGCATTAGGAAGTATTAAAGGGATAACTGGCTGTCCACATGTAAAAATATTTTGCTAAGCTCTAATAATCATCAACAGCAACAAAAAACAATTCCACATAATGGCGTTATAGGAGAACAAATGCAGTCTCCCAACTTGCTGTGAAACCTAGAAAGAAAGGAGCTGGGGGACTGCTCTGCATGTCTTACGTGATGGAAGAATGAGCAGCCTATACATGTGGCTCCAAAGACAGCAATATGTACAGCTATACAGAGGCTATTTCATCTGCTGAAGGACTCCATGAGCCACAGTTCAGGCCTGTTAAGACGAGCCATGAACAAAAACCTAGACAACCAGGTAAGTCACTGCTCCCACAGATTCTTGTTCAAAATACAGCTTGCCAATATTGAAAGCAGAATTAAAAACAACACAAGACACAGCAAAGCTTTTCAAATAAGAATTTTCCTGATTATAGAATAGGTAAAATTGATACAACAAAAAAGTGTTAATTTAGATTGGCTTTAAGTTTAATTAAATTAAACAGAGTGTTTCTACGGTCTCTTGGATCAGCTGCCATTCACTGTTCACTGTTAGTAATATCAGTTACAGAGGACTGGCAGGCCTATAAACTAATTCAGCAGTTAAATACTGAAAGAGGACTATGTACACAGTAGGGCCTATTGAGTGACTTCTCTGTACAGTTTCCTTGACCTTTATGCTTTGAGTATTTTGCAGCTATAAAGCATGTATTACCATAAGTTCTGTCCTTGCTTGGGTGCAGTGGTCTCTGCAGGGAGGTCTGCAGCACATGCAGACCTGTGAAGTGCACTCATTCTGCCATCAGCAGCTGTGCTCTTCCGCTTGTCTGGAAAAAAAAAAGCATAAGCTCAAATTCTTATTTGTGCTTCTTCTCAGACATACTTTATTTCATAAGAACTAACCTACCTTCAGTTAAGTACTTCCAATCAACACTTCTACCAACAGTGCATTTGGCAGAGAAAAGCAATCCAGAATTACTTTGCCAAAGCCCACAGTACTAGCACTTACAGAAACACAGAGATGAGCAATTATTCAAGAAAATATTATTACATCCTAAAGCACGTTCATTAAATTAAGAAAAGCATTTCAACCATTTCACAGAACTTTAGAATGGCGTGGAAGGAACCTTAGAGCACAGCCAGTCCCAATCCCTGCCATGACCTGGCTGTCCCCTGCCAGCTGCCATACCACATTCATGGCTTAAGTACCTCCAGAGATGGAGAACTCGCAGCTCTAGGCAGAGAACCAGGGCCTCTAACTTAAATCTCTCCTCTTCTAATTTAAAGCCACTCCCCCTTGTCTCATCACTATCAGACCACGTATAAAGTCAATCTTCTCTCCTACATACAAATTCCCTTTATACTGGAAGGCTGCAGTGAGCTCTCCTCTCTTCTCCAGTCAGAACACCCCCAGCTCCTCGGCCCGGCTCCACAGCAGAGGTGCCCCAGCCCTCTGAGCACCTCGTGCCCTCCTCTGGACCCGCTCCAACAGCCCCACGTCTTTCTCGTGCTGGGGGCCCCAGGCCTGGACGCAGGACTCCAGGTGGGGTCTCACGAGGGCACAGCAGAGGGGGACAGTCCCCTCCCTGCCTGCTGCCACCCCTCTGCCGATGCAGCCCAGGCTGCTGGCGGCTCTCCGGGCTGCACGCTGCTGGCTCAGGTCAGCTTTCCCTGCTCCAGAACCCCAAGTCCTTTCTGCAGGGCTGCTCTCAAGGAGTTCTTCCCCCCTTCTGAACACATACCTGCCATTGCCCTGGTACAGCACCTTGCACTTTTGCTTGTTGAACAACATTTGGTCCAGGTGGGCCAATTTCTCAATTGTCTGAGGAACTACAGCCTGATCTTGGTATCAGGAAAGGTCAGAGGGCACGCTGCCTCAAGTATGATCATGAGGCACATGCAGGACCACCAGAGATCAGATCCAGCCAGTGTGGGCAGGTCCTGCCCCACCAGCCTGACTTTGTTCTACAGCACGGGGGGATGAGAGAAAGGCTGTCAGCACAGACTACTCAGAATTTAGTAAAGCTTCTGACAGTGCCTCCCACAGCATTCTGCTGGGGAAGCTGCAGCCTGTAGCTGGGACAGATGCACACTTTGCTGAGTAAAACTCTGCTGGAGGGCTGAGCCCAGAGCAGGCCAGAGGTGGCCAGTCAGCAGTGGTGCTCCCCAGGAGTCAGCACTGGGGGCAGATCTGTTTAATATCTTTACTGACAACTAAGGCCAATGGGATGAGCTTCAATAAGACCAAGTACAGGTTCCAGCACTTTGGTCCCATGCAATGCTACAGGCTTGGGGCAGAGTGACTGGAAAGATGCGCAGAGGAAAAGGATCCAAGTGTATTAGTCAATGTAGTGCATTAGTCAATGGCAGGCTGAACATGAACCAGCCAACACGAACACTTTGCCCAGGCAGCCAAGAAGGCCAGCAGCATCCTGACTGGTATGGCAAGGGTCTCTGCTCCCAGGTAACAGCACTAGGACAAGAAATGACAGCCTTCTGGCACACCACAGGAGGTTGAGATTGGATATTAGGAATAATTTCTTCAAAAGAGAGGAAATGCATTGGAACAGCCTACCAGGGAGGCAGAGGAGTTTCCAAGAAGTGCAGAAATGTGGCACTGAGGGATGGGGCTTAGTGGCATGGTGATGATAGGTTGATATCATCAATACCAAGGTCAGTCTAGATGGTCTAGAGGACTTTTCCAACTTAATTATTCTACTGTGTCAATTACACCATTGAGCTTGATGCCGTTTGTAAACTTGCTGAGGATACACTCAATCCCATTCCTTATGTCACTGATAAACATACTAAAGAGCATGAATATCACTCGTGACTGGCCTCCACCTGGATACAGAGCTGCTGACCACAACCTACAACACCTAACCACTTCCTAGTGCAGTGTTTGACCACCCAGGCACCACGCCACCAAAGCAAAAATCACAGAGCAAGACAGATCTTTGGTTAATCCTTCCACCTCATCGACACATTCATGACAAGGTGAAGAGCAGGCTGAGCGGATGTGCAAGAGCGACTATTTGCCAAAATGGCCTCAATCAGCAAAGCTGTGAGTATCTAGAAGACTTCTCTGCTTGACACTATCCCAGAGGGGTCTACAGAAAAAGTAGTAAACAGGCCTTGAGATTTCTACAATGACAGCACCTGGTCACAGCTTAGCTTACTGATTCCCAGAGAAAAAGCAGCATGTTTGTTCTCTGTGGCAAACAGATGAATTTGTGAGATTTGTCACTGGTGGAGCTTAGCTTGCCCATGGTAAGTAAACAGGTACCAAGTAAAACAGAGCAGTTACTCTGTAGCTGATACTGACTGCTTTTAAGAGAGACGATCATATCCCATGGTGCTTCAGTGCTACACTGCAGTCTCAAAATCCGCAGCAGGGAGACCATAATGAACAAACTCCCCATGTGAGGGTTCCCCTGCGTGCACAGCAGGTTTAGAACAGAGGACTCCCACAAAGACTGGCCAGTTCTCCCTTAAGTTCATAAACCCATCCTAACAATCAGACAGCAACAAGGGAAAGATCCACAGAGAGGCTGGCTGATCATACCTCCTGAGCTGTAGTCTTTTCTGGCTTCTTCTTTTTTCTGATGAGGAAGGATGAATCTGTAGTCTATACTGTCATGTACCCAACCTTTCTCAATGAACAAGCCAGGGACCTCATCCGAGAACAGCCAATACCTGCAGGGCAAGGCACATGCACACGTTAGCAGCCACCTGTTACCAGTTTGGTGACTGTCACACACATACATCTTTACTTGCATGTGAGGGAATATCTGTTCTCAGAATTAATATCTGGGTGCATCTATACATTTAGTTGAGAAACTGGAAAAACTCTTATTAAAATTCATTCCAAGAGCACTCCTGCAAAACAAAGAGGGAGAAGACAGTAACTGGATTCTTGAGCACTGAAGCTCTGCTGGCTCGTGGGCTGTAGCCTCCAAACGGCCAACTACGTAAATGAGCGAAAATTACCACATTCTGTACGCACGAACTTTGTTTCTGCTCTCCTCCAAACTTCAGTGCAGGCAGAGTACCCTCCCCATCAACCACTTCTTGGAAGCTGTTATCTGCTCCTACGGGTGGGAGGAGAGCCAGCAGCACGGGGCCACCTCCTTTCCTACCTGTTGTGATTGCGGTCAGTGCCAACCGGGGTTCTGCGCATCACAAGCTTTGCTTTGGCAATCCCATCCTGGAACGTCTTCTCAGCTGCAGCTTTATGCTTCCGGATTCTTTCTTCCTCTGCTTCCTTCTCCATTCTCACTGTTGGAATTAGTGTGTGGAAGAGTTAGCTTTCTGCTATTGCATATGTATATGAGTATCATCCTTCATTCCACTTGGTCAGGAAAAAAAAAATCATTTATTGGTAACTTTGGTTACGACTGCTTTAGCCATCCACCCTTCACATCATCTTCCACCCACCACTATAGAAAAAAATTATCAAGAAGTGAAGTTTGGATAAGAACAGACTGGAGAAAACATTCCTCATTATTGTTCCTTATAAGTCAACAAAGTTGACTATTACTATATAACTACTGCTATGCAATTCCACATAACAGAATCAAAGATCTTTCTTTAACTACAGCACAACATAGAACAAGGAATTCTGCTCTAGTCGGCTCTAAGGCTGAGAGTAGAGCAGGAAGAACATGATAGAGATGAGCATGGCCAACAGGCACCTGCATCTCCACATCTGCAGCTATGAAGAATGGTGTTCCTACAAGTCCACATACTGAGCAAACAGATGCAGCACAACAGAAACCTCCTCTAGACACAAGTGTCTACCATGAGTAAGTCTTAACATTTTGTTCTTTCCCAGATATTCCACCCTGTGGAGAAGCATTTAAACAAATGAGACTGTGGGAAATATTCTTTTGCATTGAGAAAGTTTGAAGGCTTTTAGCCTTCTATAAAAAGAACCAAATAATGAAGACTTATCTTTACAGTAAAGAGTTTGAGCAGATGGAACGAGAGCATATGGAAGGGGTGAGCTGTAGGGCAGGCAAAAGCTAATATGCAGAGGTTGTATGCTAGCTGCTCACTCAAAGAGAAAGGCAGTTTCTTGCTAGAACTTTCCCAGGGCTGTTACCTACTCTCTTGCAGCCATTTGCTGCATTAAAATAGCTTTGGTAACAGTTGATTGGTAAGTATGTGCTTGGTTTCTGAAGTCCTGCCACCGTGACCAACCCTAACAGACTAATGAGATGTGCTGAAAGACATACCCCTGCATTTATTACACCAACCCAACTGACCAGCTTTCACATAATAACACACGAACACTAACCAACTTTCAGTAACTGCAGCATGAGAGTCCTCCCGTTACTTTCTTTTCTGTTAAAGCTGAGACCATCTTAGGAGTACTGGCTGCGATCTTCATAGGCTTAACTTTCAAGCAGTTGGAGCTTGCAGCTCCACAGATGTGACTCAAGCAGCAACAAGGACACCTCTGGCTGCAACACACACACACTCATCCACCAGCTCAACCACTCAGGTGTTTTGTCTGCAACTGCTTTACTTCCAAAAGACATTACCATTATTAAAAGTAAATGCAACTGACAGGGTGCAAAAGACACAAAAAGTCTATCTGATGGAAGGAGCATGCTGAGATGGTAACCACAGTGGGAACGAAGCTCTGTTTTTCACATGCTCCAATGACACAACCCCCAGAGTCTGAAGCCCTGAGCAGACTGGCTCAGCATCACTGACCCCACAGCCCAACTACTGCACCATCAGCATTAACCCAGAACTCTGCTGCTATAAGGGTATCTTTATGTCTGCTAGTAACCATTGAACAGGTAAATGTAGTCCTGGATAACTGAAATGTTGGACTTTGCTGGATGGAAATGAAGTGATACGAAGTCAAACTTCGATGAAAGGCTGCATCCTTCTCTGCCAGAGAGAGCTTGTTTTTCTTCTGGACTCCAGGAATGAATCAAGCTACCCAGCACACATTCTTATCTTCTTCAGAACAGCATTGTTTTTCCTTCACATCTCACTAGTGTAAACTATCCAAGTGAAAACAACATGAAGCAGCTCAAGCAGCAGTAGTGTCTGGATTGTGTTTCATTTTGTAGTAAGGCTTTGTCACAAACTTGCCATGAAACAACTGGAACACAACAAGATCCAGGGCCAAGCAGCCATCCAGCTGCAGTCTATTTGACACCTGATACTTTGTTTTTCTGCATTAGTGAGACAATGTTCCAGATGCTCCATGGGAAAAGGGAAACCAAAGTAAAATCAGTCAGTAAGAGGTTAACTGTATGAAATACATCTATAATATATATGCATACATATAAATAAATGCAGAAAATCTGTGGGCGTGGTAAAAGCCACAGCTCACAGCACAAGAAGAAAAAAAGCAAAACCCACAATATTCAGAATGTCTATGATGTGGGAGTAAGAGATCTAAGCCAGACCAGTGAGATTTATTAGTACTGTACTCAGTGAGAGACCCCTGGTCAAACAGAAACCAATATGCAGGGGAAGCAGCACAAGGCGTGACACCGGTGAACAAGCATCAACCAAATGCCCTCTGGCTGAGCATCAAGTGAATAGTTACCAGTTTTTAATTGACACTGAGATTGATGATTGATTCTAGTGAGACTTCCAACACCTGCATCCCTTACCAGACGATCTAAAAGGCATAATTACTTTCAGTGCAAGTTAGGGTTGTGTCCAGTACGATACTTCCCTTCTGAGCCCTGGGATATTCCATAGAATTTACCTATCCTCGATCTCTAGAACATATATTTCCAGACTCCACTAAGGTCACATAAACCAGGCTCCATGCGAGATCTTCATCCCTCAACTATTTCACAAAGGAAATAACCCAGGTGGGGTCATGCTGTCCACTTCCATCTGTCCAAGTTTACGAAAAACCAACCAAAAGAACACCAAACAAACCCAGAAGCACACTGCAGTGCTTCACTCTTCATATTCCACGCTCCTTAGCAAAAAGCGCTAATAGAGGCATCCCAAGTTCAGAGTAACTGGTGATTTATAGAGTCTTGAGGGGACAGCCTGCATTTATACAACTCCATTACAACTTCTTTGAAGTGAGAAACCACGAACAAAAGTTTGTTGCCCATATCCTTCTCTGAGAAGCCTGCTAGCATCAATCCGACAACATGCGTGGAGCATCTGCAGGAGCCTGCCATTAGCCAGGAGACTTCCCTGTGCAGTCAGAAGATCACAGAATCACAGCTGTTTAGACATTGGATTTTTTTTCTCCCTCCTCTCCTGTCCTCCAAACAGTTTTTCTGTTCTCCAGCTTTCCTGAGTCTGACAGAATTAGAAGGTACTGTTTAAAAGATGCCCGCAGGCAGAACTAAAACCAGTTATCATTTTTAACATTCCAGATTTTGAGCTACCATACAAACACCTAAAGCTTTCCCCAGCCTGTAAGAAAGAATATTTGTGTCTTTCCTTTTTCCTTTAAGCAAATTCCTTAAAGGCAGATAAAGTTTTTGGAAAGACTGTCCATTAATGTACTCTGCCTTACACCCCATCCCCAACACAGAAATACCCCAGTCTCCATTCTTTTTCTTACCTCTCATTTGCCTTTCTTGTTGCTCCCTTTCTTTCTTGGCTTGGATAGCAAGAAGGCGTCTGCTCTTCACAGCACTGATCATATCATCAGCTTCTATTTCTACCCGGTGCTCAATTTTCACAATCTCATTTTTTTTCTTCTCGTTTCTCCCCATTGCATTTTCATCTTTCCCATTCTCCTTGTTCTTGGCCACCATTTCTTTCCGCTTCTGTTTTTCCGCTCTCTTCTTGTCGTTCTCCTCCTTCAGGATAGCGAGGCGCTCCTTCCACAGCTCGGCTGAGGCCTGCTGCTTGGCCTCTACGTGATCCTGCACCGAGTAGGTCATCAGGATCCGGTGGCAGAGCGCCCCGAGTATCTGTAATTTCTCTTCAGGAGTCAACTCGAAGAACTCCGACGTCTCCAGCTTCTCCAGAAACTCATCTTGTACTTCGTTATCTTCAAAAGTCGCCGAATCCTTGCTTTCATCTACATTATCTGAGGCCTCGCTTTCCTCCTGTACGTCTGACTTGCGTAAGCACAGGCGGACCAACTCAGAAGCAGAATGCAACGTAAGTGGTATTTCAGAGAGCTTCATCCCTAGCTCAGCATAATCTTCAGCAATTTCATCCTGCAGCAGGGTCTGCAGAAGAATGACAAGTACCCGGTTCAAGTAAAGGAAGCCTCCCTTTTCTGCACAGAGAGCTTCCATCAGGGAGACTGCTGTAATGGGATACTGAGCATCTGGCATCAGTAGCCCTGAGTAACAGCTCAGGAATTCCACAACCATGGCAACATCCCCAAAGAGCGTATTAGGAAGCCCTTCTGGAGTATCAACCAGTTTAAATGTGGGCAAGTTCTTCCCCTTGAGATCTTGGTCCTCAAATCTTCTGTTTTTTTCCAGTTTTTCCTTCATCTCCTTCTCCTTGCGCTCTTTCGCTCTCTCCTTCAGTTTCTCTTTCAGCTTTTCCCTTTTCTTCTTCAGATACTCCTTCCGCTGCTCCTCTGTCATGGTGGCCAATTTCTTCCTGTGCTCGAGGAGCTCATAGCGCTTCTGTACCAGCCCTCGTAAATCCTCAGGAAGTCGGGCACGATCCTCGTTCGAGAGCAGCCTGGCTGTTTTGGAGATGATGCAGGAGAGTGCACTTTTTTTGTCTTCCCGGTCTTTGTTCTCTTTGTAGTAGGCAATCAGATGCAGTGCTGCAGGAGGCAGCTTCTGCGGTTTGCTGGAAGACCGAGGGGTGCCTCCAGAGCTCCTGGGAGTCCTGGACACCTTGGTGGTACCTTTAGCCATGTCCAGGAGCGTCATCTGCTTCATTTTCATCTTAGGGGTCTTCAAGCCTTTCCCAGGAGACTTTGATTTCCCGGACGTTTTCTGCCCATTTAAAACCCTTTTGCCTCTCTGTTTTTTGTCCAAGGGTTTGTTGCTGCCCTTTCCCAGTCGGCTCCTCTTTGGAATGTGAAAGTTAGAATCAAGTTTACCAGGCGACATGATCTTCATCATCTCTTCCAACTCCTCTTTGGGACATTTTGAGATCTTGGAGTTTTTCATCTTCAGTGGGGAGCCAATAATAGATTTCTCCAAATGCACGTGACACCACAAGGTAGGGCTCAGTGGCTGACTCAAAGATGATCCATCAGTTTTGGATTTCTTGGAAGGTTTTCTGTCAGGTGACCCAGAGCTCTTCCTCTTGGTTGAGGGGTTGAGAGTCATATACTAAGATTAAAAGAAAGTGATTTCATATTAATATTGGAAGATATATGAAGGATCTAGATAGCTTTTACATATTTCTTCCCCGTCGGCAAGTAGCACACAGTACCTTAAGGTAACAAAGGCTTCTGCAATAGCTTTCATTACAATGCACAGCAGTCAGCAGGTTGATTATGAGATTAGCAGCTCATTCCAGAAAGTTAACATTTAACTTTGTAAAAGAAAGTATTGCATACACACACAGAAAGATTTTAAATGCTTTCCACAGCACTGCATAAAATCACTGTTTCCTCTCAAAAGGTGAATTTCAGAAGCTGTTTCACTTCAAGATTTCTTAGCAAGTCCTGTAGGGTCCAGTCTTGATTGCATCCAGGTAAAAACTGATGGAGCACAGAGGTGATGGCTAACAGCAATTCAGAGACCTGCCTCTGAACTGCCTGGAAGTTTCACGATCCACATTTGCACTTTAAGGATGAGGTCACAAATGAAACTGAAGAAAGAAAATTCAATTCTGAATTCATGTAATAGAATTTTGTTTTTAAGCTGTTGAAATAATCCACCTGACAGCACACTTTCAGCATAGAACAGTTTAACCCAGAGTCAGAAACTGATTTCAGCAACTCAATTCAGTTTCAGGAATTCAGAAAGCCATTTCAATAAGTGAAAAATCAAATATCACACACTTATAATGTGACACATATGACATTTAGGTTATGGATAAAATGACCAGAAAACAGCAGCTGAAGAGTCAAAAATTAGGTAGCAATAAAAAACTCTGCAGTAGTTATCATAGATAAAGATGGAAGCTCACAGGAAGGTACTCGTAAGAACAGACTTAGGTAAAACCAGCTCACACATGCAACCAAGACTGTCAAAAAAAAAAACAGATTTTCTGGTCTCTGCATGTTCACTCTTGAAGGCCTTACTCCAATTTAAGAGTCCTCATTAGCTGTTTAGAGACTTTTTTTTTTTTTACTAAAGATGGCACCAAAGTTGAATCTGCTTATCCAAGCATAACTTCATTCTACAAAAACGGTGTTGACTTCTCTATTGAAAGCATCCAGTGTTAACAAGTTACCGTAACTGCAAGTTAACAGATCCACAGCTCATGCTGTGTATTAAACTGCCAGTTATACAACAGTTACTTTGCCAGAACACTGGATTAAAAAGTTCTCCAATCATTTCTTGGTTTAAAATTCAATCTCTGTGCCGAGTGGGAAACATGGCAGAAGTGCCATCCTGAACCACAAAGCTAGGGGCCTGTGCAAATCACATGGAAGATGTTAGCTGTGTGCTTTTTCCCACACCAGAAGCAGACCTGGAAAGGTTAAGAAGAGTCAAGTTAGAGTACAGAACAACTTGAATTCTTAATGTGAATTCTTGTGGTGGAGCTTAGGGAAGAGGTGGAGAGGTTAAGATCCGTTAGAGACTGCGAGAGGGAGATGGACTGGTGGTGTAACTCTCTGTGAGAAACAAGCAGAGACTGCAACCTCCAGCCTGTAGCGGACTCTCTCCCTTGCCGTGGTCAAACCGAGAGAGCTGACTTAAGAGAAGAGAAATGGCAGCAGGTCCCATCTCAGTGACGCAGGCAGCGCCCTTCCCGACCAACCTCGGTTCCTCAGGTGCCTCTGAGTAACAGGTTTGAAACCCTGGAACTTGAGGGTGAGGAGGCTGAGAATGAGGTGGTGGAACAGGCACCGAGATTTCCTAAGGAGAGGCGGTCGGCTCCACGCTTGCAGACCGCCTCTTCCGGTAAAGAAAGGAGGCTGATAGTGGTAGGAGATTCCCTTCTAAAAGGGACTGAGGGCCCGAGATGTCGACCCGACCCCACCCGGAGGGAAGTGTGCTGCCTCCCTGGGGCACGGGTCAGGGACATCTCTAGAAAGCTGCCTGGGATTATTCGCCCATCTGACTGCTACCCCTTATTGGTAGTTCAGGTTGGCAGTGATGATGCTGCCAAGAGAAGCCTAAGGGCTATCGAGAATGACTTCAAGGGTCTGGGGAGGGTACTGGATGGTGCAGGAGTGCAGGTGGTCTTCTCTTCTATCCCTTCAGTGGCAGGGAAGGACTCTGAGAGGATCAAAAAAACCCTCCTCATCAATAAATGGCTTAGAGGCTGGTGCAGGCACAAGAACTTTGGTTTTTTTGACCATGGGGCAATTTACTCAGCTCCTGGTATGACGGCTGCAGATGGAGCTCACCTGTCTGCAAGGGGTAAAAGGATCCTAGCCCAGGAGCTGGCAGGCCTCATCAAAAGGTCTTTAAACTAGGTAAGAAGGGGGAAGGGGACAAAATGAGGGCTGCTGAGGTTGTGCGGGTAGTTCGAGGTTCAAAAGTGAACTTGATGGGTGGAGTTGGAAGGAATGGAGTGTGGCAGGGGAATGCTGCTTCCCTTAAGTGTCTATACACTAATGCACACAGTATGGGAAATAAACAGCAAGAGTTGGAGATCTGCGTGCGGTCGCATGGCTACAATCTTATTGCGATCACAGAGACGTGGTGGGACAGCTGGCATGACTGGAATGTTGTCATGGAGGGCTGTGTGCTTTTTAGGAAAGATCGGCCAGTGGTGGAGTTGCTCTTTATGTGAGAGAGCAGCTAGAATGTATTGAACTCCACCTGGGGGAGAGCGGCGTAGCAGGGAGAGCTTGTAGGTGAGAATCAAGGGGCGGGCTGGTATGGCTGACACCGTTGTGGGTGTGTGCTACAGGCCCCCTGATCAGGAGGAGGAGGTTGATGAGGCCTTCCTCAAGCAATTGGAAGCAATGTCACGATCCCAGGCGCTGGTGCTTATGGGGGACTTCAATTATCCAGATATTTGCTGGAAAAGCAATGTGGCCAGGCATGTGTGGTGCAGACGGTTCCTGCAATGTGTTGAAGACAACTTCCTGATGCAGGTGGTTGAGGAATCAACAAGGAGAGGGGTACTGACGGACCTTGTTCTCACTAATAGAGAAGGGCTTGTCAGCGAAGTAAAGGTCGGGGGCAGCTTGGGTTGTAGTGACCATGAGATGGTGGAGTTCAAGATCCTGAGTGGAAGAAGTAAAGCAAAAAGTAGGATTGCTATCCTGGACTTCAGGAGAGCCAACTGCGATCTCTTCTGAGACCTACTTGGAGCGATCCCATGGGCTAGGGTGTTAGAAGGTAAGGGGGCCTGTGAGAGCTGGTCGGCATTTAAGCAGCTCTTCTTCCAAGCTCAGGATCGGTGCATCCCTGTGAAGAAGAAATCGGGAAAGGGTGGCAGGAGAGCTGTGTGGATGAGCAAGGAGCTCGTGCGCAAACTCAAAGGAAAGAAGGCCCATGAAATGTGGAAAAAGGGTCTGACTACTTGGGAAGAATACAGGAACGTTGTCAGGGCCTGCAGGGATGCGACGAGGAAGGCTAAAGCCCACCTGGAATTAAATCTGGCAAAGGGGATAAAGGATAATAAAAAAGGCTTTTTTAATTACATTAACAGTAAAAGGAAGACTAGGGAGAATGTGGCTCCCCTGCTAAGTGACAGGGGTGTTCTGGTAACAGGGGATGCTGAGAAGGCAGAGATACTGAATGCTTTCTTTGCTTCTGTCTTCAGTGAAAAAGCTCCCCCTCGGGAATCCTAGACCCTGGAGGTTAGAGAGAGGATCTGGGGAATGGAAGACCTCCCTGCAGTCAGGGAAGAGGTGGTCCGAGAGCACCTAGGCAACACCAATGTTCACAAATCCATGGGACCCGATGGGATGCATCCACGGGAGCTGAGGGAGCTGGCAGAGGTGATTGCTGAGCCGCTTTCGGTCATCTTTGAGAGGTCTTGGAGGACGGGGGAGGTGCCTGAAGACTGGAGGAGAGCCAATGTCACTCCAGTCTTCAAAAAGGGCAAGAAGGAAGATCCAGGCAATTATAGGCCAGTCAGCCTCACCTCTGTCCCTGGAAAGGTGATGGAACAGTTTGTGCTGGATGTCATCTCCAGACAACTGGGAGAAAAGGAGGTTATCAGGAGTAATCAGCATGGGTTCACCAGGGGGAGGTCGTGCTTGACCAACCTGGTAGCCTTCTATGATGTTGTCTCTGGCTGGATGGATAGGGGGAGAGCAGTGGATGTAGTCTACCTTGATTTCAGCAAGGCATTTGATACTGTCCCCCACGACATCCTTATAACAAAGCTGAGGAAGTGTGGGATAGACGAGTGGACAGTGAAGTGGGTTGAGAACTGGCTGACTGGCAGAGCGCAGAGGGTCGTCGTTGGTGGTGCGGAGTCCGGTTGGAGGCCTGTAAGCAGCGGTGTTCCTCAGGGGTCTGTGCTGGGTCCGGTCTTGTTCAACATCTTCATCAATGACCTTGATGAGGGGACAGTGGCCACCCTCAGCAAGTTTGTGATGATACAAAGTTGGGAGGATTGGCTGACAGCCTGAAGGCTGTGCTGCCATTCAGCAAGAGCTGAACAGGCTGGAGAGCTGGGCAGAAAAAAACCAGATGAGGTTTAACAAAAGCAAGTGTAGAGTCTTGCATCTGGGGAGGAATAATTCCATGCACCAGTATAGGTTGGGGGATGAGCTGCTGGAGGGGAGCTCTGCGGAGAGGGACCTGGGTGTCCTGGTGGACGACAGGTCGGCCATGAGCCAGCAGTGTGCCCTTGTGGCCAAGAGGGCCAATGGCATTCTGGGATGCATTAAAAAGAGCATGGCCAGCAGGTCAAGGGAGGTGATCCTCTCCCTCTACTCTGCCCTGGTAAGGCCTCATCTGGAGCACTGTGTCCAGTTCTGGGCTCCCCAGTACAAAAAAGACAGGGATCTCTTGGAAAGTGTCCAGCAGAGGGCCATGAAGATGATGAGGGGCCTGGAGCATCTCTGCTATGAGGAAAGGCTGAGTGAACTGGGTCTGTTCAGCCTTGAGAAAAGAAGACTGAGAGGAGACCTGATCCAGGTCTATCAGTATCTGAGGTGTGGGGGCAGAATGGCGAGGCCGGACTCTTTGCAGTGATGAGTGGAGACAGGACAACGGGAAACGGCCGGAAACTGCAGCATAGGAAGTTCCACACAAATGTGCGCAAGAACTTCTTTACAGTGAGGTGACGGAGCACTGGAACAGGCTGCACAGGGAGGTGGTGGAGTCTCCTTCTCTGGAGATGTTCAAGACCTGCCTGGATGCCGACCTGTGCGACCTGGTGCAGGGAACCTGCTTTGGCAGGGGGGTTGGACTCAATGATCTCTGGAGGTCCCTTCCAACCCCTACAATTCTGTGATTCTGTGATTAATGTGGACCACTGCTTTAGACAACTAAAGCGTGTCACTCCATACAGATGTCACAGATGACAAGAGCAGGGCATCTGCTCTGTAGGCCTCTTGAATTTCAGCTCAGGAGTAGCAGAACCAAACCAGCATGCTGAGAACTGGTTTTGTCATCCATTCCCCACCTTCTGAAGGAGATAGTTTTAGGAATTCTTACCTTATGCGGGTCAAGCAAGAAGTCACTAAATTTGCTGGGGAGAGAATATTTCTTCACCAGCTCATCCTCCACCACCCACGGGGCGTTCTCACCGATGCCAGCGCGCAGCGCGTTGTGCCGGATGAAGTACCTCAGGATCTCCTTGTTGGGAGGACGCTCCGTACGGACCAAGCTGTCTGCTGGCACGTTGCTGATGATCTTGGAGATAAGCACACATGCTGTTAGCATCTAACATCTAGGCACATGACAGACAGACATCGCATGGCTAAAAGGAGCACGGGCTGGTACACTGCCTCATGTCCACAAACTATTACACAAGGACTCAGAAACAGAACTGAGATACATAATAGAGATGAGTAGGGGACTCAGTTAGCCAAAAAATCCTTAGAAGTATTATTTTATGTTACAGACTTCTTGCCAAAGCCCATTGCTTTACTTGGCAACTACAGAAGTCTCTGACCTTTCCTCACACACGCTTGCTACTAACCTAGAAGCTTTTACACATTAGTGTTTATTTTGTCTCGATTTCTGCCCTGATACCAGACTCTGCAAACAGTACTCATTAAGCTGAGGTCAGTGCTGCCTCCATCAAAATGGCAAACAGATGACAAAAAGCATGCAGCAGTGATGCAGCTACGCAGAGCTTCCACAAGCACAGTTCCCTGTGATGCTCAATGAGGTTCTGTTAGAACAAAAGCAGCTGCTCCTGCTTGCAACTATCAGCACCCCAGCCCTCACCATGTTTCATTCACAGCCTGATTGCAGGTGAGCCAGGAAACAGCAGCATCTCTAAAGCCAGTGCAGCACTGTCTCAGCTCTGTGTAGTACCAGGGGATTGTCACGTGTCTCCACACACAAAACCAAACTACATATAGGAACAGTGAGACTAGTCAGCCCTGCTGGTAACTGCAGACATCTTGCTTCCAACACCAACTCCATCAGGAAGTATTATGTCATTTAACATACACTACCTATAGATTATTAAACTGAGCTTCCATGTTCATGTTATAAGAGGAAGGATTCAAGCAGTCATCTCACCTTGTCTTCATTTTTCAGCTTGACATCATACTTGTGGGGCAGGAATTTTGGTGGAGCCCACTTTCTTTCTTCCTTTTTCAAAGAAGTAGGAAGCTTCCGAGGAGACCGACGTGCTCGATCATCTGATAAACCAAGATAAGACATTAAGTGTCTCAGTGTTAGACTTCTAAGAAGTTAAAGAACTCTGATGTTAACTGGAGCTGTGCACCCTCACCACCCACACAGTGTTTGGTTAAAAGTCCCCAGATTAGTTTTCAGAAACATTCTTAAGACAGAGGCAGAAAGGGAAATCCCAAAATAGGTGTGAAATCAGTGACCACACCTGTTTTCAAGGAGCATAAAGGACTACTAGCACTACTTAAACTCATCTCCTTAAGGAAGCCAAGCTGCAACTACTTCTGAAGAGGCAGAAAAGTCGTATGAAGTTTACAAATTGACACTAGGTTTTATGATCTAACTGGCAACCTGCTTAGCTGGCTGCTGCTTAGCCAACTGGCTCTGTCATAACATATTTCAAATAATTCTACTGCATAATTCTATTGCAGGAGTTTAATTTGAAGTCAGTAATTCACTTCCCTGGTCACTAAGTGACTTCCAGCTATGTGCTACCGTGCATGTGAGCTAGTTTAGCTGTGGATTTTAAATATATTCATACAACTTCCCTAAATCACTCTCAGGAAAGATGTAATTGCAAGAGCACAAAGGAATCACATCTCCTCGCCAGCTGACACCAGGCCTATTGTTTCCACATTCAGGTCGCACATTTCATCACTCAAGACAAAAACCCAAGCTTATTGAACAAAGCAATCCCCAGATGTTTTTCACACTTGTGGCTATGACTCAATGAAAGCACTAAAGTAAGCCTGACAGATGAAAATAATTGCCTGCTAAGTATAGACAGAACACAAGTTATAAGATGCTAGATTAAGTCAGATTTTTTAATTTGCGTATCACTGTCGCACATTAAGTCCTACAGCATTTAAACTTCAGCAGTGTATATATAAACTGCAGCTTATGTATACCACAACCAATTTCTGCCACCCATCTCCTCCAAAAATCAGGAGACTCGGTAAGGTAACAGACCACAGATGCCAGGGGCTGCCTGCACCATCCACATAAACACGTAGTTACTTCCTGCCTTCGCCATGTACTCCACACAATGAAGGTTCAATTCTGTTCCAAGTGCTACTCATTACAGAGGTTCTGAGTAAACAAAAAAAGCACCCTGAGTTTTGTAATAGTACGCATGAAAAGCGACTCATCAGCTCCCCACAAGCCTTGACTTGGACCTGCTGTTGTTCCGCATTTGTATTAGAAGTCTTGGTAAGTTAACAAACACCAAACCATGTTTTTTCACTCAACAGCACACTGGAAGCTGCACACAAGACACTTCAAGTTGCGTAAAGGATCTGCTTTTAGAAATCTGGTTCAGTGTCCTAACTGGCAGTGCTCTCTCTGCTGCAGATGTGTACCACACATGACAGACTTGTGCCTACAGTTAACACGGCACTGCTTGGTCCTGGCTCTGACTCTGAAGGACTTGGCCACACACCACTCTGCAATAGGCCTGCAAGTGACCTCTCTACGATTTAATACCTACACTCTAGAAATAGGCATAACTGAATTGCAGCTCACCAAACAGCAGCTGGAAATCCAAGAGAAGATGGCAATAAATCACTACACACTCCTTCCTGAAGTTATTTTTATAAAATGCATACCTTAAGTACATTTTTTGATGCACTGTACTGGAACAAAGCTTACATCAGCCACACTCCTGGAACCTTACAAAACACCCACATGTTGTTGTCTCCTATTCATCAGTTATTTTAGATTTTCCAAAGCAGTATTAGCTCTATGTGCAGCTCAAGCTGCAGAACTTGCCTTCAGGAGCTCATCATCCACGTTCAGGAAAAGCTAGCCTTTCGGTTCTGCAGACTTCCCAGATTTCACTCCCTAAGCAACTAAAGACACAAAGCTACTTTAGACTGCACATCTGACAATAATTCCTGTATGCAGCTGCATTTTTTTTCCCCAACATAAGCACCATAATCTCCCAATCAAGGAAACCAAAGCTGTCTTTCAACAGAATCTGCAAGTTTGACATCAGTGAAACACTTGGGTTAACTGTGCCCCCTGCTGAGCTCAGAGAACGACACAGTCCCACAACAGGCAGTGACGCAGAGCCTCAGCATTCACTCTTGTTCAGTGACCTCAACACACATCAACAGTGGTTCAAATATGTAACACGGGAAAGAAAAAGTGCAAGTAAGCATGGCGAGGTGACCCACAGAGGTTATATGCTGCCTCCTGCAGCTGCAGTCAAGGGAGCACTGCAGGAGTGGGGTCTTCATTACTTCTGCAAAAGTATGCTGTAGAAATACAACATTATTGTAACAGACTCTGGGATACATCTTTCAGAATGAGTTGACGCCTATGGACGATGTTCTGTTACAACCGGGGACGTAAAAGCATAGCATTACATACCTTTTAATAAAGGCCTACATACAAGAAGAGTTGGAGCGCTCACTGCTTCTAGTGATTATGGTATGAGACAGCTGGCAGGGTTTATCTTCTACAGAAAGGGAAGGACAACCCCACTTTACCAGGGGGCAACTTAAGGCAGGTCAAACGTGAGCCATGGCGTGAGAAAGGTGCAGGGATCCCTGCTCCACCACAGAGATGTGCCATGCTGCACAGCAACACTGCCAGCCTGCACAGGACTGCAGCTGAACACAGCTGGTTGGAGCACCACACACCACTGAGCAAATTATCACAGCGGTCCTTATGAAAGATCTCAGCCCAAAAAAGCTGCTGTAAATCAAAACAGTTTGTAACTTTTTCCAGTACAAATCAGAAACAGTTGACAATTACTAAGCCCAGAAGAGAGCTTGGAACAACTCGTATTCTGCTCCTGATCCCACAGCTAGCTTGCTGTGCTGCCTTCAAGCTCCCCCTACTCTGTACCAGAGGAGGCTGTACACCTTTCTTAGATGCTGGACTGACTACTTACAACAAGGAAGCAGCTTATTGCATCTCTTTGTCTTTAAAATTCAGCCTATCCAGATTATTAATATGCTATTGATTTTCTTGGCTTGGGTTAACAAACACTTCCATATCTGTTAAAGAGTATTAGAATTCCACTTTCAAGAAGTTATACAGGAGATTAAACTATTTTGTTGGTTTTGTTTGCTTCTTTTCTTTCAGTCAAAACTTTTCAGATTCAAGATTTGGACATCCACTGCTTTATCCACAGCAAAGAGAAACAGATACAAGATCAGGGAACAATACTTGAAAGCACACCTTACCTTGAACCCTTAGAAAAGAGTTTGGTATGTACGTTTCTGCAGGAACTTTGGCTCATCATTTGAAAACTGGAGTGGGGAAAACCCAATGTTTGCTTTTTATGTCAAATGGGGACATGAAAAAAAGAGCTTGTCTGATAGCAGAAAGAAAACGAGAACTCGCATCTGATCACAGAATGACAGAGGTGGTTTTTCAAAGGATGGAACAGGGATATGGCAGCAGAATTTTATGATTCTGCATCAACTTCTGAGTTCCCCTCACCCTTTTCAGTACACTTGTTATACTTTCAAACCTTACACGTTCCACATGTAGCATTCTGCACTGCACCTTTGGAATACAGAATGGCTTCCATTTTCAAATAAGCGAGGCAACAGCACTGATGCCACCACTAACAAAGACAATTTCAGGACCCTGGTTACACAAGCTGTTCCCTGGTGGCATGCTGTTTTACTACTTACTCATACTTTCCTTCCTGTTGTCTTCCTCCTTCAGGATAGACTCCTTCTGATTGTCCTGGGCTGCCTGGCTGGAATTCTCTTTATCACTGGATGGGGAATCGCAGGCTCCTTCAGATTTCTTTTCAGAGGCCTCTTCATCAACTTTCTCCAGGGGATGTATTTTCACAACTTTCACAGGCAGCATTTTCTCCTTACCGACCTGCATCAGATTATCAACAAAAGTAAGCTTGAGCAAGACCTGTGAATGAGTTCTAATGCTATGAAAAGGCAGAAAGAAGTCACCCCACTGAATAGACAAACAACTCACAATAAATAAATGGGCTTCTAAACTGTGGTTTGGCAAAACACTTAATGGACGCCTGACTGAGAGAAGCTCATCATCTCTGTCATGAAACAACTGCAAGCTTTCCCCTCCTACTCCTATCAGGACACTTTGTACAAATTCTTAAGAACAAGAACTGCCAACCCACAAGTTTCTCCAGCATTTCACAATGCTGCTTTCTCAGTCTAAGGAAGGAGTTACTTTGGTAGCTCCAAAAGAGGTCCTAAACAGATTGTTAGCAGAAAGCTGTTTTTCGTCACTTTCCCTAGTTTAAATGAGCCTGAGTTTTTCCCATTAATCCTTGTTTCAGAGGGGTTTTTCTAATTATCAGAACATCACTAAATACATCCAAGCTGTTGACTTCAATCCATACCAGTTTAAGACTCCCACTTCTAGGAACACGTTACGTGAAAAGGCCACAGCAGATTATGAACTGTAACCACTTCCAATTAAAACAAATACGAATTATTGTATATATTTAAATATATACACACAGAGCATCACACACTTCAGCCGATAACAAAGGTATCCTCACTTTCCCCCCCCACACACACACACAAGTCAGTCCTTCTCAGGACGTCAGTGTGGTGCATCCATATACTTCTGTTTATGGAACTGCTCTGCATTTGAGAGCAGTGCTGCCCCCGGGCTTCCACAGAACAGAAATTCTCACCACCTTTCTGATAACACAAGTGACTGATCTATCCTTTCCCACTCCTGCCTTTAGATATCCCAGATCGGCTCTGTGCAAAAGCAGGGGATTAAATAGAAAACACATCCGTACCTCAAGATCACACTCCTCTCCCACTGCAAATTTGGTCATGATCTCCACCCAAGCTGCATCCACCAGCTTCTCCAAAGATACGGTGTTGTGGTGAACTATTTCCAGCACCGGTTTCTCATACCAGATGGGGAACTCCTCCTTCAAGCTGAGCGAGGGCATAAGAAGCTTTCGTTATTCAGGGAATAAAAGCCAAAATGCAAAGCAGTCTCCCATTTCACAATTCCAGCAGCAGCCACAGCCAGCACAATGTTCCAGGCAGAAGCCACACTGGAATGCAGAGACAGTTTTTTCATGCGCTGCCCTGTGTGACCAGCCCATGAAGTGTTAATTGGCACGACAACACTAATTGTACTTGTCCTTCCCAGAAGGAACGCTGAAGGGGGTTCTGGGAAGAGCAGCACTGCTGGTAAACCCTTTCCTGCTGGTAATTATTGCCTCCTGAACTGATGTTAAATATACACCAAGATCTTGTCATTATTCTGGGACCTGTTCAAAACTTGCTTCCTACAAACCATAAGATGATGCTGGTAAACACTGAGAGCTTCCTGCTTCCTAAACCCTGGCCCTACGCACTCCAAACACAACAAAGAAAGCAAAGGTAGGCTTAGACAATCTCATCTTTCCACAGGAAAAAACGTTCTGTGTTTCATCATGTCAAGATTCTACAACTTTTTCAAAAGAGACAAAAAACTGTTACAAGTTCACTTATTCTTGAACCAGTCAAGTCCAGGAATTGACAGGGTACTGAGAAGTGCACTGTGGAAAGCTCTCCGAGCTGCAAAAAATCAGAACTGTCACGTTACTGCAAGAAGGCACAAAATGCTCTGCTTTTTCCAAAACCCTTTCAGCTTCCTCTGCTGTTTGCTGTTCTGCAACTGCCACCAACAGATTGATCCCCTCAGCAAACTAAACAATCTCGTTCTTTTTCCTGTCAGCAGCCACTAAACAGCTTTTAGACCCATTTAGAGACACACAAAATTTCATCAAATCCTTTTTTCCGCCGACATTCAGAGATGCTGCAGCTAGAGTTATCGACAAACCTTTCAGTCACACTTTGGTCCTTTTTGGGTTTTTTTTTCTTCCTCCAAAGTGCCCAGCCAATCCAACCTCACCACCCAACAGAACACAACCTTTGCCAGCTGCACGCCCTCCTCTTGAGCACAAAGACAGGTGAGGAAGGTGACAGCAGCACTTCAAGCTCCACTGAAATAAGGACCAGCAGGAAATAGGTCTCCTATTCGTTGCCTTTAAGAACGTGTTTAAACCTTAAATTATGGGGCATTTCTCCTCAAGGTGAAGCTATCAACTCCTCCACCAACCAATCAGGAATTTGCACTCTTCGCCAAGAAACACAGAAGTTCTCCTGCCTTGGTGGTACCACTATCTGCCCTGTTTGAATCCAGGTAAAAAAAAAAGTCACAAATTTAAGTAATCAGTTTGCAGAACAGAGAAACATGCCCTTCGTCTGGCATTATTCATACAGTTTATTTCATGAGTACCAAACCACAGATGTGACTTCAGCCACGGGCAAGTACCTTCACAGACAATTCCCCTGTGGCTCTAGGGCCGTGCTGGATCTCGACCAAAGACTCAGGGCGATGCTGAGCACTGCAAGGGCAAGCTGGGGACACATGAGCAAGGAGGAACACTGTTGGTCTGAACAAAGTAATTGTTCTTGCTGTTCTCCCTTTGTTCTCTATCATTTCAAGTAGAATGTATGCCCAAACACTTACTCCAGAACAGCTGAATGACCAATTCCACCACAGATCTGTCAAAAATAATTACAGCTGCAGATCTCACTGATACAAAATGCTCCAACAGCATCTTGCTCTATTTTTACATCAGGATTTTTTTTCCCCTCACTATAAAGAACTCCCATTACTCAGGGAGCTTTAAAACACAACAAATACATACACTGAGCTATTTGAGTTCAGTAACACCAAGCTACAGCAAAGTACCTTACTGTCCTGTTTTCAAGTTCAGATATTTTGCTTTTGACTCCAGAAGCCCCAGACCTACTGCCAGGCAGCAGGAAGGCAGCCACCTCCCCGTCCAGCACCCACACCTCCCTGCACACCCCCTGCCCTGCCCCAGTGCCCACACACAGGCACATACCAGCTCTGCAGGGTACTCACAGCTCAGCAACTTCCTGCTCCTCCTCCCAGGCCTCTTTGTGTGTCAGCTGGCTGCTTCCTGTGCTCTTGCACGTCCATATCCGCTCGCTGTATCGCTCCAACCGCGCTTCATACTCCCTGTAGCAGCAGCAGCTCAGGAAAACAGGAGTTATGCAGTAGGCACCACCACAATAGCACGAAACAGTCTTATTCAATTAGACTCTTTCTGTCTGAGCGCGTAAAGGCCACATTACAGCAAGGTTTGACCCTGCATCTCTGCTGCACTAAATCTGAATGCTTTCAGACCAGGAACTACCAGAGCTCTCCACAGCCTGTCCTCTTCTGCGCTGCCCTACGGAAACTGCACGCCACCAACCGAGCTGAGGAATGCACCAGGAAATACGTGTGGCTGAGCACTTCTTGGGTCTGATGAGACTCCAGCTTTCCCAGGCAGACTTGTGGGGAAGCAGCCCCAGCACCACAGGCACATGGAAGAGGCACAGAAGGACCCTCACCACTTGCCCGTCCACTGGCAACTGCTGCTCCGTGCCTTATGGGGTCACACACATACATGAAGCTTTCTACAGACTGCACGGGAACAACCATCAGAAAATGTAACAGTGCAAATCCTTACTCATCCAGCCTGTTCATTTGCTGTATGCTTTTGTCTTTGTTTTGTTTGTTGGTTTTGTTTTGTTTTTTAAATTTGCATTAGGAAGGTAAGTCACAACTCCAACAAGCCCACTTCCCCGGGCATTTCTCCCCAGTCCTGAGTCAGAGCAGGAGGTGCAGGAGTGTGAGCACTGCCAGGCAGCTGCCCAGACGCAGCCCAGGGGTGGCTGCTGCTGCACACTGTACATCCATGGAGCAGCCCTGCAGTTAGCCCAGCTCACAGCTGCCACACTGATGGTGTTTCCCAGTGTTCCCTGTGGCTGCAGACATAACAGCTCAGCTGCCTGTGGCCTCCTGCCTATAAGGCACCACAACCAAACCAAAGGGGAATTTGGGCACTTCTCTGCAGTGATACCAAACAGCGAAAATAAAACAGGAAACCAACAGCCCTGCACGCATCACAGCAGCTGGCCGCTTTAGTAATGAACAACTTGATACCATAGCTCTGCTTTTTCCTGTGCCTTCCCCATAAGGAAAGCCAGCCCAGCCCTCACTGGCAGGGATGCAAACAGAGGCAGAGCAGCTTCCAGCCCCCTCCTGCACTGCGCATCCCTCTGCTCCTCCTGCACGCTGCAGGCGCATGACCACCCACCCTGCTGCCACAGGACAAGCACAAAGGCAAACAGCAGCAGAATGTTTTTGTAAATTCGCTATAGCTCAAACTTTCCACTACATGCACACTGCCCGCCCTTTCCACTCGAACTGGAAAGAAGTGCAGTGCACTTCAGACCATGCAGCAGGTCTGGCATGGGGCTACACGTGGGATGTGCCAGCAGCACAGAGCCAGAGCTGCCACAAACCTCATAAATAACCAACCGTGGACACAGCTCCGTGCAGTCAATCCCCAGAAAGCCGTAACGCACACGCTGCATGAAACTAGCTATCTACAGATTGTATCACAGCAATGATCGCTTAGATGTTTGTCGAAGGCCAGAGAATAAAACCAAATTAAAAACAAGAGACTGGGTCAAAGAAAAATGTTTTAAAGCAAACAAGCTGGCCACTGTACAGGAGGAGCACTAAGCAGACAGTTCACTCTTTCGTGGGTTAGTGAAACTCTCCCAGAAATGAGTACCAGCTCCAAAATAGCTTAATTGTGTCATAATCGGCCCCACATGTACCAGCTAAAGGGGCAAACTCCCAGGAGTGTATTTAGGAAGCACAGTTCCCAAGGTGGCAGGCAAAGCTTGCTACAATTACTGAGCATGGCACCGTAATGTTTTAGCACTGCCATCCTTCAGCCAGATCTAAACTGGATGATACTGCACTGAAGATGTAAACTACAGTCTTCAACATGCGCACAAAACGCAGCCTGATCAGTATTTTTCTTTGCTGCTCACAGCACAAACTGAAGATGGGTGCAACGGCAGCAGGTTTTGCCTGGGAAGAAAAGCAGCAGTGCTCCCAGAACAGACCCTGTGGGCGCTTTGCTCAGCACAGCCACGCTAGCTCATGGTCAGCCCTGGCAGCCACATGCTCTCACACTGCCTGACTGGTGTCACGCACAGCAGCCAACAAGCTCAGGGAGATAAGCTGGTCAACAGAACACTGTATTTTGACACAAAGCCCTCAGCACACGTACATACACACACACACACACACTTGGCTTTTCCAGGTGCGTGACGAAGTAACAGGACAAGCCCATCCCATGCACAACACGGGGAGCATTTATCTGCTCTGCAGCCCACGTGATCCCAGCAGTCCCTGCAGAGCTCCAGCAGCAAGGAGCCCATCTCCAGATGCCGGCACTTCGCCCACACTACACCCGCTCACTCTGGGCACCGTGGGCTTCACCTGACACCAGGGACCATGTGCAGCACAGCTCCTCTTAATGAGTTTGCAGGGGTATGGCTGCAGAAGGAAGCCACAAGGAAACACTACAGCCAAATAAATCCCCAATCCACTCTACCCACTTGCCCAGTGCCCTCAGACACCTGAACGCTCAGTCACAGGACAGGTGCGTCTACTCACATTTACCAGACAATGCCACAACACCCCTATTTTTCTTTACCCTATTCTACAGCTGCAAGTTCTAAAGAGCCTTACAGAGTACTGTGCCCTTCCCTGGAGGTGCTCAAGGCTGGATGGGGCCCTGGGCAGCCTGGTCTACTATTAAACGTGGAGGTTGGTGGCCCTGTCTGTGGCAGGGGAGTTGGAGATCCATGGTCCCTGAGGTCCCTTCCAACCCGTTCTCCAATTGCGTGAACCCACTGCCATGCACACACCTCACTCATGGACGTGCACCACAGGAGCCCGCACAGAGCAAGTGCTGATTCACTGCTCCTCCAGCTGGGGAAAGCCGGGGCCAACAGAACCCCACCTGCCCTCACTGGGCAACACCTCCCTACAGCCGACACTCCTTTGCATTCTTCCTCTTCTCTCTTCCACCTCTGGCCTAGCTTCCATCGCACGCATCGCCAGCAGAGTACGGCACAAACCCGGCGTTAGTTTCTCTTTTTAGCCCCGTGACGTCTCTCTGGCGACGTGAACTTTCCAGAAGGCGCAGAGCCGGCAGCCCCGCTGCTCCCCACGAGCCGGAGCTGCGGCCCCGCTCAGAGCAGCGCCCGGGGGCCGGGGCTGCCCGACAGCGACAGGAATTGAACTCCTCCAGATCCTTCTCGCCCGCTTCCTCGCGGAGAATGAGAGCGGGCTTTTTTTTTTTTTTTTCCCCCCAGTTTTTTTTTGGGTTTTTTTTGGCAGCTTTTTCAGTCGTAAACGGAACGTCTGAACCGCCAAGAGCTGCGGGATCTCCATCCCCGTCGGGGGCAGCCGGGACCCCAAACCCCGCAGGAGCGCAGCTGTGCCCCGCGCCGCCCCACGAGGACCGCCAGCTCCTTTGTTCCGCCCGGCCCGACCTCCCGGTGCTCCCCCCGCACCCACTGCCGTTCAGCCGCCCGCTCCTCCCCCCTCCGCCCGCCCCGGCCGTGAGGATACTCGCGGGTGCGGAAAGC
Organism: Lagopus leucura; assembly: GCF_019238085.1. Classification (NCBI taxonomy): domain Eukaryota; kingdom Metazoa; phylum Chordata; class Aves; order Galliformes; family Phasianidae; genus Lagopus; species Lagopus leucura. The sequence goes on along the minus strand of NW_024962276.1, from coordinate 188,163 downwards.
CTCCTGCGTGTGCGGGATGATGAAGCGCTCCCCCGGTTCCCCCGGCGGCAGCGGCTTGGCCAGCGGGAAGGGCTTGCGGCCCAGCAACGGCGCCATGGCGGCGGCGGCCGCCGGATCCGCGCGGTGACGCCGGGCCCGGGCGGGAGGATTGAAAAATGGCGGGAGATTCCCCTCCCCCTGCCGGGCGGGCGGCGGGCCCGGCCTGCCCGCGCGCACCCCAACCCTCCCGCCGCCCCGCGCCGCCCGCCCTCTCGCCGCCCCGATAGCCTATTGGAGGACGGCCGGGGCCGCCGCCTTCCGATTAGTCGACGGATCCGCCAATCGCGCCTCCTCGCCCCGCCCGCCGGTGCAGCAAGCTGCCTTGCGCCGCGCGGAAGGTGAGAGGTCGCGTTATGTAAGTGGCGGGGAGCGCGGCGCCATTTTGTGGCTCCGTTATCCGCCCGCCCACTCCCCGCGGCGGCCAATCGCGGCGCGTCGCCGCCCCCCGCCTATCCGGGTACCGCGTAGCGGACGGGCGCCGGGCTTTGTCCTCCGCGTTCGGCTCCAACCCTCCCCCGCGCTCCCCCCTTCCCTCGCGGCGCTTGAAGGGGCCGCGGCGCGCGGGGCATTGTGGGAAGGTGGCGGCCTCACAGGGAGGTTGGTGCTCGTGTCGGTGTGGAGCTGTGTGGCTTTGCGCCCGTTGACCCTCGTCCTGTCCCTGCCTGGCCCCGTCCGTTTGACTCCTGCCCATTACAGGCACTGATTGCCCCTCAGCCTTTCTCCGCGTGAACAGCCCAGGGCTCTCAGCCTTTCCTCATAAGGGAGATGCTCCAGGCCCTGACCAGCCCTCCTCTGGGCTCTCTGCAGCAGTTCCCAGTCTGAGCTGAGGAGCAGAACTGGACACAGTGCTATGGATGTTCCCTGCACAGGGCAGAGCAGAGGGGAGGATGACCTCCCTGCCTTGTTGGCCGTGCTGTATGTGGTGCACCCCAGGACACCATTGGCCGTCTTGCCACCAGGATGCATCGCTGGCTCATGTCAGCCTGGTGGCCATGAGGACCCCTAAGTCCTCTGCAGAGCTCCTCTCCAGAAGCTCAGCCCTTGCCCTATACTGATGTGTGGGGTTATTCCTTCCACGTGTAGCACCTACACCTGCCCTTGTTGAACCTCATCAGGTTCCTCTCCACCCAACTCTCAGCCTACCCAGGTCTCGCTGAATGGCAGCACGGCCTTCTGATGTGTCAGCTGTTCATCCCAGTGTTGCATCATCAGCAAATTTGCTGAGGATGCACTCTGTCCCTTCATCCAGGTCACTGATGAGGGTACTGAACAAGACTGGGCCCAGCACCAACCCCTGGAGAACACTGCTGGTTACAGCCTCTGACTGCACTCTGTGCCACCAATTGCAGCTCTCTGAGCTCTGCCACTCAGCAGTTCTGCATCCATCTCACTGTCTGCCTGTCTATCCCACAGTTCCTGAGCTTCATTACAAGGATGTTTGTGGGAGACAGTGTAAAAAGCCTTGCTGCAGTTGAGGTACATGGCATGCACCACCTCCCCTCATCTCCTCAGCCAGTGATGACATCATTCCATTGTGCATCTCCTCTGAAAAAGCACTGCATGAAACATGGGAGTTTGTGCTTTGTTGTAATGGTTTCCTCCAGCACTGAGAGAACAGCAACTAACAGCAAAGGTTCCCTCATCTTCAACTTGCAAGCCTTCAGCCAAAGCACTCAGAGGTAAAGTGTTCCCTGTATGCCAGCGTCTGGGGCTCTAATCTGGGGCCCTAAAGGTGGAGGTCTCTCTGCCTCCACAGATCAAACAATTCTCATTCTTACTGGTTTGGTTTTTGGCCATCTGGCTCCAGCCAAGCCTCTGTGAAAGGACAGGAAAAATACATGAAAAAAATGTAAATTGTGATGCCACTTCCTTAAAAGTTAATGTGATTGTTTTCAAAAGTAATATTTTAGATTGATATGCAAGAACTGTGTAACTAGCTAAATAGAAGGTTACGATTTATTGGAGGGGGAGAAAGGTTCCTGAGGAATGGAATTGGTTCTAGGGAACAAGCTTCTATTAAGGCATCACATGATGTACAAGGATGGGAGTGCGTGAGTGCAGAGTCAGACAGGATGGTCAGGATGGGTTTGATTCAGAGCAATCAAAGCAGCACAGAGTACAAACTCCTGAAATGAAGAAACTTTTAAATAGTTTTTCCAGTGTATTTCCAAGCATTTCCACTTGGCTGGAAATAACAGAAGAGCCTGGGTGCCTTTGTGGATCACAACATGACTAATGGGCATTCTGTGATGTGAGCTGAGTTGTGTTAGATACGGTATTTGCAGAAGGCAGTGTGTGTGGCACGGCAGCTCTTATCTCTGCAGCCCCATTCTGATGACAGGGCTGCAAAGAGTGGGTCAGAGCAACAAGGCAGTAGAGCTGGAAGTTTGCCGAATGTTGCGGCATTTGGGTATGGTCAGATGATATCAATATCCCTCCCTCAGTGACCCTTATCTATTCATGTTTAAATCCAGAGATTATGCTGTTGAAGAGCAAGCGGCTCCCTTGTATAATTCATTCAAAATAATTCAACACCATCTTTGAGTATCTGCGCAGCTCCTGTGGCTGCATCTCCTGCTGAGCACAGCAAGAGAGCCGTGTCGTGGCTACCACCCTGCTGCTGGCTGCCTTCCTTCTTACTGCTGTAGCTGTCACTACGTGGCTGCTTCTGCCGCACCTACTCCTGCAGTCGCTCTGCAGTGGCTTCGCCTCCAGTGGGCGCTGGGTTTCCCATCTGTGGATCCATATATGCGTCTCCTGCAAGCATTCAGACACTTCCCTCTGTAGTCTTCTCTTCGGCCCAGCCTGAAATATCCCCACTGCAGACTTCCAGACTTCCAGAGCACCTGCTGCTGGAGCTGAGCACCTTTGTGCTGAGGAAACAGCACCATCCTCTGCAACGTGTGCTTTTATACAAATGAGAAAACCCAGCATGCTGCAGGGCAGTGCCATGCTGACTCACAGACATCAAGAAGCCACCAGCTTGTGTCAGTCAATGGTGAAATGGATTTTTGCACCCTTCCAGCTGCAGGAGTGACCTTGCTGCACTGCAAAGAGCCTTCCTGGTTACCATCACCATAAAACAGTATTTTCTGCTGACCCTTGCAGTGCCAGTCCCCCGCTTACTTAACCCAAATGAACCCATGCCATTTCCCTGTGTTGTGTATTCTGGACGATATGCAGAGAGCCTTCACATATTCCCAACAGCCTTGAAATTGCAATTTGTTCTCATATGAAACCATACTGATGGCTCTCCCCTATTTTTGCTGCACTCTGCAAAATGACCCTCTTTCACCTCTTCGTGGCCCTGAAGCTGAGCTGTGAGTGCAGTTTGCCAACGTTATTTTTTTCCATATTTTATTTTTTCACTCAAACTGAACACTGTTTTGTTTTGTTTTGTTTTGTTTTTTTGTGGTTGCTTTTTTTTTTTTTTTTTTTTTTTTCTTCAAAATCTTTCCCCCAGTAATTTCCAAGTTCCAAGCAGTCAAATTCCATTCTTTGGTGGAAGTCCATTTGCATGCTGAGCTGAAGCACCTTCCAAGAACACAGAACTCAGACTGTCCTCTGGGGTGTCACTTCTTGTCCCTCGCTCTGCATTTAGGACAAAGGCTCACTTCTGGCAGGCAGAGTGCAGAGGTGGGACAAGAATTAAGACAGCCGATCGTTACGTGTTCCGCACCCACACAGAATTGGTCCTCTGAAGGCTTCCAGGTCCTTCCTACTCCCAAGCTGCAGTGCAGCCCCTCGTGAGGAGCCTGCTGGAGGTGGCACTGAGCAGGCTAGGCTGCCACCTTTTCTGGGCTTGGGCTTTTTCCAAGCAGCTCTCTGGCACCAGAATGTCAGCAGGAGCTGCTGCTCCCTGCAAGCCTGCGGGGCTGCCAGCAGTGCTGATGCTCAGCAGCTTTGTGCCAGCACTATTAATCTGCAGCTCTCTAAGCTCTTGACAGCTATTGAGTTAATTAAAGTTTACGCTCTCCCTTTGGACTGAATGAGCTAAAACCCAGTTTGGTTTGATGGAGATCTTTTCAGTGGTGCTCGCTTATAGCCTGGCTCTCAGGAACACAGAAGCCTTTTCCCATCACTCTCATGGCATGAAAAGACCCTGGAGGGTTTGTAACTCACCGCTAACTTCCCTCAGTGTGATACAGGAGGCGATTAATCGGATAAATTGCCACAGAGCTGTGTTACCTGTTCTAAGCTGCTGCCAAGTGCTCCCATTAGTTGCCTTGTGCTGTGCCTCACTGTAACCCAAGGTGTCAGAAAATGTCAATTTTCTGTTCCTGCAAAAGTGTGTATAAAAAAACTTTATGACTGCTTAAATGCGATTCTGCAGCTTTTATTTCCGACAGAGAAGTCTCTGTGTTTCTATGGAAGATGTTACGGTGAGAAACAGTAACAGAAGCCAGCTTATTTTGATACTTTCATGGCTTCTCCAATACTTCTGCCCCTTAGCGATCCCTATGATGTATAAATGAAGCTATCCCATCTAGCAGCTCAAACCTAGTCAGAAATGCAGTTCAGTTCAGGGTAAGTCAAAACAGCTCCGATGGCCATGGGAAGACCAGTCTTGAGGCAAAGCTCAGGCCTTTGCCCTGTCTCCAGCCATGGGAGCCCGCTCTCCAGGCTGGTTTTTTTCCCCATCCTTCTGCTCCTTGCCAGCTGTGAGGCACCCGAACCCCTGTGCTTCCACACATACAGGTGTGGGGTTTGGCTCATGCGGACGTAAGAACTGGGACCAGAGCTTGAGCAACTGAGCCAGAGCTGTTGTCCATTTCTGCAACATCTAAGAGCATCAGCATCGTGCTCAGAGGCACAGCTGATGGGGTCACCGTCCATGGAGGTGTTCAGAGCCATGGAGATGTGGCACCGAGGGATGTGGTGATAGACATGGTGGGTGCATTGGGGTTGCTCTTAGTGATCTTAGAGGTCTTTTCCAACCTTAATGATTCTATGATTCTATGAAGCAGAGAGTTCTGTGCTTTGAGTATCCTTTGACATGCAAAAATCAGTGAATATTTCTATATGGTTGTTTAACAGGCTGGAGATTTTGGTAATGCAGTGATGCCCACCACTGGATGTAGCTACAAAGGCATCTCTTTCTCCCTCCACCAGCTGCAATGCATGGATCAAACAGTATGCTTGGAGAAAGGAGATGGTACTGTAGAGACAGCAGAAATCAGATCCAGCCCAGATGCTTCTGTGTTGCCAGAGAGGTCCCAGGTGCATCAGCCCATTGGCTTCCTGCCTTCCTGCTGCCACCTCACCACACCAAGCAGAGAGAGATTAATACATTGATAGATTACTACTGAGAAAGAAAAAAGCTTTGTTATGTTTATGCTTGCCCTTACTTGCTGCTGCTGCCAGAACTGAGATTAATGCCATAAATCCAGTGGTGAGTTTAGGAACTGCTGTTGAGGTTTCCCATTACCTCTGTGAGATGCTGTAGGAGCTGTAGGAGTTATTTTCAAAGCAGTGGGGTTGCAGCCGGTGGAAGAGAATGGCATGGGGCATCTTGTAGGACTTGTTTTCATTGCTTTCAGCTTTGTCGTACACCAGCTGCTTGGGTTGGAGTTCCTCGTGTCTCGTACCTGCCACCCTGGGCTGCAGGGGAAGGTGAGGAGGAGAAAGCATGGGTTCAATGACTGCTGGTAGGTGGTGGGATCTTGGGCATCAGGTGCAGACCTGGGGCACAGCAAAGGTTGGGCCAAGAAGGCAGAGCCCATGGAGAGGTGGGGAGATCTGCTGCCCTCTGTGCCCCTCACTGAGCCGTGCCTCCATCCCAGTACCCATCATATCCACACATTCTCGACCACATGACATCAAAACTGTTTGGGGATAGTTTCCAGGGGCTGCTGCAGACCGAGTTTCCCGGTTGCCCAGGAGATGGCAGTCCTGCATTCGGACAAGATATGCAGGCAGTCCCCAGCCGGCGCCCGTCATTTACTGGAAAAGGAAACCCGAGTCGTCGGCTGTGTGTTTGGCTCTGCTGGGGAGGGAAAGGGCTCTGTTTGCAGTGACTGATGGTCTATCCTATTCTGAGCTGAACAAGAGACACTGCGGTTGGGAGGCGAGTCCTGGATGTGCAGCCCGGGAAGCACAGCCCTTCACAGAGACTGCTGGACATTGGCAGCAACAGCTTGGGATCTAGTTCTCATCATCCTCCTACTCTAGGTACTGGTGAGGATATGATACATATGGTGGGAAATTCAGGATTACTGCAATTTGTCTTTGCTCTTACAGATCAGGAGGCACTGAAATTTATTTTATTTGGATTTATTTGATGTTTGCAAGGCAGAAAGTTGAACCTATCAAGGGAACCCATGGTTGAACCAATCTCTTCTTTCTCAGCAAGGGGTGAGTAAGTGATGTGCCAGCCAGGGTGCCATCTCCATGGGCACGACCGATGTGTGCCACCTCTCAGCTGCATGTCCTGGGCTGCAGCTTCAAAATTCCTCTTCCCTTTATTCTTCTCCTTGAAAGAAGCAGTCAGTGTTGGTGGTGGTGAGGTGGTGCTGCACAGAGCAACTGCAAGGAGACTTCAAGTGGCAAATGTGTCACAAACAGAGCTGGTACCTGTGGGGACAGCTGTGCCCAGTGGTTTCACCAAAAAGAGCATCTTCTCAGATGAGGAGTTCCCTTGTAAGAGAAATCAGCAAGGGAAAGAACTGACCTTCGAAGCAAGAATGAAAACTTGCCAGGATTGTTCATAGGGCAAAAACAGGACTTTCCCTTTTCCACTGTAGTGGAAAAGGCTGTTGCAGTGCTCTGCTTTGCAGGGCAAGGAGTGCCGGTGGCAGTCATGCTGCTGAGCTGTAAGCTCCCTTGGGAAATGAGGATTCTTCATCTCTTTTCTCTTTAAAATCACAAAAGCAGCAGCTCTAAGTTCCTTTATTTAAATTCCATTCTTTAATAAAAGCTCTGTAGTCTTCACTCTTTAAACTCAGAAAATGTTTACATGAAGTTAACTGAAGTTACCAGTTATTTCTTTGTCACTTTTCTAGTGGATGGCAAATGTTGTTCTTCAAACTCTTGCAAGTCTAACATCTTCTTTCCAAATGTTTCTTTGCAAATGCATAAGATCAGTGCCTCTATGCAATCACCCACAGATGAGCATGAGATGACTCCATGTACAGACAGCATCCAAAAACCTGCCTGGAATGGCTACTGTAGAGAACCATTTAGCAAGGATTCCCTCCCTATTAGCTGGGCAAGTTGCTATTTTGAGATTCCTTTGCAAACTCAGGACAAGAAGGCAACCTGTTCCCCTGACCCATCAGTTCTTCCATTGTTGCCTTCCTCAGGCTGAGGGCTGTAAGAAGCACTGGCATTAACAGGCAGTTTTAAAGTTGGAAGATGTAGGTAAAGGAAATAGAAATGTTTGCATTCATCTGGAACAGCCTTCCTTTTAAATCCTGGTGTGACTAAAAGGATTTATGTGAACAAATGAATTGAATACAAGAAGGAGATAGAACTGCCTCTCGGAGGATATTCTTATATTACCCTTTATAGAGACAGAAGCAGAGCTGCAGGTTGGACAGATGTGTGTTTAGAACGTGAGCCTGGGGAGCTGGTGACCCACAGGAGCAGGCAGCCAGTGAAGTGTGCTGGAGCCGTGCTGCTGGCTCCCAAACACGGGCTTTGGCTCGCAGATCTGCTGGCTTCTTGCACTTCCTCGGGGCATTTCTTTTCTTTTCTTTTCTTTCCTTTTCTCCCTGATGAACCCTTGAATTCACGGGACTCTGGACACCATGTTACAGAATCACAGAATCGTAGAATCACCAAGGTTGGAAAAGAGCTCTAAGATCACCATCCAACAGTCCACCTATCACCAATATTTGCCACTAAGCTGCGTCCCTCAGTACAACATCTAAACATTTCCTGAGCACTTCAGGGATGGGGATTGTTCAGCTGTTCTTGGTATCTGCACCTGAAAACTCTCTCCTCTTGTCTTTCTGCAGCATAGAATCATAGAATCATAGAATCACCAAGGTTGGAAAAGACCTAAAAGATCACCCAGTCCAACCGTTCACCTATTCCCAATAGCTCCCACTAAACCATGTCCCTCAACACAACATCCAGCCTTTCCTTGAACACCCCCAGGGTCGGTGATTCCACCACCTCCCTGGGCAGTCCATTCCAGTGCCTGACCACCCTTTCTGAAAAGTAATACTTCCTCATGTCCAGCCTGAATCTCCCCTGCCGTAGCTTGAAACCATTCCCCCTGGTCCTATCACTAATGACACGAGAGAAGAGGCCGACCCCCAGCTCACTACAGCCTCCCTTCAGGAAGTTATAGAGAGCAATGAGGTCTCCCCTGAGCCTCCTCTTCTCCAGGCTGAACATTCCCAGCTCCTTCAGCCTCTCCTCATACGGCCTGTGTTCCAGACCCCTCACCAGCTTTGTTGCCCTCCTTTGAACACGTTCCAGGGCCTCAATATCTTTCTTGCAGTGAGGGGCCCAAAACTGGACACAGTACTTGAGGTGCGGCCTCACTAGTGCTGAATATAGGGGAAAGCAGGGGATAGCATGACGAGTGATGAGCAGTTGTTCCTGTGTCACCTTCCCCTCCTTCCCATGACTCAGCCCCCTCTGCTCTTGCAGCTGCTGGCAGCCCCACTGTCCTGCAGCACCATCCCCGGGACCATTGCCCTGGGTTGGGGGCCAGGGTTCCTACCCACCGTGCCCACGTTTGCTGGGAGGCAGCATGGGGCCCTCAGTGCATTGCACCCGGAGCTGCAGGTAGCCCGGGGCCCATCTTTCTGATAAAAAGGAGAGAGCCAATTAATTCTGGAGCCAGAACAGCCACAGAAGAGGAGACTTCAGGGAGGATTTAGCGAGCAGTGGCCCAGATACATCAAACCGTCTGCAGCACAGCGCAGTATCCCATTAGGGCTCCTCTGTGTAACAGCTGATGTTACTTATCCTATTAGATGACTGACGCTGCTTTGATGTATTCCCAAGAGACTGGGCCATGGTTTTCCCAGGTGGATTTCTGCCACCTCTGACGTGAGGTTCGTGACCACCAGGCAGGGTTCTGAAGTGAGGATGAGCTGCATGGCTCTGCTCCTTCCCTTTGCTTGGATGTGTTGTCCCCAGGCGTGCCAGCATCACTGCTCTTTCCCTGTTGCACTGGGCAGGCTCCTTGCTGACCAGGGAGGCTGCTTTGCTCTGCTGGGTCTGCTGGCCTTGCGCTGGAGCTCTCCTGCCTCCAGCCTGGAGTTAATTCTGCTGATTCCCGGTTTCTTCCCAACAACATGAGCTGTTCGCCTCCACCAAAAGGTGGAGTGTTTAGCTAATCAAAATCCATTCTGAAATTAGGGACTGGTCTGTTTCTGTTGGCATTACCTCACCCACTTCCGCCAGGTCTGCTTAATGCAGATCCCCACACATCCACTGCGGTTTTGCCATGCTGAGGGTCTGCTAGGCAGAATGAACTTGAACTTTGTTCACGCTCAGCTAGGGCTTGGCTGAGCCCTGACAGAGCAGCAGGGCTGGAGCTGTTCTCAGATTAATGGGACAGAGCAGAAAGAAAAGTCACATTGCTGCCTACCACCTGGGGAGCTGTGAGATGCAGCCTTGACCTCAAATAGTTCCTATCTGCAGGCAGAGAGAAGGGAAGAGGCTGCTGTGATCAAGTGCTGGAGCACTGCAAAGAAGCAATGTTTTGTTAAACTGATAAAACCTGGCACCCACATCACTGCAGGGCTGCACATACTGTGAGTGCAGATGAAAATTCACTGGCTTGGAAGTAAAAGGGTGTTAGAAGTGCCTCTTTGGAAGATGGCCGCGGGGTGACATCTGTATCATCTTCTGTGCGTGGGCTTGGAATGTGAAAGATATTTCTGGAGAGCTGAACCTTACCAATAAAGCTGGCTACCTCCAGCAGCCAATAAAGCTGGTGAGCTCTGACAACCAATGAAGATGGTAAACTCAAACAACCTCGTGTCGTGTCCTTGTGAACCCATCACCCCACAGCGACCTCACATCTGCTGTGCTGTGGGGTGATGCACGCAAACCCAGTGAGGAGAGTCCATCCAGGAGAACGTGGCAGAAGTTTGGCTGTGGAATGGGACCAAAGCTCAGCATAGCTGCTCCACTGCAGTGTTATTAAACGTGGTTTGGGATGTGCAGATAACCCTGCACAGCTGGGGGACAGGGTGGTGGTCAGCGTGCAGGGAGAGGGAGAGATACGACTAGAGATCTCAGCCAACATTTTGAGTTTCAACCCCAGTAAGATTCCATCCCCAAACAGCCCTTGTCACTCTCAGCCTGGTGCCAGTGCCACTTTTCAAAATCCACATTCCAACCTGTCCCTCTGCTGGGAGAAGTGTGGATCTGCCTGTGGGTAGCGAGGCCCTACAGAGGGATCTGGACAGGCTGGAGAGCTGGGCTGGAGCCAATGGGATGAGTTTCAACAAGGCCAAATGCCGGGTCCTGCACTTCGGCCACAACAACCCCAGGCGACGCTACAGGCTTGGGGCGGTGTGGCTGGAGGACTGCGTAGAGGAAATGGACCTGGGGGTATTGATTGATGCTCGGCTGAACATGAGCCGACAGTGTGCCCAGGTGGCCAAGAAGGCCAATGGCATCCTGGCTTGCATCAGAAACAGTGTTGCAAGCAGGAGCAGAGAAGTGATTGTTCCCCTATATTCAGCACTAGTGAGGCCGCACCTCGAGTACTGTGTCCAGTTTTGGGCCCCTCACTGCAAGAAAGATATTGAGGCCCTGGAACGTGTTCAAAGGAGGGCAACAAAGCTGGTGAGGGGTCTGGAACACAGGCCGTATGAGGAGAGGCTGAAGGAGCTGGGAATGTTCAGCCTGGAGAAGAGGAGGCTCAGGGGAGACCTCATTGCTCTCTATAACTTCCTGTTGCTGTAGTGAGCTGGGGGTCGGCCTCTTCTCTCGTGTCATTAGTGATAGGACCAGGGGGAATGGTTTCAAGCTACGGCAGGGGAGATTCAGGCTGGACATGAGGAAGTATTACTTTTCAGAAAGGGTGGTCAGGCACTGGAATGGACTGCCCAGGGAGGTGGTGGAATCACCGACCCTGGGGGTGTTCAAGGAAAGGCTGGATGTTGTGTTGAGGGACATGGTTTAGTAGGAGCTATTGGGAATAGGTGAACGGTTGGACTGGGTGATCTTTTAGGTCTTTTCCAACCTTGGTGATTCTATGATTCTATGATTCTATGAAAGCAGAGGACAGACTCCTTAGCGGGGTCTGTTGTGACAGGACAGGGGGAATGGTTTCCAACTAAAAGAGGGGAGATTTAGATAGGATGCAAGGAAGAAGATTTGTACACTAAGGGCAGTGAGGCACTGCACAGGTTGCCCAGAGAGGCGATGGTGCCCCATCCCTGCAGACAGCCAAGGTCAGGCTGCAGGGGCTCTGAGCACTGATGGAGACAGCTCCATCACAGAGCTGTCTGTGCACACATGCACATCCTGTGCACTGCAGGGAGTGGGACCTGATGGCTTTTAGGGGTCCTTGCAACTCCAGTGATGCCCTTGGCAGAGGAATCTGGCCAAGGAAACAGGAAAGGACGATGGTACAGGAAAGTGCTGCAGCACCCGTGCAAAAAGGGACCAGCAGAACATATGCAGATAAGAAGGCAAGCTTTGCCTTCTGAATTAAGGATCAGGAAGTAGCAACATGGTCATAAATATTACTTTTCAATAACTGCGCTTGCAGGCATTGAATCCATCGAAACCTAAGAGGAAGGAGAGGTTCCTCCATGAGTGAGATTGGAACCAAAAGCCCCTTCCTCATCGTGCAGATGCTCATAGATCCTGTAGGTTATCACGAGAACTTAGTTCTGGCCCATACTCAGATGATAGTGGATTTTTAGTCCTATCTTCCCGATACATTAATGTTTGCTTTAAACAAATCTAATCCCTCTTTATAACACCATAAGAAAGCACAGAACGTGGCATTTATATCGCAGTAAAATTTTATGTGTGTTTGCACAACTACTTGACAGCACAAACATCGGTGTTTCCTTAAGGGATGCGCTTTGAGGTTTCCTGTGGGGAAATGGGACCACTCACAGCTCGCAGCTGGGAGACAGGCATTTTCCCTATTGCAGATGCTCCAGAGGCCAGTAAGGAAAAGGAAATTGTCAAGGGCAAGAGCTACCTGTACAACAGGGGATTGTATCTCGCCATCAGCACACAGCTCCTCGTCCTCTCTGCATTCACACTGAGGATCGACTCCCTCTGAATTTGTTGCTCCAGCACTGTGCAGGGGTGCGAAGCAGAGCCTGTGCTGGTGGGTGAGCTGCCCTATGGCTATGGGCATGGTGCCTCTGGGGAGCAGACTGAGTCCTGGAGAACTCATTCTGTCATTTTTCTTAGCTTGGATTTTGGCAGAGAGGCAATTCCAGGCACACCGTGTCCTTCAGAACTCTAAAAGTTCGTCATCTTCCTCATGATCCTCCACGGGTCAGAGACTCCTGGCTCCTCGGATGGGACTTTTGCGAGCCTGGCGTGGCTTCATGGCCACCCCAGTGATCAAAGATCTGGTGACTTGTGGCATTCACATGGACCCATCAAGAACCATGAAATGCTGGGCATGGATAATGTCCCATCCCTATCAGAGATGCTATTCAACCATCTCATCTGTGCAAAAGTGATTTTGAAACATCATGTAAGAGATCATGCAGGTGGGAAAACATCCCATTTTTTGATTCACACAGTAACTTTCTGGAAATCTCCCTGGTTGCTCTGATCCAGTGGCTGAGCTGCAAGCTGGTGCCCAGGAACAGCTCTGGAGATTTCCTGAGGAAATCTGGACTTCTCCATGCAAGCAACACAATTCAATTCTGCACACTCTGCCTAAGGAGAAGGAGATTCTCCTGGCACCAGGTGCTCCCCAGGCTGATGCTTGGGATCTGACAGTGGGACACAAACAGTCTTGTGTTGCAGCTGGCCCCTGATATGACAAGGTAGACCATTTCCACCATCGTTTTGGTTCTGCTTCATGCCTGCTGGACTCCCGTTGAGCCACACAACATGTTCATTCCAGAAGGAAGCAGGGATCTTACTGCACCCAGCTCCTCGCCACCTCGGCACAGATCCAGCAGGAGAGACTCTGGCATGACAGGGCACTGCACTGAGCGGGGCTGCATCTCCAGCATGGACACTGAAGCGACAGGAGGGAGCTGAGCAAACATCTTGGAAAGCAGTTGGTATGTGCACAGGAGACCTGCGTGGCACATGGGGAAGCGCACCCATGAGCTTTTCTAAGAACTTGTTTGCCACTCTGCAGCTGGAGCGATATTAGCTTTGGTCCTGATAAAGGCTCTTATCAGAGAAGATCAATCTGCCTGCTGTGGGGAAGTGACCGTTTGGGTTACAGCCCTGTTACTGGCAGTCATCTGTGTGCCCCAAGGTGAGCACAGGACCGGCCCTGGGGCAGCGTCAGCCGCACTCCTCCCCAGCATCTGCAGCTATAAATCCTGTGGTTCAAAGCGTGTCTCCAGACACATCCTGGGCTTCTGAGTGTTTCTGTGGAGGCAGCATGGGTGAGTGCGTGTGAAGAGCAGGGTGGGTTGCCCCCTCTAAACCCACCGCACCAGCAGAGCCCTCCCTTTGCTCCTGTGGATGGAGGACTGGCTGCCAGGGCAGTAGGATGGCACCAGGTACTTCACAACAGCAGTGGAACTGTGCTCTACACTCACCTTGTCCCTTCTTCCCACAGCTTCCCAATGTGCTCCCCTCCTGCTGCCTGCCTGTGTGGTGGCCCTGCCTGCCCTGAGTCTCATTGGTGCTGCCCAAGACCTGACCCTCCTCAGTCGATCTGTCTCGAATAGCAGTCCATCAGCTCTCAGCATGCTGACAGATGGTAGGTACACGAAAGGCCTTCATCTCTGCAGGCAGAACCATGCTCGGGCCCCTGCACAGGTGTCCTGCCCTCTCTCTGTCTGGTAGGACGGGGAAGGTTGGTCCTGCAGGGAGGTGGAAGTTGGGCTGGCTCAGCAAGCAGGTCAGAAAACCTCTGCAGGCCACAGTGGTCTGGGGTAAGGAAAATCGGGTCCACAAATAGCACCAAGTGCCACCAGTGGTAGAAGAGCATGACTGATACCCATTTGGCTGGAGGCACAGATTGCAATGCCATGCCCAATCTCTAACGCAGCAAAAACATTTGGAAATGGGGACTTTAGAAGATAAAGGCGCCTTCTCCCTCCAGGAGGTGTTAAGGCTTTACATCTTACTGCTTGGGCTCCACCTCTGGAGACAGAAAGCATCTCCTGATCTGAGTTCCAGCTTTGCTGGATCTTCCCTACTTCTTCCAACTCTTCTCCGTGCTGTTGGTTTCCATGTCACAGGTAAGATCCGCCTGGTGAATGGCTCCAAACCCTGCTCTGGACGGGTGGAGGTCTGGTACCACAATGAGTGGGGAACGGTGTGTGACGACGGCTGGGACCTGAAAGATGCCTCTGTGGTCTGTAGGCAGCTTGGCTGCGGGGAAGCAGTGTCAGCTCCATCTCAAGCTTTCTTTGGAAGTGGATCCGGACCTATTTGGCTGGATGATGTTAACTGCATTGGGAACAAGAGCCTCCTCACTCAGTGCACGCTGAGGGCCTGGGGACAACACAACTGCAGGCACAGCGAGGATGCAGGCGTCATGTGCTCAGGTAGAGTGTGCCGCTCTGTGTCCCTTACTAATATCCAACTGCAGGTGTGCGATGGGATGCACCTCTGTCTTCTTCGACGGGGTCTTATTAGATTCCCCTCTCTCCTGCCACACTGGCCAGTATGGGGTGAGTCCAGTGCCACTCTGTGTGGAAAAGGGCCTCACAGCATCTCTCACCCCAACCCCACTCCAGGTTTAATGCTGACAGAGGTGAGGAAGTGCCCAGCACAGGCTGCAGTGCTCGTGTATGTGTGTGTGTGTATGTGCACCATGCAGGTGATGAAGGCACCTGTGTGCTGGCAGAGGCTGTTCTTCTCTCTCCTCAGCCACAGAAAGGGGCAAGGTCCTTTTCACATCCCTGTCCAGTCCAATTCTGTTTTAGCCACACAGCCCCTTTCAGCATCTATATTGTTCTCCGAGTCTGATACCAGCATGGTCCAGTGGGACTGTTGCCCTTCCCTTGGGGCCACCTCCTGCCAGGTCCTGTTGGAGAAGATGAGCAAAGGTCTGAGGCCAACCCAGTCGCACTGTCAGGAGAGCGCATTGACCTCTCTGGGCTGGGACAGCTGAGAATCTGCGAGATGCTCTGGCCAGTTGTCCGTCTGTTCTTCCACAAGATGAAGGCATGCTCTTTTTCTGTTGCACAGCCTTTTGTTAAAGCACGCTCTCTCCTGCCCCAGGTTGGCCCAAGGACTGCAGTGAGCTCTCTGCAGGCAGCCCCAGCGTCTACATCATCCAGCCCTCAGGGCTGCACCCCCTCGTGGTGTACTGCGAGATGAACGTGACGGATGGGGGCTGGACGGTCATCCAGAGGAACAGCCACAACACAGACATCACCTGGGCCGAGTCCTGGAGCGCCTACAAGTACGGCTTTGGGAACGTGCGCGGCGACTACTGGCTGGGCACCGAGTACATCCACCAGATCGCCAAGCAGAAGGTCTACCAGGTCAGGTTCGTCATCTCAGACAACGCAGACAACGTCAAGTTTGCAGACTACAACCTCTTCAGCGTGGAGGACGAGGCCCAGGGCTACCGGCTGCGGCTGGGCTCCTACGCGGGCACAGCGGGGGATGCCATGGCTTTAGCCAATTCCGCCACTGTGCACGACAACATGAAGTTCTCTGCTAAGGACTTGGATCAGGACACCAACAGCAGGAACTGTGCCTCCGCCAATGGGGGCGGCTGGTGGTATTCGTCCTGTTACTCCATACGGCTCAATTTCAAGGGCGGCTTGACGTGGAGCGGTCTGTGCAGCGGCAACTGCAAAGCTTCTGCCATCCTCATCAAACCAGCTACCTACTGCTAGCTGCATTTTCCTTTCCTTTCCGTCCAACCTGTGGCTAAGACTTGCTCGGCAAAGGGGTAGAAAAGGTAAAACGTGCCATGGCCAGACCTGATGCGTCGTGGGTCTTTGCTGAGGTTTGTGTCCCAGCTACTGAAGAAAATGAGCCGTCCTCCACTTCTCCCTCCTGTAGGTCTCTTCTGCTCCTCAATTCAGCCTTTATTCTTTTGCTCAGATCCGGGTCATTTTAATTGTGTTAATAATCAGAACAGTTGCTCCCAAAACCTGGAGTTTCCAGATGTGCAATGTGCCTCAGATAAAATGTGAAACAGCCAAACTGCAATGCATCTCTATGGCTGTGTGAGCTGATTGACATCTTTAACTTCAGACAAACAACACAACTTTCACTTGTAGAAAGATTAAAATCTCTCAATCAGGATTGCACAAATTCCCACTCTTTGCCTTCTGTACTTCAGGCTTAACGCTTGTCAAGTATCAAAATAAATCTGTATTCAAAGAACTATCCCAAATGTTAACATCTATTTCAAGTCTCTGCTGTGCTCGCACAGCTCACCGTGTTCAAAAGCTTCCTCTGCTGAAGCCCTGCTTTCCCATAGGACAGGCGTTTGGGAAGGAGCTATGAATTAACAGCTTGTGTGCTGCGCTGCGAAGGGCAGTGGAGTTCAGCCACTGGAAATGGGAGGGGATGGGAAGCCAAGAGTCCGCGTGAGGACTTCTGTCTTCTCTCACCTTCAAAACAGAGGGCGCTGTGAGGTGTGATTGGAGCCATCTACACACATAATTTGAAGGATTTCAGCGGCACACAAAAAGATTGTCCTCCTGGAAAAACCGACCAAGTGTCCCCCTGGCTGTGCGCTCTGCCCTCCCCTCCAGGCAGCCAATGCCCAAGTGCACCTTGCCATCTTCAATCTTAAGCTGCTGTCTAATGATAAAGCTTTGTTAAATCACCATATTACATTTCTTTCGGGTCCTCTTCAGCAAGCTAGAGTGAGTTGTTTTTAATGAGCTGCTTTGTTTGTCTGCAGTCTGGAAAAGCAAATGTGTCCTTGTGAATGGCTTTAAATGACAGCCCCAAATCCCAGGTGCACCCAGTGCAGGGTCAGGGAGCCCAGAGGTGCAGAGCTGTCCTGCTGCTGTGGAAGCACACGGCAGGGGAAAGCTTTGTGCAGCAGGCACGTAGCAGCAGATACATCAAGTCAGCCCTCTGAGCACGAAACAGTCTCAAATGTGCTTCAGTTACGGCACGGACCAGTAGGAAGCCAGAAGGCTCTGACCGGTTCCATCCCCCTTGTCGGCCACTCCTGGATGTAGCCGTTCCATCCATTACACCATCAGCCCGCCGGTGCAAAGCAGCATTTCCCATACAGATCACAGCTTGCGTTGGTCTTCAAAGGATCAGTGTGTTTCTTTCTTTGAAGGAAGATGCTGCTGTGCTCCCTGCAGTTTCTGCCGTCCCCAGAGAAGCCCAGCCACCTCGTCCTGTGGCAGCACTGATGTCAGAGGGCGCAATAAAATGTGACAGCAATGACCAAGAAGTGATTGGAGAAGCAGGGAGTTTTGCTGCTGACTTTTCTCCAGTCTCCAGAGGGTGCCCTTGTCCCGGGGCTCCCCAGGCGGCCGTGGGGAGTGAAGAAAGTGTGGCCGTGCAGGGATGGGCAGGGAGAGCCACGAGGTATTGCCTGGCAGTTCAGCTGCAGGTTGCGATTTGCTCTGCTATTCGCCCTGCTCTGTTCCACTGGTGCAGGGTGGGATACATGGAGAGAGAGACTGAGACCTCTGGAGAAGGAAAACACAAGAATTACATCGCGCGGGTGTCAGAATTCTTTCCAAGAAGAGGAAATACAACCAACTGTCTCTGAATTAGGGTTTCCCAGCCCTTTCCTGGAGAAGGAATGGACCCTACACCTTCCTCCAAAAGGCCTTGCTGCTCTCTCAGTCAATACTCTGCATTCTGACCCATTCCCTTCTTTCTGCCCATCTCATCTCCAAGAGCAACGTGATCCCTTCTCCTCCTCTCTGGGAATGCTGCACTGTCAGCATCCCTGTGGCTCTGCAGTGTTCTCTCCAGCCCAGGCCTCCCTACGCTGCAGGACCCAGAACTGCACACAGGTCCCCAGGTGCAGCCCTACCAGTGAGGGGACCTCACTTCTCCGGCACTTGGCCACAGTGGAGCAGAGCCTGCCTGCGTGCCAGGACTGTTCAGTGACTTTGGAGTTTGTCCTAAGATTAAGGCCTTAATGTGACCCATATAACACAGCACTGAGCCATCAGATTGCTGTCTAGGCAACAAAACTGCAGCACTGCCTCCTGCTTTCACTTTCTCTATCCTCTGCTGAGTTCTGGGTGGCTTCTGAGATACTTGTTGGAATTTTCTTAATTAGAGAATCCTGAGAAATGGGTAACAGTGGGCAGAGTGAACCGTTTGGGGTGAGCATGGCTGCTGCTGTGGCACTTGGAGATCCAGCCTTCCCAAATGAACGTTTTCACAGCAGTGCTGTGGATGATGATGCACTGGAAGCACCGCTTCGAGTCCTCAGCTCCAGATGTGGGGCTGTATCAGCAACACCTTCATCAGGATTTCACAGACTTGTAAAATTGGAAAGTAATAGAATGGGTTGGGTTGGAAGGGACATCAAAAATAATCTGTTTCCAACTGCCTGCCACAGGCAAGGTTGCCAGCCACTAAATTGGGCACCAGCTGAGGCTGCCCAGAGTCCATCCACGGCCTGGGGCACCTCCAGGGAGGGGCACCCACAGCTCTGGGCAGCAGTGCAGCGCCTCACTGCCCTCTGGGTGAAGAATTTCCATCTCGCATCTAATCTACATCTCCTCTCTTTTAGTTTAAAGCCATTCCCCCTTGTCTTATCAGCAAGACACAACCAGCACGGCACCATCTCTTTCACCTGCCAAGGAAGAACCTCTGCAGGTACTGCTGGGTGGGCTGCATCCCTGTGCCATGCGCCAGCATCATGCAGCCCACTCTTTGAATATTAGTCACAGCTCCTCTCACCAGCTCCTGTGCATGCAATGGAAAACAGAGTATGAGTTTGGAGAGAGTTGCCTGAGGGTAGGAAGGCCCCACAGAGGGATGTGGACAGGCTGATCAGTGGGCAGAGGCCAACGGGATGAGCTGCAACAGGACCAAGTGCCAGGTCCTGCACTTGGGTCACAACTGCCCCATGCAGTGCTATGGGCCTGGGGCAGAATGGCTGGAAAGATGCATGCAGGAAAAGCATGTGGGGGTGTGAGCTGATACCCACTGACCATGAGCCAGCAGCGTGCCCAGGGGGCCAAGAAGGCCAACGGCATCCTGGCTTGTGTCAGCAGTGCTGCAGCCGGCAGAGCAGGAGCTGCCCGTCCCTCTGTGCCGGCCCTGGTGAGGCTGCATTCAGTGCTGCGTTCAGTGCTGGGCTCTCACTGCAAGAAAGACGTGGAGGCCCTGGAGTGTGTTCAGAGAAGGAATGGAGCTGTGAGGGCTGTGGAGCACGCGTCTGATGGGAGCGGCTGGGGGAGCTGGGATGGGTCAGAGTGGGGCAGAGCTCAGGGGAGGCATCACTGCTGCCTGCAGCTGCCTGAAAGCAGGTGGTGAGGATGGGGGTCGGCCTCTGCTCCCTGGTGACAGCGATAGGGTGAGAGGTGATGGCCTTAAAATGCACTGGGGGAAGTTCAGGTTGGATATTAAGAAATTTCAAAAAGAGCAGCGATGCAGTGGCACAGGGAACCGTGGAGATGTGGTACTGAAGGCTGTGGTTATGGACATGGTGGGGTGGGTTGGGGTTGGATTCGGGACCTTAAAGGTCTTTTCCAACCTTAACGATGCTGTGATTCTAACAAAAATTCTATCACCGTTCCTTTTCCTGGTCCCCCCAGCTCTCGTGTTCTGAAAACTGCTGAACAACCATTATCAAATTATTCCTTATTCCCCTGCAGCCCTAGGGCTTTCCACGGCCTCAAATCTCTTTCCAAACACGGGCATTCTGATACGACCAACCTTCTATCACCGTTCTCACTTCTGATTACCCAACTTCCTCACCTCTGACTTTTTCCAACTGTTCATGCCGGGAACCAAACCGGCACACACCTTCTGGTTAAACAGCAGAAGCAATGTCTTCTGCTGTAAGGCCTGGGGCACCGGCAGGGATGGGGCACCCGCCGCTCGGGGCAGCAGCACAACGCCTCACCGCCGTCTGAGTAAAGAACTTCTTCCTTATAGCTGCTCCAAACTGCTCTCTGTTAGTTCAGAGCCACAATCAGCCCTGTCCTATCCCCGATACCTGCTGGGTGTGACCGCCCGGCCCGGCACTGCCAGCCCCCTCTCCCACATCTCCGCACGTGCTTTCCCCTCGGCTGTCCGCAGCTCCGCAGCACGGCTCAGTGACTCCGCGAGCGTTGTGCAGAGCTGGATGCCCGTTGCTATAATTTGAGTTGTTTGCGTCCCTTAATCTGTATTTGTTCCCTCGGAAGTGCAGGGAGACGCACGAGGGCAGAGGCGCTGGGTAAACACCGCGCTGCTCTCCCTGCCGGCACCCCATCAGCTCCGGGTAAACACAACCGACCGCCAGCGAGCGGTGGGCCGGGCGCCGGGCCGAGGGAAGGGAAGGGAAGGCGAGCCGCGCCGCGGAGCCCGCAGCCACGAACGGCGGCCGTGGGCGGGATCAGCGCGCCGCTATAAGTGCGGCTCAGCGCCAGGAGCGCCTGCGCAGCCGGGCCGGGCCTCACCGCGTGGCTGGCGGTGCCGGCGGGCGAAGTGCGGTGAGCCGCAGCTCGGGAGCGCGTTGGCCGTGCGGCCGTGCCGGGGGCCGGAGGGGCGCGCGGTGCCGCGGGTTGGACGCTGCCGGCACGCGGACCGAGGGCTCGTGACGGCGCCGGGCGATGGCTCGGGCTCAGCTGGGGCTGCCGAGCCCCTTCGCGCAGCCCCCGGTCGGACCGTGCCCCGACTCCGACTTTGACTCCGATTCCGAGGACGCGACCGCGGGCGGTGCGGGGCCCGGCGCCGGGCCGCAGAACCCCTCGCAGGTCATCCATAGCGGCCACTTCATGGTGTCATCCCCGCACCGCGACGCGCTGCCCCACCGGCGTCAGCGCCGCGCAGAGCCCTCGGCCGCCGATCCGCGGAGCATTGACCCGACCCTGACGCGGCTCTTCGAGTGCATGAGCCTGGAGTACAGGTGAGTCCCAGGGCGACTCGCTGATCCCCGGCTCTTTGGAGGCCCCGGCGCTGCTGATCGCCCCGTTGCTGATTGCTAAGTGCGAACCGATGGATGGTGTCCCGTCTGCTCTTCTGTTGGGCTGTGATGTGATGTCTGCTCACAAAATGCCGTCCTGGGAGTTTTCGGGGGGAAGGAGCTGGTGCTGGGGCAGCTGTCATGGAGCAGCTGGGGACTTCTTCCTGTCTTGGCACATCTTACCCGCTGTCCTCCAGGAGAGCTGTCGTCACCTCCTGCAGCTCTCGGCCTTTGGCCGGCCATCCCAAAGCTGTACCCACTTGTCATGTTGCTCCAGTGCTCTGGACAGGATGGCTGCACAGTGCTTTGCCCAGGGCCTCCCGAAAGCTTCTCCCCTTTTCTCCAGCGAAGTCAGATGAGTGACTGTGCGTTCCTCTGGCCACACACATCACCCAGGCCCATGGGGACAGAGACCTGCCATCCCACATCTTGGTGACAGCAAGCTCCTGTTCCTTGCATATTAGTGCCTGGGCCCGTGACCTTGGACCACATCCCCTCTTTCACCAAGACCCCTGAGCACACTCCGAACCTTACAGCAAAACTGTTGGTACAGCTTTCCCAAAAAGTCCCAGTGAAAACCTGGGATGGCAATCTGCTATTGATGCCTTGTGGAAAACAAAGCCTGAGCAAAACAGGAAGTTCTGCCCATCTCCTGGTCCCACACCAGGTCTCACTTTCAGTTGCATCTCTGGCGTGGTGCATGGTGAGGTCACTCTCAGGAGCTGGTGAGAGCAGAGCTCTGCAGGAACTGGGTGATGCAGCCCATGTTCACTGTTGTCATTGGCGTGACAGCCAAGATGTCCCCAGCTGAGTCACCCTGGGTGCCACGTATGGGTGGCACTGATGCACAGGGTAGCCCCACTTCCCTTTTCTGTCGCAGCCCCACAGCTGCCCTACTTGCTGCATGGGGCTGGAGATGCCTGCATTGCCTTCATGTGCACTCTGAGCTCCAGAGCTTCTGGGGCAGAAAGGAGGGGGGCAGGTACACGTGGCTGGGGGTGGAGCAGACAGGAGCTGTATGCTGTCCAGAGCTCATGCTGCAGACATGGCTCCATCCCTTCAGGTGTCTTCTGGCCCCTCCTGGTCTTCTTTTCCCTCCTGCACTGAGCATGACAGCCCCAGGGCCATCACCGTGCCAAGCCGTAGCTGAAGGTAATGGCAGCCCTTGGCGAGGAGGATTCACAACAGCTACAAAGTGTTAATGGCACCCTTATTGGCCATCCCAGAGCCTGGAACATCAGCAATATCTCCTGGCTGCATTGTTCAGCATCCACGGGAGCAGATTTTGGTTGGCCCTGGATTAAGAGTAGCTGTGAGTAGTGGAATCCAGCCAGGGAAATTTTGCCTCTGGGTTGTACCCAAATTCACCCTTGGTTCTTCCCTTTCATGGATGCCTTTCTGTCCTTCCATGCTACCCCTCTCCATCTCACAGACATCATGTTCTGCAGCTCTCCAGTACCCTAAGAAGAGAGTCATACCAATCAGAGCTGAGGTTCTGCCTCCTCTGGAGGCTAAGGACTGAGAAATGGTCACTTTTCTGCCTACCCGGACTGGCGCTGTCTCTCCTGCCACAGAACAAGGAGGGGCTCTGCTGCTGCTACCTGCTGCTCCATGTGGTGGGAGGGCCAGGGGGGCTCACGTCAGCAAGGAGGGCTGTCCCTTGGCCCTCTCCCCTGCTGCAGCCCGTTTCCTTCATGCACCAACTCATTCCTTCCCCCTCCTCTTGGCATGGACAGGGAGCAAAATACTCATTTTACCGCACCGCAGGGGCAGCAACACTTGAACTTCTGGGCAGGCTGAGTGCGTCACGGAGCAGACAGGAGCTGCTGGCTGCAGAGCCAGGGCTGGGCACAGACTGAGCTCTGTGTGCCACAGCCGGTGGTGGGGCTCGTGATCCCATCCCTGCAGGGCAGCAGGACACCTGTGCTGGGCCAAGGTGCTGCCGCATCCCAATCCTCTTGTGGCTCAGTGCAGCGTTCACATCCATCTCCTCTGGGCAGAACTTCAGTAAAGGGTGGGGCCTCCTTCAAGGCAAACCAGTGTGCAAAGATCAGCCTGATAAGCTCCAAAACAGAAGGGAGAGATTCTCAATAATGGGAGAAAGAAAGCAGGCTGTGGCAAGGCCCAGAGGCATCTCCCCCCGTCCCCAGGTCCCGCAGCACACTGCAGCCCCACCAGCCCCACGCAGGGCCATGCACCCTGCTGCAGTGCAGGGCCGGGGCTGTGGGCTGGAGCTGCTCCTTTAAGCCAGTGGGTGGCGTGGGCAGCACCAGAGAGGAGTGTGGCTGGTAGCCTTGACCAGCAGGAGCTGGCCACGTGCTGGGGAAAGCCGTCCTTTCCATTGGCTCCTCTGCTTGGCAATGCTATGCTGTTTGTTTTGTGCCATGGGGAAAGTTCAAAATCCCTGCTGATAGCAGAGTGGCCAGTGCAGAGATAGAGCCTTAACCCTCTGCAGGCCAGAGTGGTGGGGACAGGGTCCTTCCTGGGCCCCAGGACTGAGCACAGAACCACATCTGCATCTCTCCCTGCCCTTCCTGCGGGCAAGAGCTCTGGCCCCCGGATGTGTTCCTACGTCAGCAATTGGGGGACCTGAGGGGTCTCTGCTCAGTATCTGCCTGTAGCAGGAAGAGCGGCCATGTAAGCTACTTTGCTCCACAGAGCTGAGGGACAGGAGGCCCCGGGGTCTTGGAAGCAGCAGTGGGGGAGCCCTGACAGAAGCACTGCAGAGATGGGGCCGAGCAATAGCAGTGCTGAGCTCCCTGAGGACACCCTGCTGTCACCTGCTGAGTGCTCCAGAGATGTTGCGTGGGGTACAGCACACCTACCAAGCCCAGCCGTGACCTCATCTCCTCCCTGCATGCACAGGGGTCAGTGGGATCCAGAGCAGCACAGAGAACATTAAGGGACAACCTTTTGACTGGGGAGGAGTGCATGCACAGCGCTCCATGTGCGGATGCTGCCCATCAGAAGCAGCTTTGGTACAGCCGTGGGAGCAGCCAGCATCACCTGGGGAAGGTCAGGAATCCCGCAGCTGGGGATTCCCACCTTGGAGCCACATCTGCAGACTTGGGCAATCAGTGCCTCTGTGTGCCGTGCTGTGATCCCAGGGGCGCTGGAGGCCTTGCAGGATCAGCAAGGCTCCCAGACTGGGGTTGTGCCAGGGGTGCCATCATGGTCCCCTTCAGCTCCTCCTCTCCTCGATGTTGCAGTGGGAAGCTGGTGTCACCAAAGTGGAAGAATTTCAAGGGGCAGCGGCTGCTTTGCCGGGATAAAATCCGCCTCAACAATGCCATCTGGAG
Source organism: Lagopus leucura (assembly GCF_019238085.1). Taxonomy (NCBI): domain Eukaryota; kingdom Metazoa; phylum Chordata; class Aves; order Galliformes; family Phasianidae; genus Lagopus; species Lagopus leucura. The sequence goes on along the minus strand of NW_024962276.1, from coordinate 163,665 downwards.
AGCGTGGTACATCCAGTGTGAGTACAGGGCCGGAGCCTCTCCTGCTGAGCACCTGGCTACCCTGCAATGGCACAGCGGGTGCCCAGCCCTGCAGGCAGCCCACCATACCAGCACCCAGACACACGGGTACCCTCCCCTGCACAGGGAGGGAGCTGCGGACGAAGCCAACTGTGTTTTCCCCTGAGCAGATGTGGAGCAGAGGAAGAACCCTGTGTGTGGTTTCATCACCCCCCTGGAGGGGTCAGAAGCTGATGAGCACCGCAAACCAGAGGTAGAGTATGGGCTCTCATGGCACCTGGGGCTGGGAGTGGGTGCGGAGGGCACAGCGAGGAGCTGAGGACATCGCAGAAACTCCCATCCTCGCTTGCTGTGTTCGTGCAGTTTGAGGGAGAAGGTGTTGGTGATGTGTCCTGAGGACACATCAGGGTGCCGGGGGCAGGCATGGGCTGGCTGTGGGTGCAGGGCTGGGACCGGGGGTCGGCCCCGGGGTGCCTTATGGCCGTGAGCCCCAATATTGCCCCTGCAGGCTGTGGTGCTGGAGGGCAACTACTGGAAACGGCGCATCGAGGTGGTGATGAGGGAGTACCACAAGTGGAGGACCTACTACAAGAAGCGGGTGAGTGGCTGTGCGCCTGCTGCTCCTGGCGGCGGTGCAGTACCTTGGCATGCCCAAAATGGAGCTGATGGCTCTCCCCATGGTGATGATGGCTGGGTTTTGGTGGCCCCGTCCCCGGCCATGCGCAGTGCTGCAGCGCGCTCTGGCAGCCCGGATCGGGCTGGCTCTGCCCGGTGTGCTGCTCAGCCAAGGCTGGGCTTGGCAGCGCACCTGCAGTGCACGTGATGCAGTGAGATGAGCAGCACTCGCTGCAGGGCCCGAGCTGGGCTGGGATTCGCTGGCAGCCGCAGCTCAGCCAGGCAGCACGTGTAACAAGGCCTGGTGTCCCGGTGTCACCCCGGTGTCACTCTTGGCCGTGATAATCTAGTGGTGGTTTAGGTGGCACCAGCTTTGGCTGCCCGCCACACGGGGTGGAGCGCAGTGCCAGCCTCCTCCTCGCTCATCTTGAAAAGGCTGGGGCGCAGCCCTGCACTGCTGCACTTAGCATTGAGGGCAGATGTGAAGCGGTGGCAGCCCGGGCCAGAGCCTGAGCAGGCAGCGCGGTCCTGCAGGCTGCCAGGAGGTGACCGAGGGCCGGAGGACATGGCCTGCTGCTCCCTCACCCTGCCCAGCTCTGCCCTGTGCCCATCCCTGCTGGGGGCCGATCCAGGCTTTCTTCTCCTTCCAGCTCCGAAAGTCCAGCCGGGAGGGAGAGCTCTCCAGCCCGAAGCAGGTGAGTCTGCTGGGGAAGCGCCGGCAGGGACAGTGGGATGTGGTGCACATCCCTGCACCAGGCAGCCTGGGAGAAGGGCAGGTGAAAGCTGTTGTTGGTGATGACCCCAATGGCTGTGGGAGGCATCGGGGTGCTGAATAGCTCTTTATGAGCACCAGCGAGCCAACCTGGAGGCCTCAGGCTGCCTGCAAGAAGTGCCCACTGGCTCCTTTGCACCATCTCATGCAGGACGAGGATGCCTGGAGACCAACGGAGAAATGGTGCAACCAGCTCTTCTGCAACGTGGTGCCCATGCTGCTGGGGGACGAGGAGGAGGAGCCGGGGGGTAGGCAGCACTTTGACTTGGACACATTCCTCTCGGACATCTCTGACACCCTCTTCACCATGACACAGATGCCCAGCGCCCACCAGGAGCTCCCTGAGGATGGTAGGTGACCCCTATGGGGCTACGCTCTTGCTGGAGGAGGAGGAGGAGCAGGCAAACAGCTTACTCATGGCACGTTGCTGCCTCTTGGCTTCGCTCCAAAAGCTGCAGCCTTGCCCAGAGGTTTCTGGGCCCTGAATGAGGCCTCAGAGTGCTGTTGGGCAGAATGGTGGGAATGGGATATCTTCAGAGGTTGAGTCCCTGTGCTGTGGGGCAGAGTGCAGCCATGCAGGGTGAGGCTGGGTACTAGGATGGCTGTTGGTGAGGTCAGCAGTGCCAGCCCTGAGGTGGGGAGCTGGGAATGCAGCACCCTAACACTGCAGCTCTGTCTTCTTCCAGCATATATCGGGAATGCTGACATGATCCAGCCAGACCTGGCACCTCTGCAGCCCAGCTTGGATGATACCATGGAGATATCAGGTAAGAGCCAGCCTGCACACCTTGCAGCCCAACACAGAGCTGAGCTGGCCTGACAACAGCAGGTGCTGCTGGGGAGCCAGAAAGCACGTCTGCTGTCTTGATCAAAGCAGAGGGATGGGAAGGGGCTGGGAGCCATGGAAAGGGGCTTCTGCAAGCAGAAGGTCACATAGGAATATGAAGCTACCTGGGCTTGGCTGCAGACAGAGGACAGCTATCCCCACAGATGGAGGAAACTCAGGTTCTCTGACACTGTTCCTCTCCTCACTGCACTCTTGCTGGAGGCCCTGTGCAGAGCTGCTGAGACCCCACGATGGGCTGTGCTACATCCTCTGAGGACGGGTCACGGTCCCTGCCAGGTTGGCCTTGAAAACCAAGTGGCACTGGTATCCAGGACAGGCAGAGGGGCAAGCAGGGGACAGGCAGGCCATCCTGGCGGCACCTCCTCCCACAGTGCTACCACCAGGACCTGCCTGTGACACAGGACACTGCTGGAGCAGTGCGGTGTCCGTGAGCGCTGCAGAGTCAGTCAGGATGTGTCCTTGTCACGTGTGCGCTGTGCAGTGTACCCACGGCTGTGCCAGGGCCGGGCACTGCTGGTGTGGTGCCACATCGGATACCTCAGACGCGCTGGAGCTGGTGGCATGGGCAGACTTTGCAGGGTGGGACCCCACAAGTGGCCTCAGGCAGCACCAGGCCTTGGGAGCCCTCGGAACACGTCCATGCCCTGCACACAGCCTGCCCAAGGCTCCTGCCGTGCTGCAGCCGCCTCCACCTCCCACTTCCCTCTGCTGGAGGAAGCACAGGCCCTTGCACCACACAGCCGCCGGCTGATGCAAGACCAGATGCTGATGGGGAGCAGGGCAGCCATGGGGCAGGCTGCTGTGCCAAGGTGGGAAGCCCAGGGCTCAGCCCTCACAACTTCTTGCCCCCACACAGCCCTTTGGGCTGAGCCACAAGCAAACCTCAAAGGGGTCAGAATGACACCTGAGAAGTGTCCTTCCCCTCGCATATGCTGTGTGGTGCCAGAAGGCTGTGCTGACCCCTGAAGCAGCACCTCCTGACAGTGACGCAGACCCAGTACCTCTGTCCATGGGCAACGTTCCCTCGTGCTGCTGGTGTGAGAACAGCGTGGCACAGCCTGGGAATGGCACATGGCACCGTGGTGCCCATCCAAAGCAATGTATTTCTATGTGCATTTTCCCCAGGGTGCTGCCTGGGATAAAGCCCCGGCACTGTGATGCACGATCACAGTGGAAGTGTGGGTTGTGCAGGGTTGCAGCTTTGGCCACAGGACTGTGGGGTGAGAGGATGAAGAGCCCCTTTCAGGAAGAGGGCTGCTGCCAAACTCTGGGCGCTGCGTGCCAGAGCTGAAATGCCCCCAGCCCTGAGTGATGCCCTCGTGGCCACTTTTGCTGGCACTGTACACAGGGCCTGGGTCTGTGCCTCACAAACAAGGCCAGCAGGGCAGAGTGGGGGCTCAGGGCTCCTGTAGGGTCACGGGGCCATTCTGTGTCTGGGGACCGTCACTGAGCTCGGTGCCTGTCAGTCAGCAAGCACAAGCCAATCCCTAAATGAGGAACCACGTCGTGTCCTCAGTGGGTGCCAGAGCACAGTGTGGGGCGGATGGAGAAGTCCTAATGGCAGAAGCGAGGGAGCAGCCCAGCCCAGTGCCTGAGTGCTGCTGGCACTGCGCTACAGGTAGGACCTGCACTGGGGCCCTGGGGTCAGGCTGTTGGGGTGGCATGACCCCATGGCACTGCCGTGCTCTCCCAGAGCCAAGGGCCAGCAATGGAGTGTCCCAGCCTTGGGAGCAGGCTCTGCAACAGGGGTCTCTTTGGAGAGCAGCCTGGTATTGGAGCAGAATGCTGAAGGCATGGTGTGCTGACCGCATGGGCTCTCATCCCCCAGGTGGCATCATGCTCTGGCCGCACTGCATAGCTTGGCAGCAGGTCTGGGCAGAGTGAGCAGAGAGAAGCATAGGTGAGAGCTGCAGGGTGGGGAAGGGATGGGTGAGGTGGAGGGCAGGGGGCTGCCACCTGTTGTGCCAGGCAGCATCCACCACCCACTGTGGCAGCACAGCAAGCAAAACAAGAGGAATCGAATCTGCAGAGCTGGCCATCAGAAACGCCTTAAATGCATGCATAGCTTCAGTGCTGGCAGCAGGAGATGGCACAGCATGGGCACAGATGAGGGCTGGGGGCAGTGTGGGGCCAGGTGCTGCACCCCATTGGGCTGCAACCATGCCTGGCTGTGCCCCTGGAGGGCAGCTGTGGCTCTGTGCTGCTCTGAGTGTTCGCTGTGTCCCAGCCCCAGCCTGGGTGGGACTGGGACCAGGCAGAATTCCGCTCTGAGGAGGAGGATGAACTGCTGCCCTGGAGGACAGTGGAGCTGGGAGGCTCTGAGTGCCTTGGAGGCCATTACGAGCATGGGAGTGCTTGGCAGCACTGCATACAGCCGACTGCCTGTAGCCGTGGGCTGGAAGAAGGAGGGTGGCAGTGCTGCTGCCCGCCCCTGTGAGGGGTGTGCAGCTGAACACCATTCCCAGCCAGGGCACATGGGCTGCAGCTGCTGTGTGCAGGGCGGAAGGGAAGGGGCCGTGTCAGGGCTGAGCAGGGCAGGTGCAGCATGCTGTGTGGCACTGCTGGGATGGTCACGGCATTTCCCTCTGGAGGAGCATTTGTTCCTCAGGTGTAGATTCAAAAAGTTGTCAGGTCCAGAGGCTTTGGCTGTCCCAGCCAGGACACTCCGGGCATGGGAGCCTATGCCAGAGCCTGGAGGAGCCCCTGCAGCACGGTTGGCACCAGGGGCATATTGGATGGGCAGGAGCAGCCCAGATGGGCTCAGGGCAGTGAGGGCCTGAGCTTGCACTGGAGCACGCACAACGGAGGTGTGAATGCTCATGAGCTGGAGAGCTGCTTGGATGTAGACCCCGTGCCAGAGGCTGTCAGGCGGCTGCCTGCAAATCCACCTATCACTCCCACTCTATCTTACAGGGAAATGCGTGGCCAGCAGCCCCATCCTCCCCAGTCACCTTCACCTTCTCCTGGTGGCAGTGAAACTGCACTGGCATGGTGCTGGCGGGCCCCGTCACTGAGCAGAGCTGTGTGGGGTGATGTGCCTGCAAAGCGTGTTCCAGTGGGGAGGTGATGCCCCAGGCAGCAGGCAGCGCTCCGTGCCACGGCGTCTGGGCCTGCGGAAGCATCAGGGCTGTGGGAAGGAGACAGGAAGGGAGAGGGAGTCGTGGCTGGGTCACGGGGCTCAGCTTCGGGAAGGCCATGGGATGTGGTTAGCCACAGGCAGCACGCACTGCAGCACTGGGGCTGGGAGGCAAACGCTTGCCCCAACTCCAGTGGGACCGTCCCCTGCGGCTCCAGGACAGTGCGACCCACAGGGCTGCCCCACATCTGCCCAAAGCCAGCTCTGCCACTGCCCCACAGCACAGGGGCTCAGTTTCTGCGCTGCTCAGGGCTGGCTGTGGGGGTGCAGGGAGAGCCCAGACCCCTGAGATGCGGTCTCAGCTGGGTGTTGGGGATGGGGTCTCCACCCCTGGGTGGTGTTCCTGGGCGGGTTTTCCTGTCCCAGTGTGCATGGCAAGGCTGGGCTGAGCGCGTGAGCTGCCTCTTCCCTCCCACCATGTGAAGCTCTGATGTTTCACAACCAGAACACCAAATCTGCCCGCAAAGCCAGGAGCTGATCCAGCTCTGCCAGGTGAATGTGAGGCCAGCAAATCCCTGCCAGTCCTGGATACAGCATGCGGCTCCCTCCAGCGTGCCCCAACCTTGCATCCCCCTCTCCAGGGGCAGAAGCACTCCCCAGGCCCCCACCACCCATCACCATCTCTCTGCTTCACCCCGCAGATATTTTCATCAGCCATCGGCCGCTGCCTGCGCAGATGCCACTGGGCTATCAGGAGCCGCCCTGCTTTGAGCCTCTCTATGGCAGTGGAGGAACTGTGCCCGCCAACCCTGATGCCCCGCTCCCACTCAGCCCTCTCCTCCAGGTGAGCGGGACCCTGGCCCGTGACCCATGGCCACCGGTGCCTGAGCCACCCCTCCTGACACAGCCGTGTCCCCCACAGCCCGGTGACGCCACCCAGCTCAGCCTCCACGGTGCCTTCTTTGGCCCTGAGCAGCCGCCGCTGGCCCCCGAGCCCCTCACCGCTGTGCCTGGCTGCCTCAGCCCCCAGCTCAAACCCAAGCCCTTGCTGCAGTATGGTTTCCCCAGCAAGTGCCTCGGCACAGAGCCACTCGGCCTCCCTTACACCGCCCCCAGCCAGGCCCCTGGCGCACCATTACTGGGCTCACAGCCACCGTTTTCCCCTGCCTCCGCACCCCACTCCAAGTTCCCCTTCACCACCTTGCCCAGCCCCTCGCTCCTCGCCCACCCTGCATCCCCGCTGTCCGCACCGTGCTTTGCCCAGCACACCCCGGGCCTGGGCTACGCCATGGACGTGGTGCCCCTAGGGTACCCCAGCCCAGCCGCACCCCAGCACCTGCCCCCCGCCGCGCCACCTGGGCCCAGGTTTGCTACCCCAAAAGGGCCGACCCCAGGCGAGCGGCCGAAGATGAAGGCCGGCAGCACCAAGGCAAAGAGGCCGGGTCCCCCTGTGACTACACAGCTGACAGTGTCCAACGCCTGCCTGACTCAGCTGCTGGCCACAGGTGAGAGGCAGCTGGGGAATCGAGGGTGGCAGTGATGGGGTGATCTGGAGGTAAGCAGGGGTGCTCGGGGGTGCTGGGAGAGGTGGGCTGCTTCCTGCAGCTGTCACAGCCTTCCCCGGGGCAGATGGACAGATGGGCTGGTGCTCAGGGCTGGCACCGCCATGGGGCAGGAAAATGTCACCAAAGCACTGACAGCCTGATGCAGAAGTGCTCTTCTGCTCTCTGACTTCTCGCAGCCAAGCAGGAGCCAGCCTTCGATGCCCCACAAGTGCACGGCCCCGCACTCACGCCTGCGTCCCCAGCCTCTCCGGTAAGCACCCACCTATCTCCAGGTCGGGGACTGCTCCTTTTGGCTGGGAATTGCCTTCCTGTTGCTGAGGAATGAGGAGAGTGGAGAGAAAGCAGCACTGTGTGAAGCTCTTTGCAGAACAGAGTTTGATGCACATGGGGCTTGTGGCCAGGGTGCTGGGGGGCTCAGAGTGAGGCCGGGTGGGAGTCAGCCCCAGTTAGAGAACTGGCAGAGCAGGGACAGACCTCACCTTAGGGCCCTGTGGGGCTCCCTCCCCAGTCCCACTGTGGGTTTTGAGTAACCAAAGGGGCTCTGTAAACCTGCCACACATGGAGCGCTGACCCCAATCTCCTTCCTGCTTTCCTGTCTTCTCTCTGCAGCAGAGCGGAGTCCCCGATGTTCCTGCTGTCTTCCTGCCCAGAATGGCCCAGCTGAGCTCAGTGCTGTCTCCTGGCTCCAGCCCTTCGCAGGAGGTGCCTGTGATGCAGGCAGGTGCTGCACCAGGGCAGCTGCGGGTCCCCAAGGTAGAGCGGCTCTCCCCAACACCGGTGTGTGGTGAGTCTGGGTGCCTGCAGGATGCCCCATATCCTGCAGGGAGCTTGAACCAAACACAGTTGTTGGTTTTTTTCCTGAGAAAGCTCAATTTATTTTTTATTGCTACTGCTTTTAATTAACCACCTGAATGGCAATGATTTCATTCTGCTGGGGAGGGTGCCGACCTTTCGTCTGGCTCCTTCTCTGGGGGGCAAAACCGTAAACAGGAAAAGACAAAATGTAGCAAGTGTCAGAATGTGGTTTTGAAAACCAGAGCTTGGTTTTAAGGCCGGAAGCACCCTGCTTTCACCCACAGAAACCAGACTGGGGCAGGAAGCTCCCTGCTCATTTCCACTTCCAGTTGAGTGCTGTAAACCACAGCCCTCAGGACTCTCTCCAGGTGGTTTCCACTCTGCTGGAAATTTAAAATGTCATGTCACAAACGCTTCCATTTGTTGTAAAAATGAAAGTGATTTGGGATGAGATGGGGCAACAAGACGTGGTCAGACACGGGGCCATCACTGAGGGGTTGACTGCCCCCGAGCCAGGGCAGTACTGCAGTGCTCGCACTCTCCTCAGTGCACCCCCTCTCATCCCCCAGGCAGTGACTGGCCCAAGCCTGGCCAGGTGTCCCCAGGAGCTGCTCCACCACCCGGTACCACCACCTCCCTGCACCACCCACCATCCCGTCGGGGCAGACCCGACTCCAGCAAGGTATGATGGGAGCAAGTGTTGCCTTTTACAGGGGCAGCTTCTCCTTGTGCACCCCCTTCCCGCTGACCCCACATTCATCCCCACCCTTGATGCATGCTTGGGGCCAGCCTGTCTCCAATGCAGGGAGAGGCCCAAGGCCATCTCTGCTGCCTGCAGATGGAGAGCCGGCGCATCACACACATCTCTGCTGAGCAGAAGAGACGTTTCAACATCAAGCTGGGCTTTGACACACTGCACAGCCTGGTGAGCACGCTGAGTGCCCAGCCCAGCATTAAGGTGAGCACACAGCACTGCACGGGCTGGCGCTGGGCATGCAGGTATGCGGGACATCGCTCGGTGATGACATGGCCGTGGCTGCGCCGGCGTGCACACATTGTACCTAGGGCCTGCTGCCCGGTGCCAAGGCTCAGCAAAGGAGCACGTGGCCCCTTGTACCCTGCCTGCCCCAGGAGCTCCCTGCACCATCCCACCTTTGCCACCCTGCAGGTCAGCAAGGCCACCACCTTGCAGAAGACTGCTGAGTACATCTGCAAACTGCAGCAGGAGCGGGCGGCCCTCCAGGATGAGGCGCAGCGGCTGCGGGAGCAGATTGAGGAGCTCAACAGCTCAATCAAGTAGGGGGGCATGGCTTGGGGGGGCAGCAGGGAGCTGCTGCCTGCGTCAGCACAGCCAGGCAGGGCAGATGGCAGTGCCAGGGGCAGCAGGCTGCAGCATCTCTTCTGAGCACTGCCTAGATCCTGCGTTTATCTGTGTTCCCTGTCGTGGGGCAATGCTCAAAAAGCGGTGCTGTGTGTGATGTGCTGCCCTGAGAACAAGATGCTGTCTGCTTGAGACGTGCAGAGCTACTGAGCCCTGCTGCACACTGGGGTCCTCTTCCCGTGTGGGGCAGCTGCCGTGTGCCCCACAGCCTTGTACCTGCGGCCCCACAACACTGTTTGTGCTCCACAGCCTGTGCCAGGAGCAGCTGCCAGCCACTGGGGTGCCCATCACGCGCCAGCGCTTCGACCAGATGCGCAGCATGTTTGACAGCTATGTGCGCTCCTCCACACTGCACAACTGGAAGTTCTGGATCGTATCCTTTGGGACAACATGGGCTTCTCACTGCCCCTTCCACTGTACACCAGGTCCACTCTCCCCTCCAGCTCCATGTGGGATCCCTCCTGCTTGAGAGGCTCTGTGGGCAACATGTGGAGGAGACATGCTCAGATGCTTAGAAGAAACTCCTGTTACAAGAGAGCAACCAGAGTAGGAATAAATGGCCACTCCTGGGGGAGCAGGGGAGTCACCAGAGATCTGAGCTTGGGATTGCCATGCAGGCATTTGCTCCCAATAGCTTGTGTTGAGATGCAGCAGCCATCTGTTAGAGACTGGGAAAGGATCAGACACAAACCCAGGAAAATAATGGTTTCACCTGGGTGGCCACCATGGCTTACCCTGGAGAATGGGGATTAAGTTGGATACAAATCTTTGCATGTTGGAAGGATGAAGGGGAAAAGGAATGGTTGCCAAGGAGGTCAGAAGGCCGGGCCATCTTCTCTATGAAGGGGGATTACACACATTGTAGCCAAGTCTGAAAAGACCATGAGGTCTGCAAATTGCCTGGCGGTAGAGGTACACGCAGAACATGCACAGACAGTAGCAAGCAGCCCCTGACACAGGTTTTGGGAGATAGGGTTCCTTCCACAGTACAGTGAGGGTACTGAAGAGGATTCCAGGATATGGGTATGGTGGAGGCACCTGCTGGGGATTACTGCACACACAGTCACCACCCCCCAGCATTGGGTGCACCCAAGGGAGCACACGTGCTGGGTGCTGCACCCTGCTCTCAGGCACCTGCAGAGGGCATGGCAGGAGCTGGCTCTAGGCCTTGTTTAGAAGAGCTGTCCTGCATTGGGGCAGCCCTGGCTGCAACATGGGCTGTGCCTTTCAGCCTCTGGTTCCCCACACACTGTGGTTCCTTGCCTGCGAGCAACAGGTGGGGCTTTGAGGGCCCCTTCCTGGCTGCTGCCACCCTGGAGGCCACCAAGTTGCACAGGGCACCCAGCACAGCTGCATTGCAGGCAGGAGAGGGCTGTTCACACCAGACAGGGCACCACAGCCATCACGATGCTTATCTTTAACCACTTCAACAGTTCAGTGTCATTATCCGGCCCCTCTTCGAGTCCTTCAACGGCATGGTGTCCACGACCAGCATGGAGAGCCTCACGCAGACGTCCCTGGCCTGGCTAGAGCAGCACTGCTCCCTTCCGGCGCTTCGGCCCTGTACGTGGCTCCGTGCGGCCCCGCCGCTCCCGATGGAAGCCGGAGGCCCCGGCATAGGCACCGCTCGGTCCCTCGGCGCTGCTGCCACCGCTGCTGCTCATTTATGAGCTCGGTGCCCTCATAAATGACTGCGGCGAGACCGGGGGCTGCCACCCGCCCCTGGCCGGGTCCTGACGTCCCCGCGTCTCCCCGTAGCCATCCTGAGCTCCCTGCGGCAGCTGAGCATCTCCACCTCCATCCTCAGCGATCCCGCCCGAGTTCCCGAGCAGGCGGCGCGGGCCGCGGCCGGAGGCGGCCCCTCCTAGCGCCCAGGGACCGGGCCGGGCAGCGCCGACGAGAGACAACGGAACAATTCGGGAGAGGGAGGGAGGAAGGGAGGGAGGGAAGTGCCACCGCAACACCACGCAGCGCTCGCGGAACCCGGCCGCGTCCGCACCATAAAGCCCTCGGAAGTCCGCAGCGCACCGCTCCTCCTTCCGGCCGCGTGGGGCCAGCGGGGCGGGGCCAGCAGGGGTGTGGGCGGGGCCAGGTGGGAGGGGCGCGACATGGAGGGGCGGAGCCGCGGCTCGGCGCACGCGCGCTGGGTGTCGCCGCCCGGCGGCGCTGAGGTGGCGGCGGGAAGATGGAGGCGGTGGCGCTGGGCGCGGGGCTGGGGCTGTTCCTCGCGCTGCTGCTGCTGGCGGCCGCCCTGCGCCGCGCCGCCCCGCCGCGGGATGAGGGTGAGTACGAGTACCGCTCCCTTTCCCCCTCCGTCCCGTGCCCCACGCTGAGCCCCGCTCCCCGCAGGCGCCGGGGCGAACGGCCCCTCCGCCGCCAGGCCCGAGGGCCCCCGGAGGACGAAGCCGCCGGTTCGGGCGCGCAAGGAGAAACCGGGACAGCACAGCTTCACGCACCGCCTACTGGCCGCCGCCCTCAAGGTACCGCGCCGCCCCGCCGGAGCCCCCCGCCTCCGCCCCGCCGCCCCTGACCGCCGCTCCCCCGCAGGGCCACAGCGGTTCCGTGAGCTGCCTGCACTTCAGCGGCGGCGGCAAGTACCTGGCGTCCTGCGCCGACGATCGCACCGTGCGGCTCTGGAGCACCCGCGACTTCATGGCGCGCGAGCACCGCTGCCTGCGGGCCAACGTGGAGCTGGACCACGCCGAGCTCGTCCGCTTCAGCCCCGACTGCAGGTGGTGCCGGGAACCCCGCCCGCCCCTCGCGGAAGTCCCGTGGGGGATCGGCAGCGCCGCCGATGCGGGACCCGCCACGTTAACGCGGTGCTCGCTGCCCCGGTGCGAGGGCTGTGCGCGGGGAGCTGCGAGGGCCGCGGGCTGGGAAGGCTGCGTGGAAAGCTTTCCTTGGCGCTGGTGAAGCGGCTCTGCAGAGTGGAAGGGATGTCGCTTTCAGGTGTTCCTTTCCATTCGGTGCCGCGGTTGAGCTAACGCAGGGAAAGCTCGGTGCCCTCATAAAACACAACTGATCTGTCACCTTTCCTCCAGGTGCCCCGAATGACTGATAACTCACCTGCCGTAGCTAGGCTGACAGTGGCAACCTGCTGCTTAATGGCTCAGTTACCGTCCTTCCACTTAGGGCGATCATTGTCTGGCTGGCAAATGGAGAGACAATTCGTGTCTATAAAATGACGAAGAAGGACGATGGCAACTTCACCTTCACTGCTTCTTCTGAGGACTTCCCAAAGAAGCACAAAGCTCCTGTCATTAACATAGGAGTTGCAGAAACAGGTATGGCAATGGCGAGCTGCTCACCTGCCGCAGCCCTCCGGATCCACCTTGGTTTCCTTTTTGAGCAACAGCTGCTGGGTTGAAAATGTTAAGAGTTCTTGATTTACTCAAGGGCTGCTTGATTCTCTGTTTTTCTGGTTCTTATGTTTTAGCCTTTGCTTACTACTAAGTGAGTTGGAAGACATAATTGGAGGAGAGAAATTTCTGTGTAAGCTCAGAATTACCTGATTTGTACAGGTATTATTTTAGGCTTTTGGGAACGCTGCTGAAAAGAGATCTGGTCTCAGTACTGAGAGCATTGCTATTCTCTGGCTTGGCAGTCTTGCTTTAGCCAGTGAGAAATGTCTCCAGTGAGTTCTGGGATTCAGGAGCATAGGATGTACCTTGGACTTCTGGTGTCTCCTAGAACAGAGCCTGAGGAGGGCGAATGTTGATGGCAGAGGGCTTGGTGGATTCATGCTTCAGCTGTGTGACAGTGAACAGTTGGCAGTGGGTGGATGCATGTTCCACTCTGTAAGAGAAAAGCCCATAAAATTTTAAATGAGGTCTTTGTTTGGCTGCAAGAGTGAAAATTGAAACCCTGTAACAAGTAGCTTGAAGGTAAATTTGCAACTCAGTGTCCATGCTGAGACAAACAAGGGGAAGCACTGCAAGTGGAAACCAGCAAATACCCAAAATGCTGACACCACCAGTAATCAGGGACAAAAGTAGTGTGACTTCTAATCAGCTACGAGTCTACGATCCCTGACTTGAAAGCTTGAGATACCTCTTCTGGTTCAAATACAACTTGATCAAGTCTGCCACATTACCTGAGCATAGTACTGAGCTCGGCAAGTGGGATCTGAAAGATACTGGGCGGGAAGCTCAGGGGGTCTCTGGGTTGGCAGCTGTGAGCTGCTGAGTCCTGACTGAACGCGTACCCAGGAGGTGAGCCTGCTGCCACGGCTTTTCACTCTGTGCCAGGACAGAAGCACTGATGTTTTGGTGCTGCTTTTTGTTTTCTTGACAGCTCTCATGCAGACGGGTTGCTCTGCTCAGGACTGTTACAGCTGTTGGTGATTGTGGCAGCTTTAGGCCTAGGAACTCTCCTGATCTCTGCCTTTTTTCCCTCCCTGCTCTCCAGGAAAGTTTATCATGACAGCTTCCAGTGACACCACCATCCTGATCTGGAACCCGAAGGGTGAAGTCCTTGCCAGCATTAACACTAACCAGATGAACAATGCCTATGCTGCTGTGTCACCCTGTGGGAGGTGAGGAACATGCAGGTATTCCAGGCTGCTCCTGCTGAGTGGGAAGCCATGACAATAACCAGGAACCACTCTCCTTCTCAGAGGACATCATCAGTTCAGAACATCTGCAGTTTGCTGTCACTGTAATGCAATTTTCTGAGGGTTCCACGTTTTTCTAATGATTCCTGCTCCCAGGAGGAGTCTCTCTGGGAGTGCTGACTCCCACCTGTGGTCTCAGACATTTGGTGCTTTGTTGGAGTGTCTCAGTACTGCTGCTCCTGCTGACCACCTGAAGCACTGAGGAGAGCAAAGAACATTGGCAGTGATGGCAGAGCTGGGCCAGTGCAAACTGTTTGTGCAAAGCGAGTAATGTTCCTAGCAGTTGTTTTTAAATTTCTAAATATTAATAACAAAATTGGAATTTTTACAACCAAGAGGTTACTTATCAGGAAAACCTTGTTCTTGGCTCTGTCTCTAACCTGTTGCTGTAGCAGGACAGTTGTTATGCACCAGTTGCAGTGACTCTGTGGGTCAGAGAACTTAAGTTTCTTAATTTTTACTAAGGAGTTTCTCTTAAGGCTGTTAAGTTGTAGAGTTGCCTTGTCCCCCGGTGGCCTTCCATAGTGTTCCCTTTACCAGCCTGGTTTCAGTGAAAATTGGAAAACTCTTTTCCAGCAGACCAAAGCAAAGATTTGAATGTAGGTGTCTGGTTAGGACTGATTCACAGAGCACGTTCTCTGCAGCCCTCGAGAGGCAGGAGGGAGAGCTCTGCAGTGCTGTGGCTGAGAGCCGGCCCTATGACCCAGCCACAGCAGTGGTCTGTAAGAGCCTGGCTCTGTTTTTTATTTTATTCAGGTTTGTAGCATCATGTGGCTTTACTCCTGATGTAAAGGTTTGGGAAGTGTGTTTTGGCAAGAGCGGAGACTTCCGGGAAGTGACCAGGGCTTTTGAGCTGAAAGGCCACACTGCTGGTGTATATTCCTTCTCCTTCTCTAATGACTCAAGGCGGTAAGCGTGCTATATCACTGTGTGAAGGAGTACCCTGAGGACACGTGTGCTCACCCCCTTCCTGTGTGCCTGAATTGCCCATCCATACTCAAACCTGTGCCCACTCCTGCCCCGGGGGCCTCCCTGGGTGTCCAGGGACTGCTTTGGTCCATCCTCATCCTCCCCATGGGTTTCCTCCTGTTGTTTGACCATCCTCTTTGCTCTGGGAGGGGGACAATGACCCCAAGTGTACACACGTTTCCAGGCTCATGTTTTGCAAATCTCTGTCCACAAAGCAAAGGATTCCTGCTTTGCAGAAGTGAAAAGTGAACAAGTGTGACCCAACTTCCTTGCAGTCACCTACGGTTTATGTCCCGCCTTTAGGATGGCAACCGTTTCCAAGGATGGGACGTGGAAATTCTGGGACACAGACGTGGAATACAAGAAGCAGCAGGACCCGTACCTGCTGCTGACCGGGAGGTGCGAGGTGTCGGAGCCGTGCCGCATCGCGCTGTCCCCCGACGCTCGCGTGGCGGCCATCTCCTGCGGCACGACCATCGCCGTGTACAACACGCGCCGAGGGGAGGAGGAGGAGCGCTTTGTCGGCGTTCACGGACAGCACATAGCAGACTTGGCTTTTGACACCACCGGCCGCTTCCTGGCGTCCTGCGGCGACCGGGCCATCCGCGTGTTCCACAACACCCCCGGCTTCCGCGCCGTGGTGGAGGAGATGGAGACCATGCTGAGGAAAACCACCACCAAAGCCACCCGGGAGCGGCTGGAGCAGCAGATCGCTGGTGCCAGGAAAGCGCTGGCTGCCATCTGCGGCAGGAAGCAATAGCGGCTCCGTGCGGGAGCGGCGCGCTGGGTTTGACCGATAAAACAGCGAACAGATTGCAATAAAAGAGCGCTCACGGCTTTCCCTGCCTGTTTTCTGCCCCTGGCAGCACGGAGGGCGCATGCTCCTCTGGCGGAGGGAGGGGCGGGGCGGGAGGAGCCGGCACGGGACCGCTGAACGGGCCGAGGCTGCGAGGAGCGGCTCCGGCCCACGGCTGCCGGGAGCGGGGCGGCGCGGAGCGGCAGTAGAACCCTGCGGCAGCGCTAAGCCCCGCCCCGCACAAGATGGCGGACGCTGGCCCCACCTTCGCGCCTCCTCCTCGCGCGCTTCGGGCGGGGCGTGCCGCGCAGGCGCAGTGCGCTCTCCGCGCGGCGGGCGCCCCTCCCCCGCCTCCCTCCCCCCGGGCGTGGCGTGTCGTGCGCCGTGACGCTGCGCGCAGCGCGTGGGCGGGGCGCGCGCATGCGCAGGGGACGGCGGCGGGTGCTGCGGAGCCGGGGCTGCCGGGGCTGCGGGCGCCATGTCGGGCCGCTCGGTGCGCGCCGAGACCCGCAGCCGCGCCAAGGATGACATCAAAAAAGTGATGGCGGCCATCGAGCGCGTCCGCAGATGGTGAGAGGCGGGGCACGGGGGGGTGGGGCCTGTCGGCCCGCAGCCAATCACCTCACCACCCGTCTGCCGGTGGAAGCGCTCCGGGAGCGGGTGCCCAATCAGAGCGCTGCATGCGGCGGTGGGCGGTGCTAGGGGGGCGGCGGCCAATCGGCTAGCGAGTGTGGGAGGGAAGCGGAAGGGCGGGTGACGGACAGGCCGGTGGACCAATCACAAGGAGGGGCGGTGGCAGAGCGGCGGGGCGGGGCCGCGGTTTGGACGGGCGTTTCCCTGGGCCTATCAGAGCTGCCTGTGCTGCGGGCGGGGGCTGTCAGGTGTGGGCGGGGTCTGCCGCCGCGGTGCCGGGCGCGCTCTGATGCCGTGCCTGCAGGGAGAAGAAGTGGGTGACAGTGGGCGACACTTCGCTGCGGATCTTCAAGTGGGTGCCGGTGGCCGACAGCAAGGAGGTGGGTGCCGTGCTGACCTCACCCTGCTGCGCTCCGCGGCTGCTGCCGGAGAGCTGTGTCCCACCCACCCCTAACGTCGCCTTTCTGCTTTCCTTCCTTTCCTCAAGAAAGAGAAATCCAAATCGAGTGGCGGCGTTGCACGGGAGCCCAATGGTTTCCCCGCTGACTCGGCTGCCAACTCCTCGCTGCTCCTCGAGTTCCAAGGTGAGTGCAGCCCGCGGCAGTGCGGTGTGTAGGGACATGAGGTGCACCCCTCTGATTTGCTCTGATTTGCTCTGATTTGCTCAGACTGCCTCTGTGAGCCCACAGGCGGTGTGTGGCAGAGCTGAGCAGCACGCAGGCCGGTTGCTTGAGCTGAACATGGATATATACCTGTCCCAAGCCTCCCCGCTCAGCCCTCAGTGTGTCTGAGGAGCATCAGGCTATGCATTACACTTCCAGTACCTGCAGGGCGTAGGTCAGTGTTGCAGATCTGCAGTTTGGCCCACACTTTACCAGGAAAACCAGAGCTGCCTTCTCTTCTGGGACAGAAGTTGAGTGTTGCTCTGGCGTTAGATTGCTACCTTGCACACAGAAGAGGCACAGAGCTCTGGTACCAAAGTAAGAGGCCTCATCCTTTTGAATGTCTGTGCAGTAGGGAGAGTCCACGGTGGCCTTGCACAAGCTGCAGGTGTGAGATCTGACAGAGCAGAGCTTTGTGTTGCCCCTGCACACTGCGTTTATTTTTCTGAATTGCTCAGGGTCACTTCTCCTCTGCTCAGCCTCTGCATATCCCCAGGTAGAATCATGCACTGTCCTGCGCATCAGCTGTATCCTAATGGGGAGTGCTGCGTTAGGAAGCTCTTGCTGCTGATCAGTGACTTTGTGAACCCTCTGTACCTTAAACACTGTGCTCTTCCTTTTCCATGAGATCCTGGCTCTCAGTGCTGCCCTTGGCTGCTTGTGCTGCTGGGTCAAGGTACTCTTCTTCACTAGGTGCTGTTTCTGCAGATGAGAACAGCAACCAGAGCTCCCTGTCAGACGTCTACCAGCTCAAGGTGGACAGCAGCCCCAACTCCAGCCCCAGTCCCCAGCAGAGTGAGTCCATGAGTCCTGCCCACACATCTGACTTCCGTACGGATGATTCACAGCCACCCACACTGGGGCAGGAGACTCTGGAAGGTGAGCTCCATGATATCTGGGCATGGCTGCTTAGCTGGGGAGAGGGAGGCGTCCAGCTGGACCAGGGAGCCCAGGGAGGGTGCTGCTGGGTCCAGGACAGAGCTGCCTCCTTTGTGCGGCTTGTGGGGCAGGAAGGCTGAGGCACCTCTGCCTGAGGGCTCAGCAGGCTGCACCTGAGTCTGCCATATGTTAACTTTCTCTTACTTCCAGAGCCCTCTCTGCCTTCCTCGGAAGTTGCTGATGAGCCTCCCACTCTTACAAAAGAAGAGCCGGTCCCCCTTGAGACTCAGGTAAGGAAGGGAGAATAGAAACCATGTCTAAATGCATGTTCACCCATCTTAGTCCTTTCCCCTGGGCACCTTTCTTTGATTTCTCATTATAGCAGAAACATCAAAAAGTCTGAAACTGCCCCCAGGAGCTCCCCAGACCTCCTGGCAAGTTGTGTTGTGGTTCAGTTCAGGTTTTAGGGCATACATTGTGTGCAGAAACTATGTGGAGGTGGATTAAAAAATTGGTCATAGTTGGCTCCAGGGCTGGAGTGGATTCTCTCTCTTGATGCCCAGGGGCTCGTTTAGCAGCCTGACTCACAGAGGAGAGCCCAGGCTGTCTCCACAGGGTGACACACAGCCTTGTCCAGCAGCTCCACGTGGCCTTGTAGGCGTGCTGAGCTCCTGTCATGGCTGGTGACCTCTGGCTCTTGCAGGTAACTGAAGAGGAGGAGGACTCTGGTGCACCGCCTCTGAAGAGATTTTGTGCCGATCAGAACTCTGTGTGCCACACAGCCTCGGAGAGCTAGCCTGCCCATCCCCGGGGAGAGCCTTCGCCAGACCCTCGCAGAGCTGCCTGCCCTTCCCTGGGGAATGGGGTGCTTCCCTGGCCTGCCCTTTCCAAGGGACAGGGTGCTCCTGCTGCCTCGCCATCCAGCCTGCCCTGCCCTCAGGGGCAGGAGCCTCCCACCAGCCCCTACAGAGGCAGCCTGCAAGTGATTTGCCCAGCTGAATGGGGCTGCCACCAGTACCTGCAAATTTGCCTCTATTTATTGGCTCCCACTCTCCCTGCTGATCTGTGCTGTAGTGGCGTGGGGTCTCTGGTGCATGGTCTGCATGCGCAGGGGGAGGGATCCTTGGGATGCCCCGCTCTCCATCACCCCTAACGTGCTGGCAGATGCTGTTTGCCTGCTTCTGGATCCACTGTCCACCCTGTCCCACGTGCTGGGAACAGAAGAGCCATGTCCCATCTGCAGAAAGTGATGTGTCTTCTCCCTTGTGACCGTAGTCTGGGGCGTTCCTGCTGTAGGTGCGAAGGGCAGAGGAGGGAGGGGGGAGCGCCCTGAGAATGAAGGCAGTGGCCCTCCGTGCCACTGGGACACCGTGCAATAAGCTGCTACTAAGCCATTGGAAGAGAGAGAAGCGCTGCCATTTTGGAGGGCAGGTACTGTACACATCAGCCGTGCCTGCCGCTTCTCTGCCTCCAGGCCCTCACAGAAGCTTCTGCCCTCGCAGGACAGGCAGGGGCTGGAGTGATGTGGGGCTGGGAGGGAGCGGGGCTGCCGGCACTGCCGTGTCCCAGTTGGTCCTGCACCCTGCTCCTCTCCTGCCCACCGTGCTCCCCAGGTACGCCCCGTCCCCTCTGGACAGGACACAGGAGGGTGCAGGAACCCCTGGAGAGCCCTCCTGTGCCCCCATTCCCTGCTCCCCGCACCGGCACCCCGCTGGGCCCCCCCCGCTGCCACTGCATGTCCCGCCATCTGTGATCGAGCCTGGCGAAGCTGAAGGCGCGGCCGCGCGTGGAAGTGGAAAGATATTTTAGCACTGAATAGAATATTTTTAAAATTAAACTATTTGAAATACAGTGCTCAGTGACTGCAGGGTGTGCGGGCAACAGGTGCTGCTGGGGTAGGGGCTCAGGAGCAGATGGTGGGCAGCGCCAGGCTGAGCCAAGGAGAAGTGCCCTGCTCCCAGCCTGAGCTCAGTGCCAGCACTGTGGGCTGCTCCCAGCCGGGCCTGATGCTCCCCAGTGTGGTGTGGGCTGGGGCCTTGGGGCTTTGCCTCGCGCGGGGCTGGTGCTGTTACCCTGCTGGCGTGGTTGGGCTGGGAGTGGAGGCTGCAGGGCCTCACCGTGGGCAGCTGGGCTCCTCCAGGCTGCATCCCTGCGAGCTGCCCTTAAATCCAGTGGTGTCACACACAGCCATAGTCCTGTAGCAAAATGTGCGGTGCTTGTGCTAAACGTGATGAGACAGAAATCTGACGTTATTCCATAGCTACAGCTGTGCCTGAGCATTCTGAGAAGCCAGGAGAGGCTGCTGCTGTCAGGTCACCCAGAGCAGCTCTGCATGCAGCCGAGATGTCGGAGCACAGCTGTGTGATGGCAGATGCACACGGAGCCGTCCAGACCCAAAGAGCTGCACAGGGGGAGCCGCCCTGAGCACCCCTGCCTGTCTGCACACCCCAGGCCCTGGGTTTCCCACCTCAGCCTTACCTTATGCGAGAGGGTCCATTCGATTAGGTTAATTAACACAACATGTCCACAGGTATCTTCGCGGTAGTCTTTGGTTTGTCTTTGTGCATTGCAAAGAATGATTCTTATTTTCCAGTTTATTAAATTGAATGTATAAATCTAAGCCCAAGGTGTGCAGCTCCCTCTGTGTGACCATCACGTGGGGTTCATCACTTCTCCTTTCAGGCTCAGTATGGACAGATGGGGCAGCAGCTGTGGGTTAGAGAACAGCCATCTCGGAGTTATGGATAATGGGAAAATATTTGGGGGAGGGGAATGCAGAAGGGGTGCTGCTAGTTGAGGGAGGGGAGATAGAGGTTGGATGTCAGGGGGAAGTTCCTTACAGAGAGAGTGGTGAGGAACAGCTGCCCAGAGAGGCTGTGGATGCCCCGTCCCTGGAGGTGTTCAAGGCCAGGTTGGATGGGGCCCTGTGCGGCCTGGGCTGGTATGAAATGTGGAGGTCGGTGGCCCTGCGTGTGGCAGGGGGTTGGAGATTCGTGATCCTTGAGGTCCCTTCCAGCCCTGGCCATTCTGTGATTCTGTGATTCTGCTTCAGACCGACATCCTGAGCACCTGTGACAGAGCAGAGCAGCTGCCAGGCTGCGTAGTGCTAAGAATCGCACCATTTACTGCGTTGTTTTCCACGTCTCTGAATCCTGGTTTGCTGCAGGGGACCAAGCAGCTCATGATGACTGCAGGCCCAGATAACATCTGGGGGAAGCCTCCAATAATTTCAGTGCCAACTTCATTTCTGCCTTGGCTTTGTAAATCTTCAGGAGTGACCAACTTCAGTCTCGTGTTCTCAGCAGCTCCAGAAAAGGGGCTTTTCCTCCAGCACAGCCACAGGCGCCAGTGGTCACTGCATAGTAAAGGGCCTTCAACCTCCAATCATGGCTTGGAGCTCTCCGAGTGGGGTCGACAGGATGCTTTGAAGCACAACCAACTGAAATGAGATTTCCTGGGAGCCCATATTCCTCTAACCGAAGCCAATAGATTCAAAATTGCCCAGGAGCTTCCATCCCTCTTAATGAGAATTGCAAAATACTTTTGAAGCTGACTTTGTTAAGATGCAACGTTTCTTCTCCTTTTCCACCTTCAGTGCTAATAACATCTGTAACGATATCAGCAGCACTGCAGTACCTACTGAAACCTCTTCAGAGAGCAGCGAGATCTCATCAGAGATCAGCCTGAGGCTGAGAAAAGCCCTCTGAGTTCTGATGCCCAGTGAGCGCAGTGCTCAGCAATGGCTGGTTGCTGCTTCCCCTTTCTGAGGCTTTCATGCACTTCAGGTGTCAACTAAAAGTCACTCTGCATACCTAGTGTGGCTCACCCTTAGCCCTAATCCTTACTCTAAACCTGACTCCTATGCCTAATCCTAACCCTAAACCTCACCCCTAGCCCTAATCCTAACCCCTAACCCTAACCTCTAAACCTAACCCTCCCAATAACCCTAACCTGACCTCTAATTCCTACTCTAAATTAAATGCCTAAATCAACCCCTGAATCTAACCCTAACTATAACCCTAACCCCTAAACCTAACTCCTAATCCCTAACCTTAATTCTAACCCTAAATTCTAAAAACTAACCCTAACCACTAACCATAACCCTAATTCTAACATCAATCCAAACTCTAACCATTAACTCTAACCCCTAAAGCTAACCGTACCCATACCCTTACCCATCACCCTAAACCGTAACCCTAACCCCTATCTCCAACTCTAATCCCTCACCTATTAATCCAAACCCAACCCCTAACTCCCTAACCCTAAAGCCTAACCCCTAACAACCAACTCTAACCCTAATCCTAACCCTAATGCATACCCCTAACCCTAACTCTTACCCCTAATCCAAACCTCTAACTCCTAACAACAACCCTAAGCCCCTGAACATAAATCTAGTAACCCTAACTCTAACCTGAACACTGATCACTAAAGGCTGACCTCAACCCTAACCCTAATAACACTAACCCTAATAATCCTAACCCTAACCCAAACCCTAACCACTAACCCCTAGCCCTTACCCTAACCCCATCTCCCAATCCTAACCCTGATAACCCTAACCCTGATCATTAACCCCTAACCTTAACCCTAGCTCTAATAACCCTAACCCTAATCATCCTAACACTAACCCCAACACTACCCTTAACCCCTAACTCCTAACCCTAACTCTGACCACAACCTCCAAGTTTCACCCCTAACTCTAACCCAGCCATTTTCCATTGGACTCTCTGGCCACACCACTTGAGCCCTGCTGACCTCACAGCTGTTTGCCATGGACCTAGCTTGGCACGCAGACACAACATGGCCATCTCGAGAAAGGAGTGAATGCTGAAAACAGAAGGGATTGGTGTGAAAACCCCAGCGAGCTGAGCTCTGTCACACACACAGTGTGTGAACCCCGTGCTAATTTCCACAGACTGAGCACAGTTTGATGTAGCTCAGGTTTATCCTGAAGACAACCAGCACTGGCTAGGAGATGGTTTGGAACCACAGAGGTGTTTTCTGGGTCTTCTGCACCTCTCCTGGTCCGCTCAGCACAGCACTGGCTGTGGCTGCATTCATCCAGAACTCAGGGAGAGCTGAACAAAGCGGTGCATAATGTGGAAGGACCGTTCAGTGCACCCCTAACGGGGATCCTGCCGCAGAAACGCAAACCCTGATGAAGTGCAGGCAGGGTCGCTGAAGGAGGCTAGATGTGCCCATTCGTTGCCAGGTGACCACATAATAAAAATACACGGGAACATCTGAAGAGCGTGTGACCACGCAGAGCACCAGTGGCACTGGGAACGCATTGATATCCCGCTGCAACATCCCCCACAGGATTTAAACATTCCAATACAACCAGTTTGCCGGGCAGAACGCAACATTCTCCCCTCACTGCCACGCAGACGCGGTGCTGTGGCGGGGGGATCCATCCACTCACGCTCCCTTTCGGTCAAACGCGCTCTACAGCTCCTGCTAGGGATGCACAGCATTTTCTAACAGCGGGTTTTTCTGCAACCAATCCCAAGGGAGACGCCCCCCTCAGGGTCGCTCCCAGCGGGTCAGATGAGCCCCTATTGGCACAGGCTGCTCCTGGCATGTTTTCCTCATCTTGCTTAACTGGTCGGACTCGAGATGAAAGTCCCCTTTCCCATTCACAACATCGTCGTTTAGCTTCTATAAAGGTGGCTGAGTTAGGAAAGACGCTGCTGCCACTGCTTCCCCGCCTTTTTCCAGGGAGGTTCCTTTAATTAGAGTGCTATTTATATATTAGGGCAGTTTTAGCTCTCCTGGGAGCTGAGCCGCGTGCAGCACGCGGAGCATCAGCGATTATGAGAGATTCGGTTGCAATCCCAGAAGCCCAACCCCACTGCAGCAGAACTTCGGGCATCGCGGCACTTCGTTTTTTGCACTAAAGGAGTGGAGTGGCCGCGTTTTCTCCGTACTTCCACAACCCACCGATGCCGCACCCTGCCAGACACGCCAACGCCGTCAGCGCGGCTCTCCGCACCGTGGCAGCCGGTCCGAAGCTGTGGAGGCGGCGCGGTCCGCATTCTCCGCAATGCCCGTAATGTCCGTCGTGCCTGCAATGCCCGCAGCGCCCGCAGTGCCTGCAATGCCCGCAATGCCCGCAATACCCGCAATGCCCGCAGCGCCCGCAGTGTCCGCAATCTCGCACCGCCCGCAATGCTCGGCTCCCCGCGGCCGCCAGAGGGCGCTGCCGCCGCCCCGCGTCCCAGGCGACGGAATGGCGGAGCCGCTGTGGAGCGCGGAGGTGGGCGGCGGGCTGTACCGCTCCCGGGACCCCGTGCGCAACCTGCGGCTGCGGTGAGCGCTCGGCCCGCCCGGCTCCGGCTCCGGGCCGCGCTCCGTCTCACGATCCCTCCCTCCTTCCCGCAGGGTCGGCATCCAACGGGTGACGGCCGCCGGGCCCTTCCCGCCTCAGGCCGCGCCGTCCCCGAGCGGCGGCCCCGAGCTGCCGGAGCTGCGCGCCCGCACCGCGCACGGAGCTGCCGGGAGGCCCCCGGCCGAGGAGGAGCGGGCCGAGGTGGGCTGGCAGCAGAAGCTCTTCAGCCAGGTGGGTGCCCGTTGCGGGCCGTGCCGGCTCCCCGCGGCCGCCCTTCCCGGGCTGTGCGGCCCCTCGGGCCGCTTCCCGTCCCCTCGCTGCTTTTCTCTGATCGAGTTTCCAAAACCGCGCCCGGCCCCCGAGTGTCTGTGTGACCGACGCCCCATGTGTGCGGACAGAGCCTGTGCTGGGCTCCGTGAACCTCTGGGCTCTGCCCGTCTCGAAGAAATGGCTGGAATTGACTCCCCTGTGATGCTTTCAGTTTGAGGTGGATCTGTACCAGAATGAATCCGCCTGCCAGACTCCCCTGGACCGGCAGTACCACGAAGAGATCCTGAAGCTGGAGAAGGCCGGAGGTCGGAAGAACCGCCGCATCTTCACCTACACCGATCACGACCGATTCACCAACCTGGAGGAGGTACGGCTGGTAGCTCTGCAGAGTCCACACAGCAGCACCAGGCTCACCGCAGGGGGATGTTTCTTGTTTTGTGGCCGTGGCACAGTGTGCCAGGTATCCCGAGAGCAGGAGAACGTACTGCTTCTGCAGGGCAGCTTTGCTCGGTGTCCCAGACAGGATGAGGTCTTCACACTTCAGAGCGGTGGGCAGGGACAGCGTGGAGGCACTTGGCTCTGCAGAGTTGTGTTGTTACAGAAATTCTCAGCTGGCACATCGCTGACCGAAGTGAGAATTCTGGACACTGATTGTAGTCACAGGGCACCAGATTCAGTTGGAACCCTGAGCAGACTTGCTTACAGGTTTTCTGCACTTTCACATAGGTAGTTACATGTGGTTATCTCATCTCTAATTCATAATATTGCTGAGTAAAACCTAACAAAGCAGCTTTCGATTTATCACTGCAGTGACTCTTGGAGTCAGCCTCTTAGTTGTGATGCCAGACATTGGACACCACAGGCTGTCAAGGACATGTCAGAGGGGCTGGGATTCTAGGATCTTAGCTGTCTGCAAGTCTGCTTTGTTCATTGAAGTGGCAGAGCAGCAAGGTCTTTATCCCATGGGTTGGGCTGTCTTTCTGGTCCTTGTGATCAGCAAGCGTCTTTTAGTTTACATGCTGTTTGAATCTAGTAAAATTCCACTTATAAACATAAAATGTAAACTACTATATATATATATGCACATACCAACAAAGTTAACAGATTTTCGTGCTACAAGGACTGGTTGGTAAAATAGTGAGGGGAAGATGACAGTTATAGGTAACCTGCTGGGTGGAGCTCAGCTGTGCTTTGCCACAAGAGCAGTGAAGGAAATCTGCAGTCTTTAAGCAGCTTTTCCTTACACTTGCATGTATAAATACTTATTCTGACTTCCAGGGGAAGAGTTGCATTTGAGAGAAAAGTCCTGTTGTAATTAAGCTAGTTGTATTCTGTTTCTCTCTTCCAGCACTGCCAGAAGGTAACTGACTCAGACTGTGAGATGCCATCATATCTGGCAGAGAGGATGGCCAATGTGAGGAGGAGAAGACAGGACCGTAAGCCACTGTGAGTTCATGCTCAGGCTCAGAACTTGAAGCAGGTTTCCCTGTGTCCTGCTGCAGGGCAGCCTGTTCTGTGCAGCAGTTGCCTTGAGCTGTGCTGGATTCAGAATCTGGCAGTTTGACTCCTCACTGGGGGGGCTGTGCCAGGCTGCTGGCCTGAGCTCTGCTGAGCCAGAGTTGTGCTCTTCTGTTACTGACAGGGAAGCGAGTTCTCTCAAGTCAAAGATCATCACCTGGGAGCCCTCAGAAGAATTTATAAAGAACAATCATGTGATTAACACTCCTGTTCAGACTATGTACATCATGGGGGACTTGGGACCTTATGGGAAGTAAGTAAAATCCTGAAGTGATCCTAATTTCCCAGAAGCAAACTCATCTCCCACTTCTCTCTTTAGTTGAGGGAATTCCAAGTGCAACTCCAGCTGCCTTTTCTCTCTGGTGTTTACCTCACTGGGGGGTACTGAATGTGTCCCTCCAAAAGGTTTTTTAAACTAATGTAGGGAAGTATGGGTGTATTTGTGCCTTTCTGTGCCCCCGTGTCCCTTCACAGCTCTGCTGTTCCAGAGCAAGTAAGCGTGTGCTCTATTGAGACTTCCTTTGTGCTTCTTGATGTCTTCCATTAGGCTTGGTCAGAGGGAATACGAACACGTTCTTTGTACAATCAAGGTGGATGGCAATGGGGTGATCACAGTGAAGCCTGACTTTACTGGCAGCAGAGGAGCCTACTGGTGAGTGGGGCAGGGCTGGTGCTGCTC
Organism: Lagopus leucura; assembly: GCF_019238085.1. Classification (NCBI taxonomy): domain Eukaryota; kingdom Metazoa; phylum Chordata; class Aves; order Galliformes; family Phasianidae; genus Lagopus; species Lagopus leucura. The sequence goes on along the minus strand of NW_024962276.1, from coordinate 137,253 downwards.
ATGGGGCTGAAACTGCTGTCTCTTGATCAGCAGGGTGGCTCAGCGCTTAAATTGAAGCATATTATTGAGATTTGTTCCTAAGGCTGTCTAAGGCTGTTTCATTCTGGTGTCACTGTGCATGTGATGTGTTGGGCTCTGGAGCCGGGCCCTGGGGGTGCAGGCTGTGTGTGCACCGCACAAAACGGAGTCTCTTTTTGAGTCACTGATGCTGGCAGGCACTTAGCAGTGAGGAGAGGGCCGTTAGTGCCCTTGTGCTGCCACACAGGCCTTGCTGGAGGGATTGCTGCCTCAGGAGGCACAGCTGATGTTGGTGCTCGGGCTGTTTCTTGTGTAATGCAGTTTTTCTCTGTGTGGTTTGGGTTCTGCAGGATTGAGCTGGGCGGACAGAAGCGTGAGTTGTGGAAATACACCATTGAGAATGCTTCTGTGCAGGTGCAGCAGGAGGAGGAGGAGCGTGAGCAGCGTGTGCTCAGAGATGTAAGAACTGCTCTGCACTGACGACATTAACCAGTCCAGATTTGACAGAGGGATCTCAGCCTCTCACATAGCGCGTAATTGTTAGTGCTGCAGACACCAAAGAGTGGCAGAATGAATGTTGCTGGCGGTGAGTTTCACCGTGCCCAGTGATTTCAGAACTCCAGAGTTCTGTCGCTGCTCTGTTTCTTACTCTGGGCAGATGGCTGTGTCCGTTTGCCGCGGCTCTTGGTTGTGTTGGCCACTGGCTGCAGCTGATGGATGTAGTCAGAGTTGACGCAAGAAACCACCCAAACTCACGCCTTTCTAGAGTGCCCTGCCTAAGGTTTTCCTTTCCTTTGGAGTGGTGGGCAAACCCTTTCCTTCATCTTCCTCTTGCTGCTGTGTACTCATCAAATGATCTCTTGTTATCTATAATGGCTTCAGCTGTTTGGATCTCACTTTGTGCCTTGTGTTTTAGTGTTAAATTTGTAAGCTTACCTGTTGTTTTTGTGGTCAGCAAGGGAATCCTAATTTACCTGCACTGATCTCCCATTGTGTTTTTTGAAATTTGCTGATTGTAGCTTCTTTTTGTGGTGGATTTGGCTTGGTGAGGTCTTTTCTGAAGCTGGTTTCATGTTATGCAGTTAGCATGTTTTATTTTGTTTGATTCTTATGTCTCTATATCTGCTGTAACAACAAAAAACCTGTTAGAAAAGTCCATGAACAGTTTAACTAGCTTTTAAGTTACGATTTTTTGCACTAAGTAATAACATATAACCCAAAATACCCTTTTTCTTATCCTGTTCTGTGTTTTCAGCTGTACAGTCGGCACAGGGAGTACCTCAGCAGCCTGGTAGGCTCAGAATTTGAGATGGTGAGTCCCAGCAGTGCTCAGCAGGGATGTGGTGCTCTCCTGGTCAGTGTGGCTGCCGGTTGTACCCCAGTCTCAAGGATGTCCTTGTTCCTGAGGTGCACAGGCAGCTTTTACTTTGTGGCCTCCTGCTGAAAATTGGGCAGAAAGGTACTGATTTCAAGGGATATTGGGGCCTGCAGAGGTCACATGCATCCATCAGGCTTGCAGCATACTGAGCACTGCATGCATTGCTGAAGACCTTAGACTGTAAAGATGGTTTATGTATTTGGGGTAGAGGTTGCTGTTAAATTCTTGGATGTCATATGCATCTGTGTATCAATTTGTTCATATAAACAGCTCTCCCCATCCCTCAAACTGATGCAGTTTCCTGCTCACTAAGTTATCTGGACTGCAATCTTTTTTAGCAAAAAAGTCTTGCTTGCCAAAGTGGCAACACTTGTGTAACACTGCAGAAGAAGCAGGACTGTGATTTCGTGGTTCCTGCAGTTGACTTCTCACTACATTTTACATCCATCTTGAAGTCTGTCAAAAACTGATTTACAGAGCAGTGAACTCCTGCAGAATGGGAATTTAGTCTTTGGGGGGAGCCTCTGTCTGGGAAGAGCTGTCACTTCTGGGAGGGATGTCAGGACAACATGAGAAGTGATGACTCCTCCCTGACAAGCGAGCTGAAGCACTCAAGTACAAGTATTTGTGAAGTATCCACGCGAGACCTTGCAAGGACTGTGTGAAGTTCCACCAGTGGTCCCTGAGCCCTTTCTCTCCTTCACCTGCTTGTTCTTACAGACACTTCCTGGCACACTGCGGCTTTTTGTGAACGGAGAAGTAGGTGAGTCTCACTGTGAGCTGTAACTGGGGGCAAATCTGCCTGCTGGGCAGCTGAAGCTGTGAAGGGTCCAGAGATTTCTGGTTCGTGTCCTGGACCACAGTAGGTGTTTCCCTAGAAACCTTTGCTGTTTCCCTCTTTTCCCCTGCTCTTGCAGACAAATCTGTTGTGTGGCAGTTGCAGGTTAGGGGTTACAAATGCTGCAGCTGTGCTGTGCAGACATACAGACGTGAATAAAGGGCAGCGGTTTGGGCAATTAATAGACATGATTAAAAAGAGAGCAGTTAAGTATGTAACCTCCCTAGTCTTGTCAGTTTTATGGGGAAGGGCTAGACTTGAGAAAGAATAATCTCTGAGGGCCACATGTGTTACTTTAAGGACCCTGGCCTTTCCCAGCTTCCAGCAGTAACTTTTTCCCCAGTGCTTTGGGCTGCCTCTCTCAGATGTCTTCAGTGAATTCTGGAGGAGTTTATATGGAAGTGAGTGGCTGAAATTCATTTTCTTTTCTCAGTTTCAGCTCAAGGCTATGAGTATGACAACCTTTATGTTCATTTCTTTCTGGAGCTGCCTAAATGTGAGTATTCGTGGTTCTAGCCATATCACAACGATGTAAGGAGTGAAGCATGCTTTGGCTTATCCATCAGATCAGCTTTGCTAAAAGTTGATAAAAGTTAATGTAGGGGCTGGGATCTAATCAGAGATCTTCAGAACTGAAGTGCAGAACTCAGTGGTTTGAAGGACACAGACATGCTGGGGAACATCAGCATCTTCCCTCTGTGTCCCTTCCAAATTGGGCTGGGTTTGATCCATGGGCTTTTCAGCCAGTGATGATGCTGTCTGACAAATTACTGCAGGTTCATTCCTGGTGCTGTAGAGGAGAGCCATCCTTTTTCTTTGTCTCAGCAATGGCCTTATCTGATTTCAGTGCCCACCACTGTGTGTTCACGTTTGGTGCTCTTTTGGCTGGTCACCTTCCCAGCACTAACGTGTACATCTTGCTTTCTTTTTAACCCCCCTGAAGCAATGGCCCTGGCTTCCCTCCGGTTATGCCCTGATGTTTGATACTGCCTGTGCTGATAGGTACCTTTAGATAAGGTGGTAGTCTCATGGTGAGGTGGAGTTGGTGTTGTCAGTTCCAGGGTGATCTGGGAGCAGTCATTGCCTGGAGCAAGATGGAGCAGAATACACGTAGGGAAATTCAGTGTGGTGAACATCTGGGTCTGGCCTTGTCCTTCAGGCAGCTCTGGTACACGAGTCCTTCCTCCACCCAGAGCATTCACCACTGTGCTCATGTTCTCTCCTCCTAGACTGGTCAAGCCCCGCATTTCAGCAGCTGTCAGGAGTGACTCAGACCTGTGCCACCAAGACAGTGGGCTGGGTAAGGACACTTTAAAACCTGCAGAGCAGAGTTGGAACAGACATTCTCTGAGGTGAAACGTGTAACGAGCTATGGATTTATCCTCACGACAGCTCCTTCCAAGAGCAGAGCATATGAGGAATCTGCCTCATTCTGGTGGTACTTGACATCTTACACGGTGTTGCTGTGTTCAAATTAAAATTCAGAGCAGTTTCTGTAAAAGCAGTTTCTCACTTTTTTCTTCCTGCTGTCTGATTGTTTTTGGATCTTTGATTTTTGTGAGCTTTAATGCTCAGAGTTAATGAAGCATTGTTCTGGCTTGCCTGGGAATGGAGTGCACAGAGTCTCTGAGCTGATTTCTCAGAATGTTTCCCTCCTCCTGTCTGGGTAGTTCAGTTGCTCCAGCTCTGCTCTCGAATGCAGCCACTTTTGAATGCTATCAACTTTCTGGTGTTGTTTATGTGCTCTAATTTGGATGCTATAATATTCATTGTCATGCAGTTCTTCAGTAGGAATATTGTTTGAGGTGTTCTGTAAAGACCGAGGTGGTGTGTAGTAGCTATGCAAATAGCTGAATTGTCTTTTGAAGTGTGTTACTCCTTTTCCGTTCTTTTTAGCAGCCTGTTCTATTAACATGGCAGTGAGAGTGCATGCAGGTCCTTTGGACGTTATTACTTCTGCCTTTTATCTTTTTCTCCCTGCAGTCTGTGCCCCTGCAGTACCAGTGATGAACTCTCTTGACAAGGAATCTGACCTCTGTGCTGTTCCTTCCCCAGGATAACGTGGCGTACTTCTGCTACCCCTTCACTTTGGAGATGTTTTTTACCCAAGAGGACGAATCAGAAGGCGTGTCTCCTTGTTTTTCTGTGATATGAAACTGACTTCTCTTGATTGCATCGTGCCACTCAATATGTTGCTGCTCCCTTGCCAAGGAGAAAGGACAGGAGTAAACAAGGGAATTGGGGAGTCATAGAACATTGCTGGTTGGAAGGGGCCCATAAGGATCACCAGCTCCAACCTCTGACTCCACACAGGATCACACGGAAGTCAAACCATCGTTCTAAAAGCGTTGTCCAAATTCTTCCTGAACTTTGGTGGTGTTGTGACCACTTCAGGGAAATGTTCATTCAATGACATGCTCCCCATCACCACACAGCCTCTGCACACATGCCATTTTAAGCCCTGCATTCTGTTTCCATGTATTCATTGACACTGCTTTGCTTCCAGCTTACAGTCAGCTCCATCTGTGTGCAGAACGACGTGGATCTTAGTCTGTGTGTCTCAGAATGCCTGGTGTGTTGGTCTGCACTGCCGTTCTGTCGTACTGCACACAGGGGTGGCTTTCTGCAGTGGAGGAAACAGGCACATTTTTGTACATAGCTAAAGCTCTGTGCTGAGTCTGATGTTTGTAGATACACTCAGTGACCTGTATAATCTTTGTACAGTCCTTGTCACTTGGAAATTTCCTGCTCTATTTTCAGCAGGGCTCCTCTGCTTCCTTTTCCTACTGCTTCGCTGCATTGCTGCTGCTGCTCAGTCCTCACCAGCCCTGCTGCTCTTTGGTTTGCAGTCGCTCTGGGCAGCTTTGCAGAATGTCTTGCCACTAGAATCTAACGTATGCATCAAACCAACACTAACAAACTTCCTGCCTAGAATAAATATGATGGGTTTGTTTCACCGTGGAGAAAATAAACGCTTGGAGGCCTGTAAGACAATCCCAGTTAATAGTCCAAGTTAATAGTCCCCAGCAGTGATGAGAAAGATCAGAAATAAAAAGGCTCCTCGTTTTTTCATCAGTTGTTTGTGAATATTGTCATAACTGCCCAAAGACAACTGAGAAATCAGTTTGATGATTCTCGGAGATGCAACAAAACAAAGATTTTTTCCCAATTTTTTAGCATTTTAGCAATGTGTTTTCATCCTCAAGTCTGAGGGTTCATCTTTTACATGAAAAAATAATCATGGATCCATCTAGGTTTGTCATTTTGGGGGAAGTAGAGAAAGGACTCCTTGGTGATGGAGTTTAAGCGTTCAGGAATGTTTTGTCTCTCTGATAGTCTCCCTCTTCACCATTCAAAAATTGTAATCTGCACCCTTTCCTTGCAGACTGTCTCCCTCAGTGGCCCGTTCTCTACTTTGAGGTTCTGTCCCTGGATTTCTGGCAGAGGTATCGTGTTGAAGGATATGGTTCTTTGGTGCTGCCAGCATCTCCAGGTAAAAAAAGCAGGCGTCTTTGGGGCAGCATGTTAAGTGTGTAGGGAAATGGGAGTTCAGTGGCTCTCAGGAACAGCTGCACCGAGTTCTGGGAGGCTTTGCATTTTGAAGTGAACAGCTTGCCGTCTGCGAAGCAGCAGGGAATGCTGTGATGTGTCCTGCACCTTCTGCCATGTTGAGAAGCACTGTGTTCTGCTGTACTTGCTCTGCCAGTGGTTCTGTTGGAGAACTGTGTGTGATAAAGCTCTGCATGTCCATCTTCACAATAGCAGTAGCCCCTCCTGTCCCACGTGAAATCCCAGGCTCACAACTAGTCTGACATCATCACGTAGTGAAGGGGATAGTTGCAGTGCTGGCTGGGGCTTGCTCATTGGAAAGCCCTGGGAATCAGTAGGCATTCATCAGCAGGTATCCATACACCATGATGTCCTCCATGATTGTTGGTCAGTACTGCTAAATTGTCCCGTTCTTTTGTCTCAGGTCTCCACATGCTCACCATCCCTACCTGGCGCCCTGTAGAGCTGGGTGCAGTTGCTGAGATGAGGAGATTTTTCATTGGTGGGTCTCCTGAGCTGGAAGACATGACCTACGCCAGGATACCAACAGCCTTCAAGGTAGGCTTAGGTATGGGATGTTGCTCTTGCTGGGAAATGGTGGATTATGCTCTTGGAATCATAGAATCATAGATTATCCCATGTTGGAAGGGGTCCAAAGGATTAAGTCCAGCTCTGGGCTCTACACAGGACAACACACAGCTGAAGTGCATGTCCTGTGTCCAGACACTTCTCCAACTCATAGAATCATAGAATAACAGAATCACAGAATGGCCTGGGTTCAAAAGGAGCACAGCGCTCATCCAGTTCCAACCCCCTGCTGTGTGCAGGTCGCCAACCAGCAGCCCAGGCTGCCCAGAGCCAAATCCAGCCTGGCCTTGAATGCCTGCAGGGATGGGGCATCCACAGCCTCCTTGGGCAGCCTGTGCCAGTGCCTCACCACCCTCTGGGTGAAAGACTTCCCCCTAATATCCAACGTAAACCTCCCCTGTCTCAGTTTAAGACCATTCTCCCTTTTCCTATCACCATCCACCCTCACAAACAGCCGTCTCCCTTCCTGTTTATGTGCTCCCATCTCCAGCAGCTCCAACTTCAGCAGCATGTTCCGTGCCCAACAAGCCTCTTAGGGAAGACTCCTCACCATCTTTGTTGTCCTCCTTTGGAATCTCTTTAATAGGTTGATGTCTTTCTCCTGTTGTGGCACCCAAGCCAAACACAGTGCTCAAGGTTGAGCCCTTCCCCCAGCACTGCACTGTCACCTTCCCAGGGGTTCTGCCCTCAGCACAGCCTGAAACTGTCTGCCTGTTTCTCTGACGTCAGTTTCTGTTTGAAGCAGGGCAAGGAGTGATTCTGTGTCTGCAGGAGTGCTTGTCCTGGTGGGGCACACTTATTTCTGCGGGGTCAGCCTGCTGTAATAGGTTACAGGCTGCAGGTACTCGAACTTGTTCTGTTTCTGCAGGGAAAGCATCTGAGCCGCTTTGGTTTTCGCACAGAGACAACAGGGAATGTCACGTTCCGGCTTTACTGCCTGCAGCAGTCCAAGTGAGTGCAGCACCATGAGCAGAAGCTCTGTCTCGTGTGCTGTGTTCTTGCAGCCCTGACCTCGAGCTGTACTTTTGTGCAGAGCCTTTCTGGAATCCAGTGCCTTGAGGCATCGCATGCAGAGTGTTCTGGACCGGCTTGGAGGCTTCAGCCAGCAGAGCTCTGTCTACAATGTTTTGGGTAGGGCCTTCAGTCTTCCTTTTTGTGGAGGGCCTTTGGCTCTCTTTACCTCCTTTTTTACGGGGTGGTCAGGATATTTCAGGAGATTCCATTGCTGGCAGTGGAATTATCCCCCACTGCGAGCTCTCTCTGAGTTAAAGCCAAAGTTTAGTGGTCTGATCTGACATCGCTGGAAATTTGAGGAGGTGTCAGCCCTGAGCAGGCAGGAGGGATACTCACTCCAAGAGGGCAAAGCCTGGGCTGGGCTGCCTGGTCTGGCACCGAACACAGCTTGTGGCTGCGGTGCACGGGGTCGATCCCTGGTCCATTATGCACACAGCAGAGACAGCGCTTGGAAGTTAAGAGAGCAGCAGCAGGCAGGTGGTACTTAGCGAGACTTAGCGAGATTCCCGATAGCTGCTGTGCACTGGGCAGAGTTGTCCTTCCACTTCCCTATGGCTGTCTGATGCATTCTGACTTGCTGTCATTTGCTGTGCTGCAGAGGCTTTCCAGCGGGCTCGGCGTCGGATGCAGGAGGCCCGTGAGAGCCTCCCCCAGGACCTCATCAGCACCTCTGCCTCCAGCATGCAGCGGCCACAGGAACCCAGACTGACAGACAGACAAACTGACAGCCTCTGCTCCACGGCTGGGCAGCCCACACCTCTCTGACGGACCTCCCAGCGCCCTGCCCTGAAGGTCTTTGCAGCCCTTCCTTTGCAGCTCTCTGGACGTGGGCAGCAGTCTGTAGCCCATCTGTTCTGAGAGTTGTTGTGTTTCCACAGGTATGCTGTTGTTTCGAGGCATTTTGTTACCAGGCCCTAATGATAGAGCCAGTTGTTCATGTTTCTGCTGAGCAGACTGAAATACTTACATGAGACCTGTGAGCTTTTTGAATACTGAATTGTAAATGATCAGAAGAATTTCAAATCTACTTGACTTGATAGATTTACTTCTTAAAGAAGAGAGTGATGTTGAAGGTCATACGAATGTTGTTTGAGATTTAATTAAATGAGTAGTTAATGATAGAGCATCTGTAGCTCTAGGTCAGATTTCAGTAAAATCTGACCACCTGTGATTTAAGACTGGTTCATTCCTTGAGAAAGAGAGGGCCCTCATCACATGGAAACCAAAGCAAAGAAGTTACGTGTGACGGAGTCCAGACTGGAGGAAAGGGTTACGTTCTGTATTTCTTTGTGTCTGTGGAATTTCTGGCTCTTCTATCTGCAAAGATGAGCAGAAGGACTTTGGGAATACAACTGAAAACAGATATTCTTTTTAGTTCGTAGAAGAGCTGGGTTGGATGTTTTGCAGATGAGAACGGATTGTAACGTTTGCACAGCAGCTGAACTTTGAACTGTTAAGCTCTTCATCTGAGCTGTGGCTCATTGCTCCAGCTCTGCAATACACTGCAATGTTTACCCAGTTTTTACCCATTTTCTTCTTCTTTTCTCAACCTTTTTTATTCCCCTGTTTTTGTTCCTGGCTCGTGTTCACAGGAGTGAGATTACCTGCAGACCAACAGTGATAGGAAGAAAAATCTCAGGCTGAGCTCACGCAGGGCTGAGTACATCTGAAAAGCCAGAATTCACAGGCAGGACACAAATAGGAACTGGTTTCCTCCTCTTGTTCCCCATGTTCCTCCCTAGCAGGGGATGGCTGTCAAGGAGGAGGTGCAGCACATGGGCTTGGGGTCGAGGGGTGAACTTGACCATGGATGCTGTCACAAAAGAGGACTTTGCTTGCCTACCTCACCTGCTACCCCTCCTTTTCAGCAGAAGAGCTGCCAGCCTGGATGAGGAAGCACGGCCTGTTAGCACAGCAGTGTTCTTGGCCCGGCACTGGGTGATGTCTCGTGAATGAGTCAGCTCTCCAGTCGTGCTGGGCGATGTGATGTGGCAGATAAGGCATGATGGATATGAATGCTGAGCTCTGGAGCAGCAGAACTGAGCCTTCTGTGATCCCTGGGGATGCAGAGCTCTGGAGCAGCAGAACTGAGCCTTCTGTGATCCCTGGGGATGCAGTACAATCCAAAGGGACTGACCCACGCTGTGCCTGGGATGAGGGGTGCTCATGGCACAGAGCTGCTCAGTCTGCTCAGCCTTCTACCTGGGTTTCATGGCTCGTGTTGTAGCCCTGTATGTTTATTGCCAGTGCACAAACAATAATTAATTTCTGTTGGACTATTTCCGTGTGCTTATCACTGGCAGCTGAATCACATCTCTCTGAAGCACTGCATGGGGTCTGAATCAGCAGGTCTGAGAATGTCCATTTTGTTGGGGTGGCATGGAGTGCAGAGGACAGAGCCCTCTGACAGCGCGTGTTGCTGCTGTGCTGAACAGTAAGGTTATGCAGCTGCAGTGAAGTGCACGCAGTAATGCAAGTTTTGATAGTTAAAACCCTGATCTTACAGAAACGTGAGAGCAAAATTTGAACATAAAAACCAGCAATAACCAAAGAGGCATTCTTTCAAAGCAGGACATGGGTGATTCCCACCCCGCTGCTCACAGCCTCAGCCGGGCACAGTGAAGTGCTGCTGCTCCTAAGGATGTTTTAGGGAAAGCCTTCAGCGAGTGCTCTTTGAATTTCCCCTTTTGCAGATGAAATTACAGCATTTCCAACTGTGGGCACACATAGGAAGATGTCACCCATCTTCTAATCAGAACGGGCAGCTGGTGCAGGGCTGCGTTCAGGGCTCACACAGACACCCGGCCGGGGGAACGGGGTCGCGTGTCTGCCGGGTACCACAGATCACAGTGGCAGATGGGGACAGACAGCATGGGGGGCCACCGATGTTCCCTGAGGAGGAGCGGCCCTGGGTTCTGCACGGGGGGGGCATCTCTGTGGCCGTGAGGACTTGAAAGCAACGGGAGGGGAGGGAGCTTTGGCGGGGACGGGTTACCGGGGGTAACTGCCTGGGGGCAGCTGGGGGAGCCGGGGTGCTGCGAGCTGGGGGCGGAGGCAGGGGAGCGGCCCCCGGTCCTGCAGCACGGAGCTGCTTTCCGAGCATCGCCTGCTGCTGCTGCTGCAGAGTGGCCGGGGCTGCGGTATCGGCCGCGGTGTCGGCGGAGCTGCGGCTGCCCCGCGGGCCTCCGTGGGAGGCTGCGTCCTGCGGCGCTCCTGCTGATGCGCTGCGGTCCGTGCGGGGCTGAAGGCGCTCGGAGCCCCGCGGGCCGCTCCGTAAATAGACGTCGCAAACAAAAGGCGAGGGCAGAGACGTCGCCTCGGCGAAAGAAAAGGCTGCGGGCAGTCGGCAGGGCTCGCAGGATGCGAAGCGGCAGCCTCCGGAGATCCCGGCGCGAACGGAACAGAAAAGGAAAAAACTGGAAATGAGTCATTTGGTGTACGGGGGGACGGCTTCGCACCGCCGTCAGATCCCGGCAGTGGGTTTTACTCAACAGAGGAAGACGCGGGGTGCGATAACCTCAAACTGCGCCGCGCCAGCGGAGCTCCCGCGTACCCCCGGCCCCGCGTTTTGTGCGGCGGATGGCGCTGCGGGCTCTGCGGTGCTGCGGCTCCGGGCGGGGAGGGGCGCGGAGATGGGGGTCCGGAGTGGGTCAGTGCGGTGCGTGGGGACGGAGAGCCCCGGTCGCGGCCGCGCGGTGGCTGTCGGCTCCGCGCCGGGGCGAACAGCGCCGGCTCTGCCTGCCGCCCCCCGCCGCCGGTGATGCTCGTTGTCTCTTCGAGGCACCGCCTGCGTTCTGGGAAGCCGAACCCAACGCTTCAGCGCGCGTCAGAGCGCAGCTGACCGGAGAGACGGCGCGCTGCATCGGATCGGCCAAAAAATAAATGGCTGTGGACTCCTTCTGCATCGGAATTACGCGGGTCTTTGAGCCCTCCCACCTGGCGCAGCCCCGTGCTAAAGCAGACGGGGCTGACGCAGTCACAGACTGTGATTAATTCACAACGTCTTAAATGTTGAAAAAAAAAAAACAAAAAACTGACTTTCAAAATGGTTGTGAGGTTCTGCAGTGTAAGAGGAATTCCTGTTTGGGTGTTCCGGGTGGGTTCTTGCTGAGCTACGGGAACGAGGATCGTGAGAAGGTGCGTTTCCCACCGTGTGTCCTGACCCCGGGGAGGCATCCAGATGTACTCCCGCGCGTCGGCTCAGTTAAGATCACCCCAACATTGGCCCGAGAGCCGTTTGTTCAACTGGTCTTGAAACGAAGATGGAGACCACAGATCGTGCCTTCCAGATGTTTTGTTGGCAAGGGGCACAGCTCTGCCCTTTTGCTCACATCACACAGACACCCTCCTGGACGCCCAGGAGCTTTTCTCATCCCTTGCAGCTCTCAGCGTCGCTTTTTCCCCCCACACGCCCTCCCCTACGTTGCTCACGGTGCTCGGCCGCCCCGCGGTGCCACGGGCGGAGGGCGGCAGCACGCCGCCCGTCTCTCGGCACGGTGGGTGCCGGGCGCTGCCCTCCCCGTACGCTCCGTTCCTCGACATGCGGCCGCTGCGCCTCGGAGGGCGGCGGTCCCGTTCTGAGGAAGGTCGGGGGAACAGCTCTGTGCAACGATGGGTTCTGCGGGTCTGGGCCCCGAGAAGGGGGGAGATACTGACGTGAGGATCTGAGAGCGGAAGGATGGAGCACAGCCCCGCCGGGAGGGACGCGGGGTACCGGCGGGTGCGCCCGGCGCAGCGCGGCCAGCACGGCGGGCGGGGACGTGCCACTCATCTGCAGCGCTCACGGGGAGCGCTCAGCGCAGGAGAGACGCGGAGATGTCGGAGCGAACAGAAACGCTCCCGGGAACGGGGCCCCCCGTGCGGGGCCGCGCCGAGCGCCGCGGCTGGGAGAAGACAAAAGATCACCGCGGGGGAAGGGAGGGGGGACGGCGGTGACTCCGCAGCCGCGTTACGGGCAGCGCTGCGAGGGCGGCGGCACCGGGGGCGGATTCTCCTCCCGCACCGCCCCGCGCCCCCCCGCGTGCCGCCCCCACCACGTGACCCCCCCGCCGCTCCCAGAGGTCCGCGGGGCCGTTCCGCGCCGCTCCGCCGTTCTGCGCGCATGTGCCGCGCCCGCACTCCCCCCGCGCGGCCGTTCGGAGCGGGGAACGATGAAGGACCGCACCGGGGAGCTGCGCGCCGTGAGTGCGGGGCGGGGGATGCGGGGCGCTCCCGGATGAGGAGATGGGGGGCTGCTCATCGCCGCGTTCGTCCCTCGGTCGGCGCCGGTCCCCGCCGGTCTCCGCGGCCACGGCGGCGGTGCGGGGTCGGGTCGGGTCTTTCCGCGGCCCCCGCGCCCATTTTGCATTTCTGTTCTCCTCGCTCCGCTGATGTCGCGCTGCAGCCCCGCAGCGCGGAGCCGTGCGGGTCCCCGTGCGGGTCCCCGTGCGGGTCCCCGTGCGGGTCCCCGTGCGGGTCCCCGTGCGGGTCCCCGTGCGGGTGTGCGTCCCCGCTGGGAAATGGCTGGTCGGTAACGACAGAGCCGATGCGTGCGGCTGTCCTCCCGGCGGGGCCCGCGCCTACGTCTGCCCGGAGCGGCGCTGGCGGTGCGTGGGGCGTTTGAGCATCTCTCGGTTCCTCTACGTGTTGGGCATGAGGGGGAAAAAAAAAAAAAAGCGAAATAAGAATCTCAGAAGAGATTTCGCCCCTCTCCTGCGGGAGATCCCCGCTCCGTGGCAGCACTGCGTGCCCGCAGGGGCGGTGCGGGGCCGCTGCTGTGCCGCCACACGGTATCGGGGACGGCGGTTCAGCTGTTCCTGTATAGCGCAGGTTACGGTGCGCGGGGATGGGGTGGGATGGGGGAGCCTGGATGAGATGAGGTGGGGTGGGGTGGGATGGAGGAGCCCGGCTGCTCCGTGCCCCTTTGGGCGGCTGTACGCTGCGCTGCGTGCGGTCAGAAACGCGCGGCTGCAGGGTTGCAGGCAGCACTTCGTGCGGCCACCAGCGGTACTGGTGTCTGTAGGTCTTCGGTGACTGTTGATTGTTGGCTTCCAGTGGGGCTGGGAAAGGCCCACCCCGATGGGCTGTCGGGCTGTGCCTCCCGCGAAGCGGGCTCAGCGCCTGTCCCTGCTGGGCTGTGCTGCGGGGAACGCTGCAGACATGCTCTCCTCCGGGCACAGCGGTGAAGTTGACCAAAGTTGTTTTTTGTAACAGAGCCCTGTGCCCCTGTTCTCCATGTGAGCATCTTTGTGGTCCACGGCGCCAACTCTTGGTATGCAGAAGGCACCGTTAACCCGGGCAATAGATCGATTTACTCTTTTCACTGCAGGATTCCTTTCGTTTTATAACTGTCCTGGCGACGTGCCGTGCTTTCATGCTGTCCTCTCCAACCTGAAGGGTGGTGTTAGTTGTTCAGCCCTGCTCCTGCTGCCTGCGTGGGCACCAGGACTGTTGTATGGGAGCAAGATGGTGGGGGGGCAGTGGGGGAACAGCTGTGCTCTGCAGGCAGCATGCTGCTCAGCGAGGTATCACTGCGTGGCCACGCTGCGTCCCCGCTGAGCTGCTGTGCTGGGGGGCTGCAGCACGCCGTGTCCCCTGGTGTGCGGTGGAGGCTCAGCCTGGCCCTTGCTTCAATTGTGAGCGTCTTTGCCTTTGTGCGAGCTGCTCGGAAGCTGTACAAATGTTTGTTTTGCCGTGTATCTCCCTGCTAACAAGATTGCTCAGGAAATATGCAAAATGATCACTACGGGCAGAATACGTACAGTAAGGCTCATTAAGCTAAGCACTGTGATAAATTGCTACTTCCAGAAAATTATGTGTGCTAACAAAAAGGAGGAGGGAAGCGCCAGCGCCGGCCCCAGCAGCTGCAGTGGGCACAGACAGCCATGGAGTCAGCGTCAGAGCAAAGCCACGGAGAGCAGACAGCAAACGGAGCGGTGTGGCTCAGGAAAGAGAAACAAAGCCGTGTGCTGTAAATAACAGCCCAGGCATTGGGCCAAGGAGAGCGTTGGTACAGAAACATGGCGAGAGCCATCTCTGGAGCAGGAGGGATGGAAGGACTGCAGAGCTGCTGTGGGGAGGGCAGCTGTTCAAGGTGGAGCAGAGCTCGCAGAGTGGCTGAGGTTGGTGGAGATCTGTGCGTCATGGAGTCACAGTATGGTTGGGTTGGAAGGGGCTTCACTGCCCAACAACCCCCCCTACCAGCCCCCCCACCATGGGCTGGGTACCCCCAGCTCAGGCTGCCCAGAGCCCATCCATGGCCTGGGGTACCTCCAGGGATGGGGCACCCACAGCTCTGGGCAGCAATGCAGCACCTCACTGCCCTCAGTGAAGAATTTCTTCCTCACATCTAACCTAAATCTCTCCTCTTTTAATATGAAATCTCTTGTCATGTAACTACTCAGCTGTCCTGTATGCCCTGTTAGGTGCTGGAAGGCTGCAGTGAGCTCTCCTCTCTTCTCCAGTCAGAACACCCCCAGCTCCTCGGCCCGGCTCCACAGCAGAGGTGCCCCAGCCCTCTGAGCACCTCGTGCCCTCCTCTGGACCCGCTCCAACAGCCCCACGTCTTTCTCGTGCTGGGGGCCCCGGGCCTGGACGCAGGACTCCAGGTGGGGCCTCACGAGGGCAGAGCAGAGGGGGACAGTCCCCTCCCAGCCTGCTGCCACCCCTCTGCCGATGCAGCCCAGGCTGCTGGCGGCTTTCCGGGCTGCACGCTGCTGGCTCAGGTCAGCTTTCCCTGCTCTAGAACCCCAAGTCCTTTCTGCAGGGCTGCCCTCAAGGAGTTCTTCCCCCCTTCTGAACACATACCTGCCATTGCCCCTGCCCCAGGGCAGTACCGTGCACTTGGCCTTGTCAAACCTCACATGGTTAATGGGGGCCCACTTCTCAATGTTGGGTGGCCCATGCAGGGACACCCACAGTGGGTGCCCAAGCACACGTGCAGGCAGCTTTTGACCACCTCAACAGAGGAGACTCCAAACCTCTCAGGTTCCTCTGCCCACACAGCCCCCTGATGGTGTGGGGAACCTCCTGGTCTGCATTTTGCTCCCATCCTGGCACTGGCAGTTTCCCATCCTACAGCGCTTCTGCTGCAATGTCTGTTACAAATTCTTTAGCATTAAGCCTTCCTTTTGTCTTCCATTGCTTTCAGATCTTCCAGTGGGACCTGTCAGACGTGCAGCATGCGATGCACAAAACAAATGTTCATTTTGCCAGGAGACATTTCAGCTCTGCCTTCTGGGAGGGCTGATGTCTCTTGTGGAGGGTGCTGTTTCCTTTACAATCTAGATGAGAGCACCCAAGAAATTTCATCACTGTGTTTATAGCCAGCAAAGTCTGATGGGAGGGATGTGGGTGTTGCAAGCTGCATTGATTTTCATGTCTTTCCCAGAGAAGTGAGTTGTGGGAGAAAGGGGGGGGGGGAAGCTTTCAATTTCTCAGAGTAAATCTGGGTTCATAGAATCATAGAATGGCCTGGGTTGAGAAGGACCACAATGACCATCTTGTTCCAACCCCCTGCTGTGTGCAGGTCGCCAACCACCAGCCCAGGCTGCCCAGAGCCACATCCAGCCTGGCCTGAATGCCTGCAGGAGTGTGTTTGAGGGAGGATGAGCAGGGAGGGTCCCTTGGTGGAGGCATGTGGGGCAGAGCTGCTCTGAGCTGCAGCCCTGCCTGAGCCCTGCCTGCACAGAGGGACGGAGAGCACCTTCATGCCATGCTGAGCCCCTGCTCTGAGCTGTTTGTACCCATAGTGTGTCATTGAGGAATCCTTGAAGGCTTTGTGGTATCATGGATGCACTTCAGCAGCCAGGTGGGATGGAGCGTATCTCCTTCCAGAAGGGCTCTTAGGAGTTGGCCAGAGCTCTGACAGAGCTGTCGGGCTTCATGCCAGAGGTTGGTAACATAATTCTGCAGTGATGAAAATAAACACCTAAGGACAAAACTCTTGGAAATCTTGTTCTCCGTTGTGCTGCTGGTGTTGGAAATTGGAAACACATGATGACTCATGCGGGAGTGATAGTTGGTTTTGCCTTCAACTTTTATTCATTGAACGTTGCTGGTCCAAAATGCAAGCTGGTTGCAATAACGCTGGAATTGGACACAACAGAAGGGTCCTGTGGGAGCTGCCTGGTGTGGGTGCCAAGCTGCTCTCCATCACATTTGAAATATCGTGACTGTCAGGCTGAAGTTCCTGAGGACTGGAAAAAGGGAAACATTGCTGCCGTATTCCCATATGGGGAACTGCAGGCCTGTGAGTCTCAGCTCTGTGCCTGGCAAGACCTTAAGGAGACCTTAAGGCAGAGGGGAGACGAGGTGACCGCAGGCAGCTGGCACAGCCTCAGCAAGGGCAGAGCACGGCTGGCCCTCCTGGTGGCCTTCAGTGATGGAGTAATGGCCTTGGTGGGCAAAGGGAGGGCGGCCGATGTCACCTACCTGGACTTGTGCAAAGCCTTTGACGTGGTGTCCTTGGAGGTGTTCAAGGCCAGGTTGATGGGGCGCTGGGCAGCCTGGCTTAGCATTAAACGTGGAGGTTGGTGGCCCTGCATGTGGCAGGGGGGTTGGAGATTCATGATCCTTGAGGTCCCTTCCAACCCTGGCCATTCTGTGATTCTGTGGTGCTCCACCACATCCTTATCTCCAAGTTGGAGAGATCCGGGTCTGAGGGGCGGGATGTTTGGTGGGTAAGGAATTGGTTGGAAGGTCACAGCTGGAGGGCTGTGGTCAATGACTGCACCAGGTGGAGGCAGGGATGAGTGCTGTCCCACAGGCTGCTCTGTGGGACCCGTACTCTTCAACAGCGTTATCAGGGACGTGGATGATGGGATTCAGTGCACCCTCAGACACCGAGCCGAGTGGTGCAGCGGATGCAGCAGAAGGAAGGGACGGCATCCAGATGGACATGGACAGCAGGCCATGGGAACCACCTGAGGCTCAACAATTTTCAACAATCAATCAGACGTGAGGGGAAATTCTTCACTCAGAGGGCAGTGAGGCGCTGCGCTGCTGCCCAGAGCTGTGGGTGCCCCATCCCTGGAGGTGCCCCAGGCCATGATGGGCCCTGGGCAGCCCGAGCTGGGGACACCCAGCCCATGCAGGGATGGGGCTGGATGGTCTTTAGGGTCCGCTCCAACCTGAGCCTTTCTGTGATAAATAAATGATGGTCTATGTGCTGTAAAATATCTAGGGCTGTGCAATACTCCATTTATTATGCTTCCTAGCTGTACTGTATATATGTAGTTGCAAAAATTTTGGAGCCCATTTGATAGCACGAGCCGTGGTCTTGAGTGACACTCTCTGGAAACCATCCTCAGCTTTGGCAGCACCTCCTGAATTGCTCCTGGCAGCACTTCTCCCTCTGGACTCCTGAAGCTCACTCGGGCTGTGGCTGTAAGGCACAAAGGGTCAGCAGAGCCCCCCAGGAGGAGGTGGTTGGTCGGTGGCAGGGGAACTCAGAACCATGTTCATATGAAGCAGAGCTTCGGTGACCTGCCCTTGTGCTCCTGAGCATGGCAGAGCTGTGTGCAGCCAGGCTGGGATGTGGCCTGGTGTCTGTGCGTTGGTGCTGGTAGGCTTTTAAGATGGCTGAGTGGAGATTTTTCTTGCAGTTCATCACTGAATTATTCTGACCTCATCCATCTTCACAGCGACGTGCAAGGCAAGGAGCTGGAGCTGCACAGCCAGTGAAGGATGGCAGGAGCTCTGTGGCTGCTGAGGGATTCTGGGGGCTCCTGGGCTGGAGGCAGGAAGAGCCAAGTGGTGTTTGGACATGTGTGTGCAGCTCAGCAGACTGTACTGCAGAGGTGTCCGTTCAGTGAGAACAGGTTCACCACGGAAGGGATGATGGAGAGCAGCAGCCTGCACTTCTGAGGGAAATGTTAATTTAATGGTCTTTTAAAGGGGGTAGCAGCTGTTGTGGCCTTTTTCTGACCTTCTGTGCTTCCGTGAAGCTTGCGTTTCCTCCCTTGGTGACGCGGGGTGGCACGTGCTGCTGGTCCTGCGGCCGTGCTGACATGGGGTGGCTGCGGGCTCCGGCTGCGTGCTGCCCGCTACAGGCCTTGCCTAGCAAGGGTTGTCTTGCAGGGCTGGGCAGCTGGCAGGGGTTTGTGCCATCCCCTGGGCTGCTGAGCGCGCCGTGCCCTTGTGAGGTTCCGCTGCTGGCTCCTCAGATGCATCCGGATGCGGTCAAATCGATCCGCAGCGCACACGGCACAGAGCAGGGGATGAGCTTGCATGTGGCTGCTGCAGAGATAATAGAGACCTCGTTACCATCATGTCACAGCTCTCCCTGCCTGGGGCCTCTTGGTTTTCAGTGTGGAGCAGCAGGCTTGCAGCCTTTTCATTGGGGTTTGTGCTTCACTGCTGTCTTTCAGAAATGAGGCTTGGCTGAAGCAGAGGGATGTAATCTGCTCACTTATGAATGTATTAGCAGTGTGCCTGTTACCAAATGCTGGGAGCTGGGAAGCACGGGGTGCTGGGCATCCTCCCCAGCCCTGCTGTGCCTTGTGGTGCAGCTCTGTCTCCTGTGCCAGCTGCTTCCTGCGTGGTGCTGGGGCTGTTGGGGTGACAAGCTGACCTCACTTGGATCTAGACCAGAGCTTCACAGGTGTCTGGCCACCTCTTTGGGAACTTGGGGTGGCCGCACCGGGACATCTTGTGCAGCAGCTCCTGGTGAGAACCCCACATGCTGTCCCTTGGGTCGATGCTTAGGTTTCCATGGGGAAGTTTGCTCAGATTCGTGTCTGCTTTGGCAGCGGTGTGAGGGAAGCTGCTTCGGCCCTGGGGTGATGGCACCTGCAGTGCAATGCTGTGGGAGTGAAACAGGGCGAGGGGTGAGCTGTGCCGGGGATCGCTGCGAGCTGAGGTGTGCTCTGCCCACCTGAGGACAGCTCTGTCCTTAGCGAGTCCTGCTGAGCCCCACAGGTATCCGGGGGCCGCTGCTGCTCCTTGCCTGTCCCTGGGGCCGGGCAGTCAGCTGGGCGCTGCGTGCTGGACGTGGCACGGCACAGAGGGTGCTTGCAGTGACGCGGCTGGGACAGATGGTGCCCTTATGGAGCCTGCAGTGACTTTGTGGGAGTGAAATGTGCCCTCCCCGCCATCAGGCTCCATCCGTGTAATTTCCTCTTCCCAGCCGGGCTCTTGTGTCGCTTTCCCTGCACGCAGCAGGGCGGCACCGCTCAGTGCCTGCCCTAAATAACAGCACGCTGTGGGAGGGGATGACAGAAAGGAGCATAGGAGGACCTTATGACCTCTGGTGCTGTTCGGGGTCGCACCAGCACAAGGAAGACAGAAGAGGTGCTCGCTGCATGTGCTCAGCTGCAGATCTCCTAACAAAATGTCCCCTGCTCTGTGCAGGACTGGGGGGTACCAGGCGGCTGCTGCTGGGCGCGGGGTTTCCCGGCTGTGCTGCAGTGCCGTCTGTCTTAATTAGTGGCAGACGGTTGATGCTGAAAACGAAGCACAGCGCAAATGAAGTGGGATTTGTGGTCACGTGTAAAGCAAAATGCAAACGTGGATCCTAGAGCATTTTGCTGGCTTTGGAAGATGATGCTGTAACTTCTCCCGTACTGCACTGCTGGGCTGGCTTCTGGAGCCTTCTTCATCATCCCGGGGCTTGCCGTGTGGCGCCATGGGGAATTCAGACCAGTGGGGGAGGAGGAGGGCAGATGGTGAATTCTGGGCTTCCAGAAACCAAATTGTGGGTGGGCTGAGCTTGGGAGGAACCTCTGGAACCTTTGGTCTCACTCTGCCACCCAGGGTGGGTTGCCCCACACCATGTCCAGATGGCTTTTAAGCATTTCCAAGGAGGGAAATCTGTGGCCTCTCTGGGCGGCCTGTGCTGGTGCTTGGTCACACACACAGCATTCATCGTGTTCTGAGAAACCTCCTGTATTCCAGTGCCTCTCATTCTGGCCCTGGGTGCCGCTGACAAGAGCCTGGCTGTGTTCTCTTTGCACCTTCCCTTCAGGTACTGACAGACACTGATGAGATCCCTCTGCGTCTCCTCCAGCCTAAGCAGCCCCAGCTCTCCACCTCTCCCCATAACATGATGTTCCGGACCCTGAATTATCCTTGCGGCCCTTCACGGGTCTCTCCCCAGTGGCTCCAGGACTCTCTTGTGCCAAGGATGGAGATCTGGATCCAGGACCCCCATGTTGAGCAGAGGGGAAGGGTGACCTCCCTTGGCTGGTGGGCACTGCTTGGTCTGATGCAGCCCAGGATGCCATCAGCCTTCCTTCTGGGAGGGCACATCACTGCCTCACGGTCAGCTGCGGGCCAGCTGAGCACCTCTCCTCATTGTCTGCTCTGTCCTTTGGAGGGGGATGTTACCATCAAGGCACCCCAGCATGCAGGGTTCCTAGAAGGGGTTTGTGATAATCTCTGTGGCAGTGCTGTGTAGGCACTTCCTTGCTTACCTACAGGTGCTGGAGGTGACTGTACTTAACTTTAAAAACTCCCATTTTGTTGATCCTGTGATCCCTCCATCACATGGTCTCATCCCTCCTGCACAGGGCTGCTGGTTACTCCTCCCTGCAGTTCTTAGTGCCTTCCTTATGAGGTCAGGCACTGCATCCTCCTGGCAAAAAGTGTCTTTTCCTTGGTTTGCCAGGTGGGTCCCATCTCTCTGAGTGGATTCTGATCCTCGTCACAGAACATCAAACCTTGCTGCCAACAGCAGATCTGCAGCCCAGCATTGAATCATGCTCTGCACGTATCCTGCTCCACACAGACAGGGCTGGGGACAACATCTGGTCTGTGCCCCACAGCTCTGTCATCCTTTCTGATGCTGGACACCCTTCTTTGTGCCCACGGATGGATCTGGGCAGCAGTACTGCTCTTTGTACCCATTGGGGGCAGTCTGTCACTTGCACCTTAGTGCTCTTGGATATCTTTGGATACTGCTTTCATGGCTACCAAAGCAAATGGTGCCATGAGCAGTGGCTAGAATAGAAAGCTGGGGTCTGCTCTAGAGGGCTCCACCGAACCCAGCCATCCTAAGTTGAAGAAACAGTTTTCAGACAGAAAAAGCTGGCTGTCACCTGGCATATTTCAGCGTGAGAGGAATTCTGTAGATCCCTGCTGTCTGTATCGGCCAGCTGTGTGCATGTGTGAGTGGAGTGCAGGGCAGTGAGCTGCTGCGTGGCAGCGTGCAACGTGTGTGGCAATAATTAGATGAACAAAGACAGTCCTCACTGCTAAATCTTCCCCATACCTCTTGCTGCTTCAGACAGAGTATGAAGAAACTTTTCTACCCCATTACTTTTCCATTTCCCTCTGTCATCTATCTTCTTTGGATGACGTCTTTTAAATGCCTCCATATACAGAGGACATGAAGACTGTCATTTTTCTTCCCGCTGCGAGTTTGTGTTCCCCGCCTTGCTGGGACACGAGGTGACGGTGACACACACGTGTTACTGCAGAGAGGGACTCCCCCCCTCCTTTACCTGCTGAGCTTTTTCCAGTTTGGATGTATTTTCTGTTCTGTCCCACCTTTCCCACGCTCCGTAACATGCGCCCTGTTGTCCCATTCCTGTTGTTGCAGAGCTGAGGGCAGCTCAACGAGCACATGCAGTTCTCCCATCAGGTGTGTGTGGCTGTCGTGAGCCTCCTACACTCACCACAGCAGGCTGAGGGCTGGCACGGCCTGCTGCACAGTGATGCTTGTCGTGTCTTTATTGCTGGAGCCGGATGCCATCTGGTCTCTGGAGCTGCCCGTGGTGCAGCAGTGCTGTCCCAGCTGCTGGGAGCTGCTGAGGGAAGGGGCGAGCGGTGGTGCGCCAAGGGGAGCTCCTGGGTGGGTCTGTCTGTTTGCAAAGAACTCGTTGATCCTTCTCTCTGTCTTTTGCAGGCGAAGGACAGTGATGACGATGACGAAGTCACCGTCAGTGTGGACAGGGACCGCTTCATGGACGAGTTCTTTGAACAGGTGAGAGCTCTCGTCTGTCATGCGGGTTCCCAGGCGGGCGGTCCAGTTGGGGTTGGATGTCCTGCCCTGACTGATGCTGCTCTGCTGCTGCTCGGCTTCCAGGTCCCCGGGCTTCGCCGAGCGCTGAATAGCGGCTGCCACGCTGGTCTTCCCTGATCCCAGGGCTGCTCCTGTAGAAAGCAGTGGGGCGACTGAGCCAGCTGACTGCTCAGTGGGAGCATGGGAGGCTGTGGACACAGGCTGCCATGTAGGAGGCTTTCTTGCTGCAGCATGCATGCCATCACAGCAGACAGGCTCTAACGTGTCTCCTGAAGGCACCTCTGCAGAGTAGCACTTTCTGCATGGGACTGATTTAATTTTGTGCCTCTCGTTACCAAACAAGAGGCTGTCTTATGGCATGTGGGTGGCAGTGAGATATGCACGCGGTTTTTTAGCCTACCCTTAGCATGGCATGTGTGTAGGGGGTGTAGAAATGTATCTGTGCAGGCAATGGAGTGTGGAATGAAAAATCTGACATGCGGTTGAATGAAGATGAGCAAAGCGGTGGTGTGAGTTGAAGAAGACAGAGCTGAGTGTGTGCAGGCAGAGGGCACAAGTAGAGGTTCCCAGTCTCGAGGTTGCTGGCTTGCTTCCTCATTTCCTTGAGGTGCAGGGAAGATGCCAGCATGGAGAAACTTCATCTCATTTGGCCTTGCTGCCACCACGAGTGAGGGACAAAGAGGAGTCCTCAGCCCTTGGAGCAGAGGCTGGGGTCTGAGCCAGAGCTGGGCAGTGCTGGTACAACCGGAGCCACTGCTTCATGTCAGAGCTGTGGAGTCTGGAAATTCATAGATCTGATGCTCATTTAAACAGGTCTCCAGTGTTTCTCAGTTTATCACAAGGCATGCAGGGCCCAGAGCTTATACTGCTTTGCTCTGACTGCAGAGCTGGTTGCTGTGATATGGAAAGCTTGATTTCATGGCAGCCCTGCAGTGTGAAAATTCACTGCAAAACGCTGGCCCAGGAAAACCTTTGTTAAAGGTCAGATGTGCCAAGGATGCCTTTCAGTAGCTTCTCACGGTAGTCTTGTGTTCTTTTCTGTTGCCACAGGTGGAAGAAATACGAGGGTTCATCGATAAAATCTCAGAGAACGTGGAGGAAGTGAAGAGGAAGCATAGTGCCATTCTTGCTTCACCCAACCCTGATGAGAGTGAGTGGGCCGGGAGCTGCTCATGTCCCTGCTGGCCGTGGGGCTGCTCCTAGGCTGGGCAGATGGGTGGAAGTCTCCTTGTCCTCAGGCAGTGGTTGCTGGAAAACTCCATTCCTGAGGTGGCTGATGGTTGTGGGGGTCTCACATGGGTGGGCAGCGCAGCTCCACCATGCTGCTCTCTCACTTCCTCAAAAGCCTGGGGGAGAGAACATGAAAACAAATTGAGATAAAGAGAGGGAGATCACTAACAGCTACCGTTGCGGGCAATACAGGCCCAGCATGAGGGAGGCTATTGCCTGTTACGCACAGTGACAGTGCTGTCACTGACTACCACTTGTCCTCCCCCTGCCTTCGCCTCCCTTCCCCTCTGAACAGCACAGCAGAGCGGTGCTGTGCTCAGCCCCTATTGTTCTGTCTCTGCTGCTCCCCCGCTGCCTCTGCTCCATGTGGGCTCCTTCACATCTGCACGGGGAGATCTGCTCTGCCTGGTGCCCGTGGGCTGCATGGGGACAGCCTGCTCCTCACCCTGCTGGGGGCCAGGAACCTTGCTTTGTGAACCCAGTACAGTGGTCCATGTGAGAGAAGGATGAGACCTACACAGAAAAGAGAAAGGAAAGACTCCTGCTGGCTTTCTGACCTTGAGAGAGAGAGGGTGAGGTTTCAGAGAGGCTGGTGGAGAATTCCTGAAGGACAGGGCAGCATAGAGGCTGAAAATAGCAGTGGCAGTTTTGAGGCTGGGTGGCTTGCTTTCTTGCTCTGCCCAGTCCAAGTGCTTGTTCAGCACCTCCGTTTGTATCTGTTACACCAACTGCAGGCAGAACAGGCACAGCCCGTGCTGACTCGGCATCAGGAGCCAATGGTACAGCCCTGTGAGCCTGCAGGTGTGCACTGTCCCCACCGTCCTTCAGGATGTCTCATTGCTGACTTGAAGCTGTCCCAGGTGCAGGCTGTGCCCTGGCTGCCAGCTGAGGTGCTGGGGCAGTCACTGGAGGTATTGATGAGGGCAGCTGGTGTTCTCAGCACGGGGACTTTCCAGTTGCAGAGAGGAGCACCATGTCTCAGGCTGCTGTTTGCTGTTCTCTAGGCTCAGTTGCTCCGTGCTTGCAGTGTAGGATTTAGCAGTGTTTCTGTTTGGGTGTTGTTAGGAAGGAGCTGTTGCTGCTTTGCTTCCCGCTGCCGGGCACACACAGCATGCAGCAGCCTGCTCAGCGCTGAGCCACCGCTCCAGCTGCAAAGGGCACTCATGGCCTCGAAGTATGATCTATTTAAAAGTCTGAGATCTGCAGCGAACGAGATACTGTGACATTGGTATGACTTCTAGAAGCAGGAACATTGGGAGTGCTTCTGGTTTTGTTTTACAAAATTACCTTGTCTTGGTGTTGCAGAAAATTCAGCTAATGATGCCAGAAACCATTTGGGCATCGCAGAGGAGCCTCTGCATTGTTAAGTAATCCATGTTTTGTAACACTGTCGTGCATGGAGAAGGTGCAGTGGGGCTGGCCAGGTGCTCAGTGGTAGGTAGCAAACCAAGAAGCAGCGGCAGATCAAAAAGAGCTGGAGCTCAGCCCTGCATTTTGGTTGGTATTTTAGGAGTTGAACCCTCGGGAGCATTGCCTCAGTGCTTCAGCGTCTTGTAAGACCTCCATTGCAAAGGTGGTGGGAAGTGATTCCTCTGAGTTTCAGAAAAAAAAGGATACAGACTTGTAATTGCTGTCTGGAGGCAGCTGTGCTGCTGGTGGTGCTGCCTGGCTTGGTGTGTGGTTTAGCTCCTGCACGAGGAGGTGCAGAACAGCACAGGGAAGCACACGCTGGAGCTGCGCAGCCTTGGGGCAGGGCTTCGGAAGTGGGAGCAGAGCTGGGCTGTTCAACTGGGAAACGGATCAGCGGTGGTTAGAGATGCTGCTGGAGCACCAAGAGGATGGATGGATGGATGGATGGATGCACAGTGGCTGAGTTGTTCTCAGGGCATCTAACAGAGGAGAGGCTTTGCAGGAACAGTCCTGCCGGAGCCTGCCTTGTGGATGGCCGTGCTCAGGCAGGCACAGGTACTGCCCCTGTGAAGTGGAGGGGTCAGGGCTCAGTGTGACACCTGCTGTGCCTGCCTGCGTGCTGCCAGGCTGCACTCGTGTCATCGCACTCCTCTCCTCCCTCCCCTGGTCTCTTCTGGCTGCACAGACTGTTCTCGGATCTGTGTGCCGCTGCCGCCTGTGCTTATTTTGGTGCCCTGTGGGTGGGCATCTGCCTCACTTTGCCATCGTGCCAGTGAGGTGGGGGGACGGCAGCACCTTCCTGCTGAGCAGCTCTGCGCCTGCTGCAGCTCCACCTGCAGGCGTGGGCACCGGGGCTGTGTGCCTGCACAGAGGGGCTGCTGCTGCTCCTCTGGGTCAAATAAATTCCTGCTAGATCTGTTCTTAAAATCTTTCCTGGTGAGCTGCTGCGTCTGCTGCCCCTCGTGGTGCTTGAAGCAGGCCATTAGCCTGTGGTGCTTAGGCTGGGCTGGTTCCCAGAAGAGGTGGCTTTGAATGTTAAGACACCTCTCGGAGAGGGATTAAATGATGTTTTGCTGGAGCTGTCGGGAGGGACTTCTGTGCCATTCATCTTCTTGGCACACAGCTTTCCTCCCCGCTTCCATGCCCGTGGTTCCTTGGTGCTGAGTTATATAAGAGATGCTGTTTGGTGAATGAGTTGCCTCCGGGAATATAAATCTTCAATCTGAAGTCGTGTCTTTCAGCCTGTCAGCTCAGCCCCTCTCTGCAGGCTTCAGAAGACCCAACAGATATCTCAAACCTCGCAATGGGTCCATTATTGCTCTGCAGTGAGGCAGAATTTCCTCTGGTGCAGCTCCCAGGTCTTTGCACGGCTTTGTGCTGCAGGAGGTGCGAGTTATCTGGGGAGAGGTCTCATGTTCCTAACAGAACATCTGATGGCAGAGAGCTGTTCCAGGTGGTCGAGGAGGCAAATCGTAGCTGCTGGGCTGTGTGTGACATGTGGAAGCAAAGCTGTCTGCTGCTAAGAAGGCGATTTTGGGTCATCTCAATGCTCAGCGCTGGCCGTGCACCTCTGAGGGGTCTGTGTGCTTTCACTGGCGGTAACCTTGCTGCTCGCCAGGTCCTTTGGCAGTGTGTTACAGCTGGCAGCCTGCTCTCCAAGCATTGGGGCAGAGCACAGGCCCAGCCCAGCGTTGTGCCACGCCGTGAGCGCCCGCCATGTGCTGAGGATGGACAGGGCTGTGCCCAGGGCTGCTCCTGGCTCGCTGCATCACGCCTCTGTCTCACACCGAGATGCTTTCCATCACCTTTTGTGCATTCCTGTGTTTCTCCAACTCCAGCTTGAAGTAGTTTTGTTTCTTGTCCCAGTAATTCCTGTTGAAGGGCCGCTCCAGGACTTAACCTCCAGTGGTCAGGATGCATCTTCTCATTTCCAGCCCGAGTCTATTTATGATCAATTTAAATACCGACGTCATTGCAAGAACAAATATATTTAGCTTAAATAGCTCTTTGCCCTTCTGGCTTCATCCTGTCGGTTCCATGCAGCAGTCTGTTCATTCTGGGAGGACTTTACACAATCTCTGCCCTTTCCCATCCCCTGCCTCCTGCCCCCCCCAATGGCTGGGGGCTGCTCTTGCCCCGTGGAGCTGTTTGCCGTAGCAGAGCTGTATCCCTGTTTTACCTGGATGTCCGTGTGCTCAGCCCTCAGCTCCTGCAGCTTTCTGTGGTGTGCCAGTTTCCCCTTTCCCCATGCAGCTGTGCTTTGCTTCTGTCCCAGTGGTGTGCCATGTGCTGGACCAGCTCAGATTCTCCTTCAGCATGCAGCCCCTTGCATGCCCAGGTTTGTGGTCTCCGTTTTCTGCTCCATCATCCTGAGTGCTGCTGGGTGATCTGCCACACTGAGTGAACGCAGAGTAAATAGCAATTAACTGCAGTCTGATTCATTGGCAACATAAAAAAAAGAAACAAAAACAACAACAAAAAACAAACAACCAACAAACCCAAACCAATTGTCTGCTCTGTGATTATTTTGGGCTTAATTTAGACCAAACAGTGGTCCTTTTGGAAGATGTGTGTGTGGCCTTTGCAGAGCTGCCCCTGGGTGGGTCTGCATCCCACAGCGTGCCGTGCTGTGGGTTGGGATGGGATGGCAGCAGGTGATCCCTCCAGCAGACAGCATCCAGACGCAGCAGCACACGCTCCGCAGCTGTACCTCAGCTTTCTCTCACTAAATCTCCTTTGTCTTGGTGTTGACAGACAGGGATAATCCGTTATTTGCCAAAATGAGTTTAGTGAGGCTGAGATGAGCAAGCTGTAAATCCTGTTACCGGGGTTTACGTGGGCACTGCTGCACATTGCAGGGCTGGGGGCCCTGAGCTTTCCAGGCACGCCGAGAGCAGGAATGCAGGCTGTGGCCACGGCTAGGACTGGGGACCCTGCGGTCACCCACAGCCTGCAGGGGGTTACAAGAACTGGCTTTGCAGAGCTATAACTGTGTGCATACTGGACTGTGGGACGATGGATTGGAAACAGCTGGTGGGGATTTACTGATGAAAACCCATCTGGGATGGGGTGGCTGGAGAAATAGGTGCTGTGTTTCAGATGAGAAGGAGTTGTGGATTGAAGTGGAAATTTCAGGCAAGTGGTGTAGGAGGGAGCGGGGGGATGGAGAAGGACATCGGAGTGCTGAAGGGGTTGGGAAGCATGGAGAAACCCTAGGAATTCTCAAATCGCCATTTAGAGCAATTTTCTTCTGATGCACCGGCAGCAAGAAAGGTTCCATCCCTTGCAGTAACTGGGAGAAGCGCTCCGTTTCTGTGCATGGCGTGGGGGAAAGCCGGGTGACGCGTCGGTGGGAGCCCAACCTGAGCCGTTCGGTGATCCGGCAGCTCCCAAGCAGTGCAAGGAGGCTCCCAGCTCCCCTCCCTCCGGGTGACGGCACGGACGGCGCAATCCATGCGGCGTCGGCCAGGAGCGGCTCCCGTTGCCCCCTGCTCCCCCTCGGCGCTCTGCCTCCGGGCCGCTCCTGACCCCGCTGCGCGCTGCGGCTGCGCTGCGCCCGGACGTTCGTGCGGGGGGGCGGAGAGCGCGGGGCCGCGGGGCGATGCGAGTAGAACGCTGAGCACAGACAGAATGTGTGCTCTCGGCTCGGAGAGGAACGTTTGATTCGGTGCTCAGAAATCGTACGCAGAAGGGTGGCCTAAAACTACGGCGTGGTAAAGAAATAAATTATTTTTAGAGGAAGACTTGGAAAATAATCCTGTTTGTTTACCAGAAAGCTGCTAATACTGCGCTGAAGTGTATCTGCTTGTTTGCGATGTTGTTCCAAATCTTTCAGCCCTCGGTTTTGGGAGAAAATATTCACGCAGAAAATACCTCCCCGACCTCCCTCCCTCCTCCCCAGATGCCGTTCGTTTGTTGCCTTCCGTCGCCGCCCACCCGCAGCACGTCGCTCCCGCCTACGGTCCCAGCACGGCGCCGCTTTGCTCCCGCTGCTGCCGTGACTGCGGCCGGGGCTGCTGCCCGGCGGAGGGGCGGCTGCTCTGCAGTCGCACGGCGACACTCGGGAGCGCCGAGCACCGGGAGGGCAGATAATTGCCGCAGGGGACGTTCTGCCCGCTCGCTGTTAGCTGGGAGCCCTGCGGAGCTGCGCTCTGGCAGCGACCGGCCCCGGTTTGCCTCACGCTGCCTCTGCTGAGCTCCGCAGTGCCGCTGGGCGCCCTGCCCGTGTCACAAGGCACGCGGGTGTCCACGCAGGTGTTCATCGACCTGAGCAGGGTGTGCAGGCTGCTAGGAGAGCGAGAGGGAGCATCTCTCTCCTTCCTCTGCCCCAGCGTTGGAGCGACGGTGGCTGCCCACAAAGGCACTGCAGGTGGTTTTGCAATGTGTGTCCCTGGGCTCTGCCCCGCTGCCTCTCTTGGCGCTGAGGGTGCTGGAAATCCAAGCTGCCAAGTTTGCTTAGAGTCGGCTTATTCTGTTGCAGCTCCTTGAAATCTGCTTCTGACCACGGAAGACAAAGAGGAAGTATGAGCAGGAGCTCGTTGCAGCTTCTCAGCACATAAATCACGTGGTGAGAGCTGCAGGCGTGCTGTGCTGTGCAGCTGCAAAGTGCAGCAGGGGCATCGGCTGTCTGGGTGTTTGGGGTTCACCTAAAACTCCAGGGGGCTCAGGTAGGGGTGAGCTTTATAAAAGCTTGACCTGCTTGGGATTAGCAGTGAGTTTGCAGCTTGCTCACTAAGGTGCAGGCCTTGGTTAGCAGCCTCCCTTCGTTTGCCCTGGTGTGCCTTTAATTCCCAACACGTGGCACGGCTTGGCAGCCCGTGTGCGCTGTGTTCCGCCCCGCCGCCTCCGGGTGCAGATCCCCTCACTGTCCCCCAGCCAGAGCTCTGCATCGGTGTCATTTCGCATCAGTGGTGATGAAGCAGCTGCGCTGCAGGCTGTCCTGCCTGTGGGAGCATCTCCTGGGCCATGAGCTCAGCCCTGGGCCCGTGCCGGCTGGTGGCTGTAGGGCAGAGTCCCACCGTGTAAGAAGCCAGTCCCCCCTGATGGTAAGCTCCCCTCGTGTACCTGCAGGCTGCCGTGAGGTTTCCCCTTGTGCTCATCCCTTTTCCTTCACCCAGGTCATAGTTTGCTTGGTTGTGTTTTCTGTTGTCTTGAGGGAGGTGCTTTGGCCTAACCCTATTGCCAACACTTGGACTTGTTGAGGTTTTTCATCCCAGTGCCCTAATCCTTCCCTTGGTGCCTGTGGGTACTGGATTACTGGGCTCTATGTCTGCTCACTCTCCTGAGCAGGCTTGTGGTGCTTCTGATTCAGTGGGGACTTAGGGTATGTCATCGGTTCTTATTCACAGAATCACACAATTAGAGGCTGAAAAAGACCTCTAAGATCATCCAGTCCAGCTGTCCACCTACTGGCCATATTGCCCGGTGAGCACATCGCTCAGTTCCACAAGGTGTTTCCTTGAACCCCTCTGTAGATGGTGATGCACCGCCTGCCTGGCAGCCTGTGCCCCAGTAGCGCTGGTTGCGTCACAAGAGATGGCAGTTGCATTTGGGATGGCGGCTGTTGGGGGGATGCAGAAACTGTCACTTATCCTGGATGTCATGGTGCGTAGGGCTTGGCTGTGGGGTCATTTGGGATCTTGTCTTCGAGCAGCTGCAGAAAGCTGGGCATGTTGTGGAGCTGCTGGGGGTGATGGCGAGGTGACATCCCACCTTTCTCACCTGTTTTCCATCTCTCTGCTCAGCTGGTGGATTTCTGCCAGAATGGAGCTTACAGCAGCTGTAATGATTGCAGTGGTGATCAGTAGCTGATCTGCTTCACAGAATCACAGAATCACAGAATTGTAGGGGTTGGAAGGGACCTCCTGAGATCATCGAGTCCAACCCCCCTGCCAAAGCAGGTTCCCTACACCAGGTAGCACAGGTAGGCATCCAGGCAGGTCTTGAACGTCTCCAGAGAAGGAGACTCCACCACCTCCCTGGGCAGCCTGTTCCAGTGCTCCGTCACCCTCACTGTAAAGAAGTTCTTGCACATGTTTGTGCGGAACTTCCTATGCTCCAGTTTCTGGCCATTTCCCCTTGTCCTGTCTCCACTCACCACTGAAAAGAGTCCGGCCTCGCCATTCTGCCCCCCACACCTTAGATATTTATAGACCTGGATCAGGTCCCCTCTCAGTCTCCTTTTCTCAAGGCTGAACAGACCCAGTTCACTCAGCCTTTCCTCATAGGGGAGATGCTCCAGGCCCTTCACCATCTTCGTGGCCCTCCGAAGTCTCCCTTTGCTCCAACAGCTCCAAAAGGAGTGGTCTGGGCTCTGGACAAGCAGGTGGTGTAGCTGCAGGGAGTAGGGCTGAGCCCCACGTGGCAGCTATGTAATGCCCAGCGCACGTGGGCAGGGACCCCAAATCACAGCCCTGTGTGGGCTTGTGGGAAACAAAGAATGTGGGGGAACAAAGCCTCCTAAAAATGCCAGTCTGAATTCTGCATGTAATAGTAAGCAAATGAAGCTGGGTGGTGTGTGGAAAGGCTGCACTTGTGTGGGAGCAAGATGTTTCTGGACGTGAGTGCACAGAATGTGACAGACCCTGAATATCAGAGCAGTGCGGAGGGGCCGGGAGATGTTGGGCACAGGGTTATCTGGGGACTTCTCATCCACCCAGGAAACCCGATGAGTTGAGCTTCAGACTGAGCAGAAAGAGAATTCCTTTGGCAAAATAAAATGCAAATAGCAATGGATTGGAAAAGCAGCGGGGAATGCGCACAGCTGACAGATGCTGATGCGGTTACTTTATATGGGAAGCAAAGAGGGGATGAGCTGCATGGCTGCAGCAGAAACAGCAGGAAGGAGAGGATTTGGGGCTGCAGGTACATGCTGAAAGCCGGCAGCTTGCTGCCCATTGTAGCTGGTAGCCCTGCAGCAAGGTGCACGTGTCCTGTGCCAGCATCCGTGCGCAGGGTCTGTAACAGCAGAGTCTACACATGCTACCTGAAATGTCAGCATCAATTTGCCAGTACGTTTGATTTAAAAAAAATAAAATAGCGTGCATTTGCTAGGAAAATGGGGGAGAAAGTATTGTCATTGGAAGCAGGATGGCTGCAGCTGCACAGCGCTGGGATCTAAGGTGCACTGAGCAGAGCACAGAGTGTATGCCCCCCAAGCTCCCACCTCGGTGGCTGTGCTCCCCTAGAGCCCCCAGCTGCCCTGTCTGTCTGAGAGACTGGGGCTGCTGCAGAGAATCGCCTTCTGAAAGCAGGCAGCATCAATCTCGAGCTGTTCTGAACATCAGCGTTGCCTGCTTTGAGCGTCTTGCAGTCTGGTGGTATTGTTAATGAGCTTCCAGGCCCCACAGAGGTGGAGCAGAACTGCATTTCCCTAATTGAGTTATCAGATTAGTAGCAAAAATGCAAATGAAAGAGCTGCTTTGGATACAAGGGAAAAGAGTCAAAACTAAGCCCAGTGGTGTGGTGGTTAATCAGCATGGGAGGGTGAGGGAAGGAGATGCAGAGCAGCTGGGATGCGGCTGCTGATTTCAGGCCGTCTGTCCCCTGGCAGATCTTCCTTCTTAATTAGACGAAGCTGTAGATGATAGATGCATTTATTGAGTCATTTGGTGAGTGCACCCTGCTGGTAAAAAATCTCACAAAGGGTTAAACGTGATTAATCAGCACTGAGGTACACAATTAGTCAACTGGTGTGGACTCCAGCAGGTCAGAACTTGGCTGCACATGAGGTGGATGCAGAGCTGAGGAACAGCTCAGGCACTGGCTGCTTATTACTGCCTGTAGTTCCTCCTGAGCCACTGAGTTGTGCATCTCTAACACAAGGAGTGGTCCCTCCTTTGATGGCTCAGATGTCAGAAGAAGGAGGGCTGGCATTTCAAAGGGCACCTGGCTCTCAGTGTCCTCCTGTGCTGGAGAGCTGCTTGGTTTGTGCTGAGCTTGGAAGGAGCAGTGCCATCCCTGCTCCACTTCTTCGCATGCCACTCTGTTCTTTGATGGAAGACAACCTGGAAGCACGCCATGGTGGTTGGCAGCCTGAGGTCCTGGGGTCCTTCAACCTGAGCTGTCCTATGACTCTCATCTCCAGGTGTTTGGAGCCACCTGAGTGCCATGTTTGCTGTAGAAGCATAACCCGTGATGAGTTTTTGAAGAATGCAGTGTGTGACTCATGCATCCATCTCATGTTCAGCCCAAGTCGGAAATTAGGGCAGTTTTATGCAAGACATGTTAAAATGCTCTTAAAATGCTACAGCTATAAGGAGTGCCTTATTCTTGGCATCCATCTGGATTCTTGCAAAGGCTGTGCTTGGAGTGGGTAACAGCACCATGTGTGGATTCTGTATCTCACTGTGACCAAAAGGAATCCAGAGCTCCCAATCTGGGAGTTAATTCTGTGCCTTGAGAGTGCTGCGAGGGCTTAGAATAGCTTGGAATAGCTGGTACTGCTGCAGGAGGCAACCGGGCAGGAAAATGACATGGAGAACATGAGCAGAACCTCATCTCCCTTATTTTCCTCTGGGCTTTAGGGACGTTCTGCTTAACTGTTTGCACGTCCCACCATGTGACTACAGTGAGCCCAGGTGGCAAATGCCACTCCATCTTCTCTTGCTGCATGAAGCTGCATTCAGCCCAAGTGAGCTCAGTGCGGCTCAGATGCTCCTGTTGGTGTGGAAGCAGTGGATTCACTGATATTCATTGCTGCTTGTTGAATGCTGATGGAAACCAACCGGTGGGTGTGAGCACAGAGAGGGGTGCGTGGTGTGTGCTGCAATGGGACACCAGCAGCGGATCTGCTCCGCTGGTGCAGGTTTTGATGGGCATAGCATGCAGGCTCCTGTTCATCCATGGTGAAAATGCACAGCTAACTGTGGTGACTGTGCTGAAAAATACTGTTTGTAGCTGGGAATTTGCTCTATCAAGCAGAGTTACAGTGCTCGTTGCATTGGTTGTAATTTCCATGGAAATAAATAGGAGGCATTACTTTTGGAGCAACCTAAATGGTGTTCCACTTCACTCGTTGTGGCTCAGGCAAGCCAGAAGGTTGGGCAGCCGTATTTAATTAGTTATTAAAACTTCGCATGCTCCTTATTATGTCTAGTAGGATGTGCAGTAATTAATGATAAGAGGAAGTCTGTTTGTCCCAGATACTGCGTGTGCCAGAAAGGGAGCTGCTCTACTGCTGGCACTTGTGTCTGTAATCACTGTGGAAAGGCAGAACCAACAGCAGCGGTTGCTGCTCCAAACAGCGTTGTGCTGGGAAACCTTTTGCCAAACGTTGCTCAGGTTCACCCGTGCCAGGCTGGCTGTGCGTGGTGCTGTGGGGCCGGCGGCGCCGCTCCTGCTCTCGCTGCTGCAGCCTGGCTGAGTGCAGTGCTGTGCAGCCCTGCTAAGTTCCTGGTGCTGGGGTGTGCCGGCAGCATGGGGAGGTGAGGAGCAGTGAGACTGAGGTTGGTAAGGACGTGTGGAGGTCAGCGGCCCAACCTCCTGCTCACAGTGAGCCGCCCGGGGTCGTGTTTGAACATCTCCAGTAATAGAGTTGTGGCATTTCTGGGTCACCTCGGGGTGGCTGAGGTTGGCGGGGAGCTCTGCTCCACCTCAGAAGGCAGTGGGAGGTCAGAGCCAGGAGTGGGACCCGTCCATCATTCCTTCCTGATCTGATCCCCCAGCTGGGGCTGTGTTCCTGTTGCTGCAGGGTAATTAGCAGCGCTCTCCTCGTTGCCTCACCTTTGTTGCAAATGTTTTTATTCAAACCTGGTTTGGGAAGAAGGACCCGTAGCTGAGCTACCTTGCCACATGCAGGTGTCTTTGCTCTTGCTTGGTGGTTCGATTTTTAAGGGATTTTTATGCTTGCACACAAACGATGAGAGAAGTAGCATTGTTTGGCCAGGCGAGATGCTGGTGCTGGGGTGGGAAGGCTGGCGGGGCAGAGCCTGCTGCTGTGTGCAGCCATTAGCGAGGAATGAGCAGCGCTGTGAGTGGGGAAGGCAAATCTTGGCAAAGAGAAACGCAGAGCGTGGAGCGGCAGCAGAGGGAGAGCTGCAGTGTGGGGAGAAGGAGAGGCTGGGGAAGCCGTAATTAAGGGAGACAGACTGCAGCTCCAGGAGGAGCCCAGCACAGCACTCAGTGCTGCTGGCGGTGTCTGTGGGTGTGAAGGAGCAGATGAGCCGTGCTGGGGAGGAGGCACAAGCTGAGTTAACGAAAACATTAACTATGCAGAAGCTGAGGAGGTCAGATGAGCGCTGGTAGCTGGACCTGCATCCATCCAGTTTGCCCCGTCACTTCCGCACAGACCAAATGTGTCCTCAGAGAATTGGGGTTTTTTCCCTTCCTGCTACCGTTCCCAGAACAGACTCTTATTTCAGGCAGAGTTACCGCTCCCTTCTCTGAGCAAGGAGGGGTCAGGTTTGGAGCTGTGAGTTTACTGTGGAGCTGCTGCGTTGCTGCACAGGTTTGTGGTCTTTGTGGCCCTTTTGCTTTTGGGGTTCCCCATTCTCCTCTCCCTGGTGCTCCTTGGGCAGCAGGGCTGCGGCCCTCGCTTTGCTGGGGGCAAGCACGTGTTCCATTAACATTACTTCAGCTCCACTGGAGGTGAAAACCCTCTGCCCCCCCGAGGATGACTGCTGGCCATGTCCCCTCTTGGAGGCTCTCAGAGGTGGCAGTGGTGACATTGTGTCAGAGCCGGGAAGCACAGAGCAGGGCTGTGGTCTGACGAATTACTGAGCACCAGGGAGGCAGGGGCTGGTGACACAGCGGTGACGCTGGCAGTGACACAGCATGGGGAGGAGTGGGGTGAGCGTGCCGGGCAGCACGTCTCTGTGCTGGGGAGGAGGGAGGGCCAGCAGTGCTGAGCTGCTGGGCAGCAGGGGGACCAGGGGGAGGTGGTGGTCACCGTGCAGCCTTCATGCTGGGAGCTGCAGGGTGGGAAGAACAGAGCAGGGATGGACGTAACCTCACTGTGCTGCTGCCGCCCCTCCTTGCTCAGCGCTCAGCTTCTGTGGCGTGGGTGACTCCAAATGAGGAAGGAATCCAGCGCCTGGAGCTGGGGAGAGCTGGCTGTACTGCGGTGTGTCCCAGGCACGGCAGGCAGTGTGGGGGTCCTGCAGCCCAGCGCTGTCCTCACGGCACATCCCAGCGGAAAGGTGCTGCAGTCAGTGCCGAGCCCTGTGAGGTGCAGCCTTTTCCCCATTCTGCCATTTCCCATTGCTTTCTTACTGCCATTTAGTGATGCTCAGTGTCAGGGCTGCTCCTGGAGTATCCTGACAAGTAGTGCCTGTTTCTCTCCGCTGATTAAATGCGTTATGATTGTTGCTCGTGTGCTGCTGCCTCTTGAAGCATACCACTGCGCAGTGCAGCCCGTGTTCCCATGTGTCCAGTGCTGCCAGAGCCATGTCATGTCCCCAGCCTCGTGCCCGTGGGAGGGGGATGGGGCACAGCTCCCTGGACTTGTCTGGCCGTAGCGTGCTCAAAGCTGTGTGCTGTGAGACCCAGCAGAGCAGCAGGTCGCAGCGGCTGCTGGGTCTGGCCAGGTATGGCACCAGCAGGTCTTGTGCAAGTGGCAGCAGTCAGATGGGCACCGTGTGTCTGTGCAGCTGCTGTTCAGAATGGGGGGAGCAGTGGCAGAGGATCTGCAGCCCTGCTGAGTGGCCATGACCCCTTGTCTGTGCCAGGGCTGTGGGCGAGTGTTCAGAAATACAAAGCAGGCCACTTTTTTTCTGAGAATAATGGCTGGATTGGTCAGAAGAGATGTCTGAGCTCTGCAGCAGGTGCCTTTTGGTACTGCATTTCATATCTGCTTCTATAAGAGAGTCACAGGCTCTTGAGCTCTCCTGCAGCTGAAGCTCCGGGTGCTCAAACTTGCTCAAGTAGTTTTTTCCCACCAGCACCAGGAGAAGGTTTTTCCAGTGATAGGTGGCATTTGCTCTTTCTCATGGGGAGCCACCAGCAGGATGAAACGCCGTGGGTTCAGTGCAGGTGGTCACGACTCGATGATTTACATCACGCACACAGGGAGTAAATTTGAAGCATGCTGCATGTCCTCCGTACATTCTTTTCTTACTGCTTTTCAATAACTCCTACTTGAGGAGATTTTCTTACCGCTGTCTCTGCTTATCCCTGCCTGGCTGAGGAGGAGGAGAACGCATTCTCCTGGTGCTGCAGGGGCACAGAGCAGTGAAGCAGCCTGAAGGATGGCAGGCCTGCCTGAAGTGCCCTGCAGCGGGAGCAGATAACGATCAGCGGTTCCAGCACATTAATCAATGACAATGGTAGAACAATGCAGAAGGGATGGAAATGTAAAGGAAATGCCTTTTTTGAGTGCTTGGGAAAAGTGATTTACTTTATGATGATTGAATTCTTGCATTGCAAGAAGAGTTTGGATGGTTCTTAAGCAGCAGACCCCCAAAATAGACCATACTGGATCCAGTCTACCTGGAGGCATCAATAGGGAAGCTTGCGAAGAACTGAGTAAGGCGGTTTGTCTGCCCTTAGTGTTGATTTCCACTAAGATTCCAAATACCTGAGAGGCTTTGGGAGCTCAAAAGGTGGCACAGCATCCACTTTTGGAAAAAGAAGGGGAAGGAGCTGAGTTCTTATTGACTGATTAGCTTGACATTGCTTCTGGGCAGAATAATGGACTCCTTGAAGTGGAATTTGATCAACAGAGAATTAAGGGAGGATAATACAATTCGTGCAGTTCCGCAAGGCGTTGGTAAGTGGGTCTGATCAGCTCCACACGGTGCTGAGTGCCCTGCAGGCAGGGAGGAGCTCGCAGCCTCCCACTGGGGGGACTTGGGCTCGTGGGATGTCATGTTCACAGCCCATGGGAGCAGCCAGTCAGAGCTGTTGGTTGTCCCAAATCTTGCAGTTTTCGTTGGGTGCCCCGCGGGGAGGCGGCTCCTGCGTGGGCTGGGATGAGTGGATGCCAGCTGCCCACAGCTTGGCTGCTTTAAGCCGTGCTTTAGGAGGGTCTCACCGCTAGGAAAGCAGAACTAAGCTCTCTGGTTTGCACTGTAACTCGGGATGTGTAATTATTGCTTTTGCCTTTGAGTAATTGGAAAGAAAATCAAATCCCGCCACTTCCTCCCAGAAGGAGGAAAGGCACCAAGGCACCGGGCTGTCTGTCTGTCTCCTCCACCTTTTGCACAGGTTGGTCATAAAATCAAATTGCTTCTTGCATGCAAAGTTCAGCCCCATTGTTGGGTGCTGCTGGGATGTAACCAGCAGGCAGGCAACAGCTGCTGGCGGAGCTGATGGACGGCGCTCAGGCTGCAGGCTCTGCCCAGCACCAGCTGCACTTCATCCAGAGCTCTCACTGCAGGACAGGACGGGCGGTGGTCAGGGTGATACCTTCAGCCCCAGGGGATCTGTAAGAGCTTTCCTGCGCACATCATCTCTCTTCTGCTCCCATGTAGAGGCGTTGGGACGTTTTGCGCTGACATCGAATCGTGGCAGTGATGACATGATGGCAGTTGCCTGTCACAGTGGGATGGGAAGTCTGCTGCCTGCTGATGTTGAGTGTCAGCGCCCAGGCCAGGCTGTAGCAGCAGCCCACATGGGAGTGTTCAGTGGGCTGTTTCATCCCCTCCCCTGTCAAATAGGGGGTACTTCCAGGAGCTCAGGAATCAGCAAGGAAGCGGAATAGGAGGGAATATATTTTCCTGCTGCCAGGGAGCCATGCATTGCTGGAGCTCCCATTGCCAGCCTGGGCTGGGTGGCAGGAGGCGGATGCCCTCTGCAGATCAGTGCCTGGCTTGCTGTCAGACCCTGGTTTTATGGGTCTTGTTGCCCTACTGTTTTTTAATGTTTTGAGAAACATTAAAGTTAAAATAAGTCTTGTTACTTGTATACATTAACTATATCTTTTATGAAGGCTGCTTCGAAAGTAATGCCTCCCATTTTATGGTGTCAGCCCACAATGTCAGATGTTGGCGGCACAGCAGTAGGGGTTGAACCTTCTCACCAGTGCCCCATTTTGTGCTGCTGCTGTGTGACAGCTGGCAGCAGACGGGCAGTCTGACAGAACGGTGTCTGACACAGAAGGGTGGATGGAGCAAAGTGTGTCATTGAACTTCTCCATGCAGAATGAATGTCTCCAGTGACATTCATTGATGCCCGTTGCATGCTGATGGAGACCAACCAGCGCATGTGAGCATAATGAAGGATGGGTGGTGCATATTAGCAGTGGGTCAGCTCCACTGGTGCAGCTTTGTGCAAGCACAGCTTGCAGGCTCTTGCTCCTTGCTGGTGAAAATACATAGCTAATGGTGGTGACTGTTGAAAAACAGTGTTTTGTAGCTGAGAATTTTCTCTATCAAATATTGTTATTGCGCTCATTTTATCAGTTGTAGTTTCCATGGAAATAAATAGGAGGCATTACTTTTGGAGCATCCTGCATATACGGGTTCCTCTTCACTATTTGCAGCCCAGGAAGCCAAAAGGTTGGGCATCTGTTCCCTATCCTTTCAGCATCTATCATCACCTTCGCAATGGCAGTTTTTCCCACCTGCAGTTGGGATGACCCACGTCCCACTTTGCTCCGTCTCTGCTTGTGATGCTCCTCCGCACCTCCCAGCAGGATCTCCCTCCTGCTCTCTCCCCATTCCCACTGTGCAGCCGGATGTGGCCGTGGAGTCCTCTTTGCTTTCCTGCTTCCATGTGAACAGACACAGCTCCCAGCTCTCCTCATGTTCATGGCAGCCTGGCTGAAGGTACTCGCAGATGCTCCTTTCCTCGTCTTCCCAGCCCCTCCGAAGCTCCTAGCACTGAGTTGAAGTGTGTACAAGTGTCAGTAGGATGTGACCTTCCCCCAGCACATCATCATGGTTTTCTAATTCTGCCTGTGACTGCCAGCTGGAAGCATACAGCATTGCAGCTACAACAGCCATCGAAATGACTCAGTTAATGTGCCTAGAGACTATTCAACAGAGTTCTATTCAGTGAAGTAAGTCCTGATCTCATCAAAATCAAGAAGGAGTGTTAGGATGGCAGCATTGCTGAGAAGTCGCATTGGAATGGCGGGTGGTTTGTGCTGTATTGGGATGTGGATTGCTGTGTTGTGCAGCTGAGCATAGAAGCCAGAGCTGGCTGCCATTGAGCCATCTGAGCTCCCCGTGCCGTGCTGATGCTCTGATGGGCGGCAGGCCTGGCCTCTGCCACCGGCACCTTGGTTCCTGGGAATGCAGATGGAGGGGCGCCGCTCTGATTGGGTTTGCCAAGCACTGGTGGTGGTGTGGAGGTGCTGCAGTGCAGGGAGAAGTCCTGCAAGGTATCTAGAGATGTTCTAATGATGGCACTGTTGTTAATGGTGAGCTTGGAGCCTTACTGCCTAACTTTGTTGCTTGCATGTGGGAAAGAGGATAGATAGCCATGTGCCAAACCTTGCCTGTGAATCAGGGCTCGCAGCTGATTTACTGCTCTGAAGTGTGTCGTACACTTTGGTTTCCTTCTCTCTGTAGCCAAGTCAATACCCCTGGCAGCCCAGGAGGATCACTGCTAGAAAGCTTTTGCAATCCTTGGGAGAAGGCGTTGGTGACGGCGGGGACTCACTGCGGGGCTCCGGGCGCTCAGCAGGGCTCTGCTCCCAGCAGGAGCCTGCAGCTGCTGGTACTGTGCTCTGGGTCTGCATGTGAGCACATAGGGATGTGAAGGAATACAAGGAGGAAGGAACTTGCTTGCCTGTTTTTGTTTGCACCTCCTGTGCCCCTGCACGCTGCAGTGTGAGGGCTGCGTTACACAGCCCTGCTACTGTGCTCCCCAGAGCCATTTCTGAGATATGGGACATGGGACTGGGGATGTTCTCTGGCTTTGTGCTGCTGCAGCCTCTATGTTTTTTGCCAAAAGCAGTGAGTGTGCACAAAGTGGCTGCTAATTGGATGGTGTCAGAGGTGCTGTGGCCACGTGGCAAGAGGAGCCAGGGCACAGCTGGGCTGAGTCCTAGTGCTCAGCAGGGGGGGAGCAAGCTGAGGAGCAGCAGGCTGTCCGCCGTGGAGATGTGTCCTGAAGAAGGCTGCCCAGCCAGGCAGGGCTGTAGGGAAGTCAGCCTGCACTGCGGCACTTGATGTGCAGAAGGGCTTTGATGTACAGCAGTCGTTTTCTCTCCGCTGTGGGAAGCAGCGCTGCCAGCTGTGTGTTTGTCTTTCAGCAGGAAGGGGCAGTGCTGCCTGCTCCTGCCCCACACACTGTGGACGGGTGAGCAGATCTGAGCAGTGTCCACAGCACACCCATGTTTGCTCTTTCTTTCTCTGCAGAAACAAAGGAGGAGCTGGAAGAGCTCATGTCAGACATCAAAAAGACAGCGAACAAAGTGCGCTCCAAGCTAAAGAGTGAGTACACACCGGTGCTGCTGCTGCAAGGCGCTGGGGGGGGTCTGGTGATGTCCCTGAGGCCAGCACTTCTCTCTGATCCCTGTTGTGCTGTGGCAGTCACTTTCCCAAGTTCTGGTGTGAGCCCATCACAGAATGGCCCAGGTTGGAAGAGATCTCAAGTATCACGAAGCTCCAACCCCTCCACCACAGGCAGGGCCACCAATCTCCACATTTAACACCGGACCGGGCTGCCCAGAGCCCCATCCCACCTGGTCTTGAATGCCTCCAGGGACAGCCCAGCAGAGGCAGCCCTGAACCCCCTGGCCTTGGGCACCTGCTGTGCTGGGCAGTGACCAGGCAGAGCACAGTCTCACCTGGAATATCGGATGTGCTCTCAGTTTTCTCCTGCTATCCAAGTGATTTTTCCACCTCCATTTCTCTCAGCACCCTCAGGTGGGTCCCATTCGGCCCCACAGATGTGCTGCAGCCCAGGTTAGAGCAGCAGCTTGCTCGCTCTTTCCTCCTGAATCGTGGGCATTTACTTTGCTCCCACCCCTGTGTTCCAGCTCAAGGTCTCAGTACCCTGAGGATAAGCAGTCTGTTAAAGACAGAAATAGAGAGGGGTTTGAGAATCTCAGACTTTTCCTCATCCTGATAATGCTCCCTGCTGCATCTAGTTAAGGATAGACATTCTCCTCGTCCTCCTCTTGCTGTTATATTCGTAGAAACATTTATTATTATCTA
Organism: Lagopus leucura; assembly: GCF_019238085.1. NCBI lineage: Eukaryota > Metazoa > Chordata > Aves > Galliformes > Phasianidae > Lagopus > Lagopus leucura. The sequence goes on along the minus strand of NW_024962276.1, from coordinate 95,242 downwards.
TAACAACACTGACCAGATGAAGTTCTTGCCGCACTTCTGCCTTTCTGCTTTTCCCTCTGCATACCCTGTGCACATCCTTGCACTCTTCCCAGGTTGCCTGACCCTTCTTCCAAAGGTCATAAACTCTCTTTTTCTCCTGGAGTCTCAACAATTGTTCCCTGTTCCAGGCCAGTCTTCTTCCCCGCTGGCCCATCTGAAGGCACACAGGCACCTGTGCCGTTAGGATTTCCTCCTTGAACAATGTCTGGCTTTGCTGGGCCCCTCTGCCCTTCATGGCTGACTCCCATGGGATTCTCCCAGCCAACATTCTAAGCAGGTCAGCTTTGCTGACCCTCCTGACTTCACCAAGTGCAGAGAGCTCCAACATTTCATGGTCATTCTGTCCAGGACAGCTTCCAGGCACCACATGCAGTGGTGACGCCCAACCTCACAGCCAGCACTGGAAGAACAGCTAAGCGTGGATTCTTCCTCTTGTGAATGTGTAACCAACTATACAAATCACAGGTTTTCAGGCTTCTGTGCAAAAAAAAAGTCCTTTCCCAGACCTGTTGCGTTTTGCGGGTTTGTTTGTTTGTTTTTAAAGGAGCCCAAAGAATGGCAGGGCAGGCTGTGGTTCCCCTTACACAAAAGACACATCAGTGCAGTGTCTCCCTGTCAGTCCTTGTGCCTTGTCCCACTCCACCTTGTGGCCGGTGTGATCATTGGAAGGGAACGGTCAGGAATGATCAGAAACACCATCTGCTCACAGCGGATCGACTCCTTTAGGAGAGAGATTGCTCATGCAGTGGCTAATTCTGATTACTGGCTTCTTGGGAAAATGTGACTTTATTAATTATTATAAATGTACAGTGTTTGCCAATACTGTTCCTTGGGAACAGGGAACGACTGATGACAAATGCTGAAGAAGGCTGACTGCTGATGAAACGGCAGGGAAATGCTGGCAGGAGCTTTCTTCCACGGTTTTTAGCAAAATGAAAAGGACAACCCAGTGCGGTGCTGCCGGGCCAGTCCTGTGCAGCTGCCATTCCTAGGGTCCCAGGAGAAGTCTCAAGCTTTGATGTTTCGCAGGGTGTTTCAGCTCTGGGTTCCCTCCTCTGTGGGCAGGCAGCCAGCCTGTGCTCCTTTTTGTTTGGATACGGGAAAGCTCCGAGATCAGAGCCAAGCATTGCATCCGTTTCTAAAGTCTCTTTGGCAAACAATCTCTTTTTCTTCTCTGACCAGCCTGAAATAATCCGTGTTTTTCTACCCTGACCAGGTATTGAGCAGAGTATCGAACAAGAGGAAGGACTGAACAGGTCATCTGCCGACCTGAGGATAAGGAAAACTCAGGTGAGTCTCTGCCCTGGCCAGTGTTCTCATGGCTTTTTGGGGGAATGGGGCAAAGTTGTTCCGTAAGAAATGAGTGTGTTATGTGACATTAACAAGCTAAATTGGGTTTTGTTAATGAGACTCAGGTGCTAAGGCTGTATCTTTTCCTCCAGGCATGGCCCATGGCTGCTCAGTTTTGACAGATGTGTGCTGCTCTCATTTCTGGTCTTGTCAAGGGAGATGGAGCGTGTTGGCTTTATGAGAGATGGGGGCTGAGGGACATGGGGTTCTGTGGGTCCAGCAACACACACTGGTAACCAGGAGTCACTGATCCTGCTTTGAGCTTGATGTTGGGCTGCATGACCTAGTGAAGTCCCTTCTTGGGCTGAAATATCATATAATTCTGAGTACATCCCCTCTCACCACCTCAGAAAGAAATAGTGTCAAGAAGTGTCATGTACCTCAACTTCAGTGCTGCTTTTTGCACTGTCTCCCACAACATCCTTATAATGAAGCTCAGGAAGTGTGGAGGTGTTCCAGAGCCATGGAGATGTGGCACTGAGGGACGTGTTCAGTGGGCATGGTGGGAACTAGATGATCACAGAATCACAGAATGGCCTGGGTCGGAAGGGACCTCAAGGATCACAAAGCTCCAACCCCCTGCCACACACAGGGCCACCAACCTCCACATTTCATACCAGCCCAGGCTGCCCATGGCCCCATCCAACCTGGCCTTGGACACCTCCAGGGATGGACGGGGCATCTACAGCCTCTCTGGGCAGCTCACCACTCTCTCTGTACAGCACTTCCCCCTGAAATCTAAATTTCCCCTCCCTCAACTTCAAACCATTTCCCCTTGTCCTGTTATCTACCCTTTCAAAGAGTTGACTCCCCTCCTGTTTGCAGGCTCCCTTTAGGTACTGCAGGCTGCAATGAGGTCACCCCGCAGCCTTCTTTTCTCCAGGCTGAACACCTTAATGATTCTGTGGTTCTGTGATTTACTGCCTCACAGCTTAGTGATGCTGCACCGTCTCTGTTGTGGGTTGGCCAGTCTACCAGTGGGCCTTCAACGAGAACACACCTTGCAGAATGGGTCCATTGCTCTGGCAGTGCTTCTTTGGCCTTTGCTTCTCCTTTTCTTCAGGGCAGGCTCTGGTGCTTTGTCCTCAGTGAATGCACTGGCAGATGTGAACAAAAACAAGGCATCTCAGAGCAGACAAATGAGGCCTTGTTCTGCAGCAAAGGTCTTGTTTTAGCATGCCATTAAACTGATAATGCAAATAGCAGCTGCCAGCATTGTTCTTCAGTGCCTGTGAGTGGGGGGATGCAGACAACTTCACTCTCATGGGGGTTTTTCCCACAGCTATAGCTCACCAGGAATCTTATTTTCTCAAAACACTTTGCGGGGAAGCCAGAGGAATTTGACTGTTTTTATTCCTTTTCAGCACGGGAAGCCTTTTGCACAGTCTGCTCCCCTGTGCTGCAGTCAGACCCTAATCAATACCCCAGTGACATTAGTAAATCTCTGCAGAGGCTGCTGCCAGCACGGTGTTCTGCATGATCCAAACCCCACACAGGTGGAGGGAGGCTGAGCCCGAGGCGGTGAGCAAGCAATGCTGTGCAGAATTAATGCAAGAGAAATGCTTCAGATGTGTCTCAGGAGCAAGCAGGAATGCCAAGTGCTGGGCCATGCTTTTAGCAGGACACAGCAAAGCTGAAGCAAAGCACAGTGCAGAGTGTGCAGCAAAGCAGGATGGCAGCAAGCCCCTCTGTGTGTCCTCTCTTCTCTCCTGCTTGTAGGAGTCGTGGCACAGCTCTGCTGAGGCTGCAGAGTCCTAGGGACCAGCCCCAGAGGTCATTTTCAGGCAAAGGAACAGCAGCAGAGCTAGGACCTCTGAGCTGCCATCTCTCTTCACTCCTTAGTAGGGACAGAGGAAATTTGGGCCACCTCTTACCTCTTCTTGCTCTTCTGAGTCCTGGTGCTTGGCCTTGGCCATCCAGCAACAAGCCAAAAGCCCAACACATGTCTGACACATGGATGAGGTCCTGACAGAGGGATCACAGTGTGTTCAGTGGGAGGGGACCACAGCCTCTGCCTCAGAGCATTGCCATGCCAGGCTGCTCATGGCCTTGTTGGTCTGCATTCTCACTGTCTGTGAGTGTGGACACATTATGGACACCAGGTTCGTGGCTCCTCTGGGCCCTGGTCCAGTGCTTGATCATCTTTGTAATGATTTCCACCCCTCCACTCCCCGCTGCCCCTAATCCCTGTCAGATTTCCTATGAGAAATTTCCAATTGCCAGTATCCCAGCTTGGTCCACCACCTGTTGTCCCACTGCTCTGCACCTCCAGAATGAATCTGGCTCTGGCTTCTCACCTCCCATTAGGTTGCTGTAGTCAGCAATAAGATCCCTTCAGCTATGTCCCTCCAGGTGATCATACTTGCCTCTCTCAGCCTGTCCTCATTCATTGGTGAGTGGAGACAGGACAAGGGGAAATGGCCAGAAACTGGAGCGTAGGAAGTTCCGCACAAACATGCGCAAGAACTTCTTTACAGTGAGGGTGACGGAGCACTGGAACAGGCTGCCCAGGGAGGTGGTGGAGTCTCCTTCTCTGGAGACGTTCAAGACCTGCCTGGATGCCTACCTGTGCGACCTGGTGTAGGGAACCTGCTTTGGCAGGGGGGTTGGACTCGATGATCTCAGGAGGTCCCTTCCAACCCCTACAATTCTGTGATTCTGTGATCCCCTGCTCCAGCCCAGACCATCTTGGTCACCTCAAAATCTGTTTAGACTTAGTATCGCTGTTCACAGCCCTTTTTGCCTAGTGTTTTTTCCCTCTGCGTTATCCAGTCTGCATCTCATCAAAGGCCTGCAACTCAGGGTGTGCACACTGTTCCCTGACCTTCCCTCGTCTGCACGGCCGCTCATACCATTGGAGAAGACAATCAGACTGGTACAGCATGATTCACCTCTGGAATATTCAAGCTGGCCATTTCCAATTTTGTTTACACTAGGGGCAGTGAGGCACTGCACAGGTTGCCCAGAGAGGCAGTGATGCCCCATCCCTGCAGACAGCCAGGGTCAGGCTGCGGAGGCTCTGAGCACTGATGGAGCTGTGGGTGTCCCTGTGCACTGCAGGGAGTGGGACCTGATGGCCTTTAGGGGTCCTTCCAACTCTAACTGTTCTGTGATGATTCTATGATGGTTCTGTATCCAGTGACTTTGGCAGTGACTCAAGGATGCTGAGCAGGCGTGGGTTCCCACGTCCTCCTCCTGAAAGATTGGTGTCACGTTTGCCTTTTGTCAGTCCTCTGGGTAACTTGCGATCACCTCTGTCTGCAGAAGATTCCATAGAGGCAATTTGCAGTGAATTGGTTTCAGCTCCACGCTCAGATGCATCCTGTCTGGTCCTATGCGTTTGCTTATCACCAGCTGTATTGAGTGCTGCCAGAGTTCACATCACTGTCTGTGTGGCCAGGCTCACCTTCACTTGGCTGTGCTGTCTGGAGCCAAAGAAATGGTTGGGAACCAGACTGAAACTAATTTTAAATCACCGGTCTGTGAGGAAAATTTTGCAATGGCTAAACCTCCAAAGGTGTCAAAATTGTCACTTCTAAACTCTTTTCCTGCCATACGTTCAGCAGCATGCTCTGATCTGTCTAGAATGAAGCCCAAGGAAGCCATCCTTCTTCTGAAAGGCGCATTTGTGCGTGGGAGTCAGGACAGGTTGAACTGGAGATCTGATTTAGATGTCTGGTACATGAAGTGCAGTCCTTCTGTAGGTATTTCTGCAGTGAGGGCTTCGCTGCTTTGTGCTATGAGCAAACCTGAGTGAAACGAGCTCATTCTGCGTTAGCAGGCTGTAAATCAGGAGTGGCCAGGCATTAAGATTATGGACTTTTAAGTATGAAAGTAATTTTGAGTTCATAACGGAGCGAACACTGGCATTTATGTTCTTCCAAATGTCAGTGCTTGTTATTCAGAATAGCTTTTGCTTTAATTGCTTCTGCGCTTGGTTTGTGTAGCTGGAGGAAATACTCGCCCAGCAGGTGGGAGCTGTGCAGCCCTGTAGCACAGGGGAATCCTGAGGGAGGGCTGGGCTGTCCCACAGGAGCCCCTCAGGACGAGCACTTCAGAAGTGTCTCTTAGTGATGGAAGCACTCAAGGACAAGCACAGAATCGTAGAGGCTGGGAAAGACCTCTGGCATCATCCAGCGCCCCCCTGCCACCAGCGTTGCCCCCTGACCACGTCCCTCAGTGCCACAGCTGCCCTTTCCTTACACACCTGCAGGGACGGCCACCACCCCCCAGGCAGCCTGTGCCAGTGCTGCACCCTTCCTTCTGAGAGGTTTTCCCTCACACCCACCCTCACCCTCCCCTTTAGCTGAAGCAGCTCCATTTCAGAACTCCAGTTAATATTTTCTGTTTAAAGAATTTGTTTCAAATGCAAGATCCATTGCGATGTGCTTTTATTTACTCTGAATATTCAGGTGGCTTTTATTTAATGACTAAAAGTCTTTTAAAATGCCTAAATGCCTTTTCTAGCCCATTTTCATGAAACTCCATGTTCCTTGAAAATCAGATGCATTCTGTAGACATGTGGGACGCCCATGGGAACAAAAAATAACAATCTGACAGAATGAACACCGAGTTAAATAACTTCTTAAGTAAAAGAGAGTAGGTACGCTATGCTGCTGAGCAGCAAGGAGTCATTCAGCACCCAAGGCGATATCTGGCTTCAGAGCAGCGTATGTTGATAGCTTTCGGCAGGATGAGCTGAATTTTAGGAAGACCATTTTGAGAAGGCAGGATGAGAGTCTCTCGGACCGTGCATGGCAGCTGTGTGGGGTTCTGAGCCGTGAGCTGGGGGTGACGGCAGCTGCTCCGACCGTGCCGTGGCACCTGGAGCAGAGGCTGCCTGCCGACGTGGGAGCTGCCCTGGGCTTCCGTGGGAGATTGGCCAGCAGAGGAGGAATAAGATTGCCTGAGCCTGAGGCTCTGCCATAAATACCGAGCTGCTGCTTGCTGAGAATAGCTGTGAAGCAAAGGCAAATGTGGCTGAAGATGTTTCCAGTGCCGTGCCCAGGGGCAGGGGCTGCGTTGGCTCAGGACACGTGGACGCGTGGCAGGAGCATGAGGGGCTGTGTGCATTGGGCCTGCTGGGAGCTGCAGTGTGGGGAGATGCCGTGTTGCCCCAGTCCTCCCCACATATGGGCTCTGAGGTTCCCTCCGGCTCAGGCACAGCCGTGGGGTGCATCTCTCTGTGGTGGTGAACTGCTGTGAGGATGGGCTGTGCTGGTGGACCCGAAAGTCACAGGGGAAGCACTTGGAGGAGTTTCTTCATCACGTCAGTCACTCTCAATTTTTTCGCTCCTTAGATGCTTTCTCACCCATTCTGGATTTTCCCATCTTTTCCATTCCCTCCTCTCCTTTCTCCCTCTTTTCCATGTCTGTTTTGGTTCCTGTTGCTCCCTGTTCCTGGGCTCTGGCTGCACAGGCGGGCTGCAGGGCTAATGCTGAGGGTGGCCTCCTCCCTGCTTTGCAGGCCATCAGCTAGCTCCTGCTTGCGGGTGCCCTGTGAGTGTGCTGCTGGGTTGTGCACCATTCTTGCCTCTGGAAACTTCTGGCACTCTGTAGAAAGGGCTAATTTAAGAGGTGGGAGGGTTTGGAGGTAGCTTGCGTGGGGTGCTGTACCCTAACTCTTCGAGGACAGCCTCAGGGCTGTTGGCTGTGCTCATGTTTGCTGGCAGCTGGATCACACAGCGTCCTGGCACGGACTCCTGTCTTATTTTAAGATATACAGAAGACAGGGAGATTACCAGCAGATCTTCACAGAGGGCACATCACATCTTGCTAACCTGATAATCTTCTATGGCAGAGTGGCAGCACTGGTAGAGAAGGGAAGAGAAACCAGTGTCATGTGTGTTGACTTGTGCATTGCTTTTGTTACAGTCCCACAGAACATCCTTGTCTCCAAATTGGACACACAGGGATTTGATGGACACACTATTTTGTGGCTAAAATGTTGTCCAGGACAAGTGACATCCCTCAGGGGGCTGCATTAGGACCAGTACTGTTCAGTACTTTCAGTGGAGATACGGACAGAGAGATTGAGCACACTCCCAGCAGTTTGTGCACAGCACTGAGCTGAGCGATGCAGCTGATAGAACAGAAGGAAGGGATGGCAGTCAGAGGGACCAGGATTGAGAGGTGGGGTCAGCGCAAGGTTCTGCACCTGGATGAGGGCAATCCCGAACATCAGTGTGGACTGGGATATTAATGGAGTGAGGGCAGCCCTGCAGAAAGGACTTGGGGTTCTGGAACAGGGAAAGCTGACCTGAGCCAGCAGCGTGCAGCCCGGAGAGCCGCCAGCAGCCTGGGCTGCATCGGCAGAGGGGTGGCAGCGGGCAGGGAGGGGACTGTCCCCCTCTGCTGTGCCCTCGTGAGGCCCCACCTGGAGTCCTGCGTCCAGGCCCAGGGCCCGCAGCACGAGAAAGACGTGGGGCTGTTGGAGCGGGTCCAGAGGAGGGCACGAGGTGCTCAGAGGGCTGGGGCACCTCTGCTGTGGAGCCGGGCCGAGGAGCTGGGGTGTTCTGACTGGAGAAGAGAGGAGAGCTCACTGCAGCCATCGTGTTAGGACAAGGGGTAACAGATTTACTAAAAGAGGAGAGGTTGAGATGAGATAAAAGGAAGAAATTCTTCACTCAGAGGGCGGTGAGGTGCTGCATTGCTGCCCAGAGCTGTGTCTGTCCCATCCCTGAGGTTCCTCAGGCCACGGATGGGCCCTGGGCAGCCTGAGCTGGGGGCACCCAGCCCACAGCACGGATAGGGCTGGGGGTCTTTGAGGTCCCTTCCAACCCAATCACGTGCTGTGATTCCATTACGATTTTTGAAGGCTCTGCTGTCACTGAGGTTCCTGAAGGGGGGCAGTGCTGTGTGGAGGCAGCAAGGCACGGTGTGACCTCCATCCCAGGCAGGCCCTGGTCCAGCCGCTTTCTGTGGCCGCATCCAGGTGCCCCTGCCCGTGCCTCATGAGCAGGAGGGCTTGGGCTGCACACCTGGGGCTGCCGCTCACTGCCTGCTCCCAGCGAGGACAGCCTGATTCAAAACCAGTTCAGTGATGTTTTGTCTGCCAGCGGCGCCGGCCCCGCTCCCTGCCCAGCAGTTCCCTGTTGCTTCTGACAGATCCCCGCAGTGCTGTCAGAGCCACGCGCTGCAGGAGCAGCTGGGGAGGTGAGCGGGCGGTGCCGGGCTTCCAGCTCGGTGCTGCTGTGCGCCGGCCACGAGGTCACGGGGCGCTGTGCTGAGGCTGCAAATCCTGCATCCCTGCCGCGGTCGGGGCAGCCCGGCCTGCAGGCGGTGCGCGGGCGGCCGGAGGCGGTGACCCTCCTGTTGCTTTTCCCTCTGCAGCACTCGACGCTGTCACGCAAGTTTGTGGAGGTGATGTCTGAATACAACGCCACGCAGACCGACTACCGGGAGCGCTGCAAGGGCAGGATCCAGCGGCAGCTGGAGATCAGTGAGTAATGCGGGCCGTGTGCTGCACCGCTGCTGGGCTCTGGCAGGAGCACACCGGGGCTGCGGGCAGTGGGATGGCAGCCGTCACCCTGAGGGTTTGCGGCGTAATGCCACAGTTGGTGCTTGTTCAGCTGCTCAGGTTAAGGAAGGCAGAGAGCCGCTCCTTGTTGGGGCTTCTGTTCCAGGTGTGTGACGTAAGAAACAGGAGAAAACTAAGCTCTTGAGACCCGGGCGCTCTGTCCCAGCGTTCCCCCTCGAAGCAGCCCTGTCCCAGCATTGTGACCACAGAATCATTCGATCACAGAATTGCTCAGGTTGGAAATGACCTTAAAGATCATCGAGTCCAACCGCAACTTCACCCTAGATTACTCTCACTCTAACAACCCACCGCTAAATCGTGTCCCTGAGCACCACATCCAGACGGTTTTTAAATACATCCTGGGATGGTGACTCAACCTCCTCCCTGGGGAGCCCATTCCAGTGCTAACAGCCCTTTCTGTAAAGAAGTGTTTCCTGACATCCAACCTAAATTTACCCTGGTGCAGCTTGAGGCCATTTCCCCTCATCCTGTCATCAGTGAGAAGAGACCAACCCCACTCTGCTGTAAGCACCTTTCTGATACTGGAAGAGAGCAGTCAGGTCTCCCCTCAGCCTCCTTTTCCTCAGACCAAACAGCCCCAGTTCCCTCAGTTGCTCCTCATAGGCCATATTCTCCAAGCCCTTCTCCAGCCTTGCTGTCCTTCTTTGGGCCTGCTGCAGCACCTCCATGTCTTTTCTGTACTGAGGTGCCCAAAGCTGAACACAGCACTCGAGGTGAGGCCTCAACAGTGCTGACTACAGCGGCAAGATGACTTCCCTGGTCCTGCTCACCACACCATTGCTGATACAAGCCAGGATGCCATTGGCCTTCTTGGCCACCTGGGCACACTGCTCGCTCATATTCAGCCCACTATCCATCATTACACCAATGTCCCTTTCCATCAGGCAGCTTTCCAGACACTCCTCCCCAGGCCTGTAGGTTTGCCTGGGGTTCTGACCAAAATGTAGGACCCAATGCTTGACCCTATTGATGTGATGGCTCTGAGCAGTAGTGGTGTCCTCTCCCTGCAGGCAGGCTGCAAGTGACGCCTCTGAGGCTGCAGTAGCTGTGGCACTGAGATCTCCCTGGGACCCCCCATGTAACCCAGAAACCATTGCTTGCTCTGGGGAATTAGTGGCACCTGGTTAGCTTTAGAGAAATGGGTCATCTCCCACCAAAGAAGAGCCACCACCATAACTAGGGAAATAAGCACTGTGTCAGGATGAGCAGATCACAGAATCACAGAACAGGCTGGGTTGAAAAGGACCACAATGACCATCTGGTCCCAACCCCCTGCTGTGTGCAGGTCGCCAACCACCAGACCAGAGCCACGTCCAGCCTGGCTTTGAATGCCTGCAGGGATGGGGCATCCACAGCCTCCTTGGGCAGTCTGTTCCTGTGTGTCACCACCGTCAGAGTGAAAAACTTCCTCCTAATATCCAACTTAAGCCTCCCTTGTCTCAGTTTAAAACCATTCCCCTTGTCCTATCACCATCCACTCTTGTAACCAGTCTTTCCACAGACTTTGCTAAATGGCAATTTTTTTTTTCTTTTTTTTTTCTAAAAAGTCAGTGCCTCTTCCCTTTAAACCCACCTTGAACAACAAGGTAGGGCCGAAGGGGTTCCCGCAGGGTCACCTGGGGGGGTGGAAAAGTCATCCTGCCTGTGAAAGTGGGTGCTTGTGGGTATGGGCAGCTCCTGCGGAAAGCCAAGAGATTTGGCTGTGTGCATCGTTCCTCTGTGCGATGTATAGTGATAACAAGTGTTTATGCTGTCTGAGTGGAAGAGGGACACAAGGCTCAGCGAGTGCTTGGCATTCAGTGGGAAGCAGGATGGAGAGTGTGTGTGAGCTCCTGCAGGTGCTGACATCTGTGAGCTCACGGCATGCTGCAGGTGATACCAGCCACAATGGTGTCCTACAGCGGGCAGATGAAGTATCCTTAGTTCTCCCTTCTGAGAGAGAAGATTTGGAAGGACTTACCCAAATCCTAATCATCTGCAGAGAAGCTGTGAAACAAACTAAAAGGAACTTTTCTCTGTTTTTTTAGGTTTTGAAAGGACTCTGCCACTCTGCTTACATTATGCAGCACTTTGCCCGTGCTACACAGTTGTCACATCATGCCAACGGGGCATAAGGAAGAGACTGCTCAGGGCTCACAGTGTTGGGTGCAGTGGTGTCCTGTTAGTGACGCTGAGGGTCCTGCCCTCTTCTGGGGGAAGCTGGTGTGCAGGGTCTGTGCACAACACCTTGGTTCCTGCGGCCTGTGGCAGCAGAAAGCCTCTGGTGCCTTGTATGCAGTGGCAGTGTGCTGAGGCTGTCGGGAGTGCTGCCTTCCTTGCTGCTCCTGTGGTGGTTCTCAGCAGCTGTGCTGACTACACACAACTGCCTCTCATAGTTCTGAGGTGCTGCAGCTGGATGGGCACAGCTGGCCTCCCACAGCAGCACAGCCATGGTGTGATGAACTTTGTGCTGCTCCAAAGCCATTCCCATGCTGCAGATAAGGTGCAGCCTTCGGGCCCCATGTTTTGCCTTGGCATTAAAGCAAGCTCTTTGTAGCAGCTTGACCAGACCTCCACTCGCTAATCCACACGGTGCCCTGAATGCTTTGGGGCCTTTACCAGCCTTCTGCTCTGCAGAAGTGGAATGGGGCAGTGAGGAGACAGCAAAAGCCAGGGAGCCCATCATCCTATCTGCCTGCACACACAGTATCTCCGGGAGCTGGTCCTGCTGCTTGTCCTCAGCGCTGTCTCCAGGGCTTGCATGCGACAGAGCAAAGGGCCATTGGGATGCACTGTACCCGGCACACTCCTTGTCACTGCTGGTGGCTGCTCAGTGTGGAACAGGATTGACGTAGGGGCCAGTGACATTGTGCTATTCCAGCCATTGCTTTCCTTCTCTGGGTCTGGGTCAGCTTCAGCTGAGAGCAAGGAGCCGGCAGCTGCCCTTCAGAGCAGGCAGCCTGCCTTTCTGCAGGGCAGGGCTTCTCTCAGGAGCTGGTTTGTCACTGTGGGCCGTTAGAAGGAATGGTTGACTCAAACATGAGAGGAGCTCTGACAAGAGTCAGATGTTTTGACGGAGAAATGAGGTCCCTCAGTGTGGGAAGCAGGGTGGGCCACACTCAGCACCAGCGGGCTCAGGGTGGTCTTCCACCAAAGTTAAAGAAGTGCTCGCAGAACGAGCTCTCATCTCCACAGAGGTCTTTTTGGAAGGATAAGTTGCCCTTATTTGTTTGAGCCTTCAGAAATCTCTGACTGCCAACAATTTCCCAGTCGCCAAAGCCTTTTTGGACTGTTCTATTTGGAGTTGTGGAAGGTTTTGTCTGAGGTAGTCTTACTTGCAATTAAAGGTGGTATGTGTTTCCCTGGTTGTGTTGCTGGAAGTTGTTGGGCTGTTGAGTCCCTGTAAAGCCTCACACTGCTGCTCTTCACCCTCAGTGTTTCCTTGCACTTTCACCTCATGGATGGACCATCTGTCCTGTGTTCCTTCTGGGCTGTAATGCCCTACATCTCTGCTCTCTCTGCTCAGAGTGTACTCTCAGGAAGGTCCAGGTTTTTGCTCATCCCAGGAATGGCTGCCTCATGCTACCTCCAAAGCTCCACATCACAGAGGATGTTCACAGGGCAGCATTTATCTTCCTGCTGCCCTTCTCATCCATCCGCATTTAGCACATGGCTAAGAAAGCCCACAGGAAGCTCCTGCTTTGGGGGTTGCCGCTGGGGAGGAGGCCACATGTTCCTGGCCCGGCTGTAGGCATAAACCCATTTGTTCCATGGAGAATCAAAGCTGAGAGCATGAACTGCTAATGAACAGCCTTTACTCCAGAGCCCGCCGCTCACTGGGCGTGTGTTCCCTGCACTGGCAGAGCAGCGCACATGAAGTCCCCTGGGTCAGCAGCCCGCTCCTGTCCCTCACTGCAGTGCTGTGTCCCACATTGCCACCGTCTCCTTGGTTGTGCTGCAGGGGAGGGGTTTGCAGCTGGGTACGGCCCTGTTCAGAGGTTCAGAGATGCCCTGGACTCATACCAGAGAACGTTGCTGTCCCTTTTGATACCTTCTAAGAGACCCCGTGGATAGTGTGTGGTGGGGTGTGCTGTGCCAGACCTCAGCCCTTCCTTGCAGTCTTTCTGTTGGTTTCAGGCAGGCTGGGATGCATTCCTGTTCTCCCCTCAGTGATAGGGTTTGGGCTCCCGGAGAGCTCCAGCCAGAGGTGCAGCGCTGGTGTGCAGGTGGAGCTGGCTGTCCTCGTGGGCTTGCCAGGCCAGGGCAGCCCTGCAGTCCGTCCTCCTCTTGGGTTGCTGCTCTCCATCCCATCACTGCCCTCTGTGCTCAGGGAACTCAATTCTGCTCCTTGGGGATGGCTGGAGCCAACAGAGCCCTGTGTAGGGCTGCAGAGGCTGCAGCCAGGGCAGGAAGTCCCATTGATTCCTGTGTGTTGCTTGCAGCTGGCAGGACCACCACCAGCGAGGAGCTGGAGGACATGCTGGAGAGCGGCAACCCAGCCATCTTCTCCTCTGGGGTGAGTACCGCAGGTCAGCCCTGCTGCCAGCCTGCAGCCACGCCAGCCACTCTCCCTGGAGGAGTTTTCTGGTGGCCCTGCCCCAAGCACTGCCCTGCAATGGGGACGTGGGCACATGCAAAGTGCTGCTGGGGCCTGGCCGCACCTTCCTGTCTGCCCCAGGAGTTGCTCTCCTTCCCAACCCTCCCCTCACCCCTCCTGGTGCCCCATCCCAGCAGTGAGGGGCTGCGCTGAGCTGCGTGCTGGCCATCTCCCCACAGATCATTATGGATTCCAACATCACCAAGCAGGCTCTGAACGAGATTGAGACGCGACACAGTGAGATCATCAAACTGGAGAACAGCATCCGAGAGCTGCATGACATGTTCATGGACATGGCCATGCTAGTGGAAAGCCAGGTAGGGACGGCCGTGGCTCAGGGCCAGCTCACCCCGGGGCTGGAGGGGAGCAGGGCTGGGGCACAGAAGGCACAGGGGTGGGCAGCCTTCCCCGTGCAGCTCCCTGCTGGGTGGGCACTGCGGGGAGAGTGGGATCCTGTGTGTGGGGTGGGAGGTGCAGGGTGGCGCAGGAGGGCAGCGGGTGTCCGGCACCTGGCTGCAGACCAGTCCTTGTCCCTGGAGCTGGGCACTGGCACTGGGGGACCTGTGTGGGACTGGGCCCCGCTGCAGAGCCTGGTGAGCCCCAGGCCCATGCTTCCGTGTCTCTGCTCACCCCCCTTCTTGCCCGCCATGCTGTCGCGGCCCGAGGAGACATCGGTGCAGGTAAAGCCTCGCCTGGCCTTTGCCAGTGCTGCATGCTCAGCTCTGCATGGCTGCACTCTGCATGTCTGCTGCTCTTGTGTGGCACTGGGGCAGGCCCAAGGACGCGGGGGGAGGGTGGAGGTGTCTGTGCATCCTGCCCATGGCACACCCGGCCCTCTGCATCTCTACAGCTCTCCCCTGATTTCTGCAGGGCATTGGGCTGGATCTGCTGAGCTAGGCCAGGCCAGGTTCCCCAGGGCAGGTCACAGGGCAAGTGCCATCTGCCTCCGAGAGGAGTCTTTCTATCTTCTGTCCCCCCTAACTGGCCCCAGTGTGAGCAGAGTGTCAGTCTGTGCAGGGCCGCCCTTACCTTGTTCAAAGCTGCCAGGTCCTGTGTCCCCACTTTGCTACTACTTTGGGATCGCTGCGCCTTGTCACCTCTGCTGGAAACCCTGCCTGTCCCCACTACATCCTGGTTCCCCATGAAGCCCATGGACGGTGAGTCCCCCATGGTACGCACAGACGAGGAGTCTCCTTTGGGTGACACAGGGCACCGTGACCGTTCCTGACCTTGTGTGCTGCCAGTATCCGTCCTGCCACCCCACAGGTCTGCAGGGACTGCAGGACCCAACGATGCTGTGCAGAGCCTGTGTGGGAAGGGGCACTACCAGCCCTCACCTGCCTTCTCTGGGAGAAGCAGAGGCACAGAGCTGTGCAGTGGGCTGCCTTGCAGAGCACTTGCCTTGCTGTAACCACCAACGCCTTGCATTGCCCCATAGGGTGGGGGGCTCTGAGCTGCTGGCACAGAGGAGGCAGGGAGCAGAGGAGCACCGCATGTTGGCAGCTGCTGCTCTGCCCCAGATATGGCACTGGTGGGTGCAGGAAGCAGTTAAGACGAGAAAAGAGCATTGTAAATCTGCTGGTCATGACCCCCAGCTCTGTGCCATGGGGAGGATGTTGGGGTTCAAGCCCCTCCTTGTCCCTGGAAAGTGCGTCATTGACACATGCAGGGGCTGAAGGGTGTGGGTCGGTTGGGCAGCATGTCCCCAGATCCCAGGGCAGAGTCGAGCGGAGCAGCAGCTCCTGCAGGACCCGGTGCTCCAAACTCACCAGCCTCGCTCCAGGAGACTCTGCTCTTCTGCAGGGCGCTTGTGCAGATCAGAGCAGTCATCTCTGCATGCTCGTGGCTTTGTGAGCATCCCACGTGGTGCTGCAGCTGTGCTCTTGGCTCTTGTCCTCTATCCCTCCTGCTTCTCCGGTGTGCAGCACAATGTCAGTGCACTCTTCAGTCTGAGCCCCCACCCCAGGGCTGCCTGTGGTGCCTGCTGCCTGTGAGCCTGCAGCAGGTGGGTGATGGTCTCTATCTCTTCCACAGGACCAGGGATGGGCAGGGCGATGTCTGCATGGTGCCAGGGAGCAGCGGGGAAGGAAGGAGCTCACGGCGGGTGGGCTCTGTCCCTGCTCTGCAGGGTGAGATGATCGACCGCATCGAGTACAACGTGGAACACTCTGTGGACTACGTGGAGCGAGCTGTGTCTGACACCAAAAAAGCGGTGAAGTACCAGAGCAAAGCCAGACGGGTGAGTGGCAGCACGGGGTGGCTGGCAGGGCTGGGGCTGAGCACCCAGACGTGGGCAGGCAGCACCGGGAGGGAGGTTGTGGGGCAGGGCTGCCACATGAGGACAGGAAAAGGGACAGAGTGGACCCAAGGGCTGAGCTGGCTGCGAGCCTAAAGGACGAGGAGGCGGTGGAGAAAGGCAGTAGAGCTCTGACCCCAAGCACTGTCCTGTTCCCCAAGCTGAAGGAGGGTCAGAGCCTGGGGAGCAGGGCAGGCCCCAGCCCCCAGCACTCACGGCCCCCTCTCCCCTCTCTCCCTTTCGGTGCTGGGACACCCGAGCAGAAGAAGATCATGATCATCATCTGCTGCGTGATCCTGGGTATCGTCATCGCCTCCACCTTTGGCGGCATTTTCGGCTAGACTCCCCCGACAGGACTGCTTGCGTGTGACGGACGGAGCCGCGCGTGTTGTGGGGCCGGAGCGAGCCATGCAGCCCCGGAGCCCCCAGCAGCATTTCAGTTTCTAATGCATGGTTGTTTGTGATGCTGTGTGTGCGGTGCATCTGTGTGGAGGGAGCGCCGGCCCCGGGGCGCAGATGGGGTGCAGGGGACGGTGATGGGTGTGAGGGGGACCTTCGGGGCAACCCGAGCTCTCATCACTGCTTGGCCTGGGAGGCTGCCGGGAGTGGGGGAACAGAGGTACTGTTGGGCACTGTGCTGGGCCAGGAGCCTGTCGGTGACACCCAGAGATGAGACTAGCGTGGGGTGTTACAGGCTCCTCAGGAACACAGAGTCCAGGCAGCCTCCCCCTAGCTTTTCCCATCAGCTCCGGCCAAAGCTCTCATGTCTGTCAGCCGCATCTGTGCTTGCAAACCACTTTCATTAGGCTGCTTCTCCTACGGGGTGCTTCCCAGGCCCTCCATCCCTGCTGCCCTGCTGCAGGTGCCCGGTGCTGCTGCTGGGTGTGCTGCTGCTGCCAGTGGGTGCTGCGTGGTGAGTGGCTCTGTTCCAGCCCTGCCCAATGGAGCAGCATGGGGTCCATTGCTGAAGCCTGGGGATGGGGACAGCTGCATGGGCTCAGTGCTGTGGCCCAGCACCAGGCTGGCAGAGCAAAAGGTCACAGGGACTTTAAGGGCAGCGAGTTTCACTGGCTGCCTGCCCTGCTCCACATCTTCCTTGTTCTTTACTCAGCTCCGGCGCACAGTGACCCTGGGTTTTACCACCCCCAGGCCTGGCTCTGGTTGTCAGTGTTTGGGAATAGCTTGGACACCCACAGCCCCGGTGGTGCCCCCTGGGAGCCAGGATGTGCCCAGCACTGCCCCTCCACACAGCGCCCTCGGGCTGGGGGTTGGAGGCAGGAGGGCTTGCTCCTGCCACAGTCCCAGGGAGCAGCCCTTGTTGCATCCACCCCCACAAACTAGGAGCAGCAGCCTTCCTCCTCCTCTTCCTCTTCCTCTGTGCCACCAACTCCTGAGTAGGGCAATGCCTGACTGCTCCTTCCAACTCCGCCACATCCTAGCATCTGCCTGCCACCTTCTTCTGGGACAGTGCCACGCTGCCTGCCCTTCTCCAGGCCACCCAGTGAGACATCCACACACTGTGGGTTGCAGCCATGTGCTGCCCGCTGCAGGTGACCTGAGACTGCTGCAGCAGAGAGGCCTGCATTGCCACCGGGCTGTCATCCCTGTGCTCCTGCCTCAAGATGGTTGCAGGACTCTGCCCTTGTGTTCCTCAGGGGACTGCAGTGCTGTGGCTTGCTCACAAAGTGCCAAAGCACTGTGCAGGAGCCTGAGCAGGGCAGGTGCGTGGTGCCAAGCTTGCAGTCATGCACTGGGGTGGAAGTTGGATGTGAGCCCAGGCACTGATAGCAGAAAAGGGTCACTGTGGCAGCACACACAGCTGCAGGCAGAATGCTGTTTCCCCACTCCAACCAGGGCCAGATGAGTGCATCCAGCCTCCACATTCCCCAAGGGCTGAGGGGCTTGAGCTACAAGGCAGGGTAAGGGCAGGCCTTGCTGGAGCTGAGCCCTGCTCCCACCCAGCTCCATCCAGTGCTGGCACCAGCCTTGCACAGCATGCTTTCAGAAGGAGAGTGCAGACTAGAATGCAGTGCTCCCTGCCACCATCACCAAAGGTCCCACCATGCGGCCCCTGCTTGCATTTGGCTGCTGACGGGGAGTGTGTCCAGCTGTGGCTGTCAGACATCCAAGACTGGAGCCTCCTTCTTTCACATTCCTGTGGTGACCGGTGTGAGCTCCAGTGCTGCAGGCTGTGTGGGCACGAGGGTCTGGGGCACTGGGATTGCTGCCAGCAGGGACAGGCTGGGTGTGAAGCTCCCCTCCAGTGTGGCGGTTGGGCATGGGCACAGCCCTTGCTTTGTGGGCATGTCTGGCTATGGGGCACAGAGCTGGGGCTGACATGCCCCACTGTGCAAATGCCTGCTCCTGCAGTTTGCACACAGTGCCCTGTTGAGTGAGGGAGAGCACCAGGCCCCCATGGGAAGCAATAACACTACTGCTGGTAGCACCGCTCCTAGGCAGGCAGGCAAGAAAGTTCATCTCAGGCTCTCCCCGTAGCAATGCCCACTGCTAGCACAAGGGGATACTTTTCTTCCAACAAGTGGTTCCTGTGGCACAAGCTCACATAACATCAGGGCTGCAGCCCGCCCCAGTAAAGGCACGAGGCCCAGAATAGTGCTGAACAGCTGACGCTTGCTCCTTGTGAGCGCCGCCACTGCCGGCAGCAGAGCCGTGATTCTGCCACTGGCGCTTCACTGGGTCTGCGCAGGCAGCAGTGGCCGCAGGCTCTGGCACGAGGGAGGCAGAGGAGCACGCTGCCATTGCTGCCCCGCAGGCTGTCTCGTACTGCCCTCACTGTGAGGGGAGGGTGTTTTGGTGCAATAATTACCCCTGCACTACGGGAAGCCCCGTTCAGTTCCTTTTTACCTGCCTGTCATTGCATGTACAGACCAAATCACCAACAGCGTGGTTGTGCTTTGGGGAAACATTTCACTTTTTCTTTCTAACCTCCAACCTCAGCCCACTTGTCCTTTGGGTTCTACCACCTCTGTTCCAAGTGCCACCTGCCCCCCCAGCGCCGGGAGCATGTTGATGCAGTATTTTACAAGCAGTGTGGGGCACACACAGCTTGCACTTGAACTGAGGATTGTTTTGGGGTTTTTTTTCGGTTTTTTTTTATTATTTTTTTTTAGTAAGTAATGTACTTGAAGGCTGTCCAAGCCCCCTGTGGAGTTGTACTGTTGCTGTACTGTGAGCTAAGTGTCCTTGTTTTCTATGTGGATCTTGACCCTGGCTTGCTCTGTCTCACTGGGCTGGATGACACTGTATTGTTGCCTCTTATCTCCTTCACCCTTTCCCCCCTTTCCCACTCTGCTGGCCTGCCTTTCTTCTCCCAAAAGCTTTGGGTGCAAAACAGCTTCCCATTTTGTGGAATTTTTATGTAGAATAAACATTTGTAACTGTAGAGCTCTGGCTGGCACTTCTGTTAAAGGGGAAGGGTGGAAGTGACAGGGAGCAAGGACTGGGGTGGGGAGACTCCAACACCCTCAGAGCAGTAACACAGACAGGGGGACTGACGTGAAGAACATGCGAGAGGAGTCACCGCAGGAGAGCTCAAATAACAGCTGTGCCCACCTGCCCAGAAGATGTGCACCCATGGAACACACACCTCTAATACTGCCTGGCTACTTCCTGGCACACAGAGGGGAAGCTAGCAAGGAACCAGCTACTCTGTTTCCCAGCTCAGTGCTCCCCTGCACTGACATGACACAGGAGACCAGCAACTCTTTCAACCTGTTGATTGTTTAGAGAAAAGTCTGCATATAATGCTCTAGGCTTGCCTGAAGCTCCAAGTGGCCAGAACGCTATGCTGCTTTCTCTTCACAAAGAAAACAGCTGGAAGCTTTGAAGTTAGCAGTTTGGCTGCACCTGAGCCAGTGTACAGTTGTTGAGACAGGTCACCGTGGCTCCTGCAAGTCCCAGGCCTAGGAAGCCCACTGGGGCCATCCACAAGAGGCTCACTAACGAGGCCAGCACACAATCCTCCACGTCAGTAATGTCCACAGCAAATCAGAACTGAGGGCGGCGCTTCCGACCGGTGTATTTTGTGTCTGCCCGCACTTCCCTGGGGAGAAAAGCAAAGAGCAGCTCAGTGTGATCCACAGGCCACTCTGGGACAGGAAGGGAAGGTAGATCATGGCAGAAGTCTAAGCGGGTGATAGCAAGCCAGGCCAGCAGTCAGCCTCAGCTGAAGCAGGACCCAGCTGAACTTACTTGCCCTGTCGTCGTCTGCGTTCTTTCTTCTCAAGAATCCAGTCCCGGCTTTTCTTCACAGACTTGCCCTTGGCATTTCTGAATCGTATCCTACAAAGAGTGCAAATAGAAGCTAGGGAGGAACTGGAGTGGGGGCACACCTCTGTGCTCTGGAGGATTCCCACTCAGAAACAGCAAGGTGTGGCCACACCGTCCAAGCCCAGGCACTGCTGCAGGAGGGAGGCTGCCACCAGCCCTGGCTCTGAGCAAAGAGACACCTACCCTTCACAGCTGCAGCAGGCCAGCACTGCCCTCTGCTGTATCTGATACACGCACCTTGTCTGCCCTACTCTGAATGCAGCAAAGGCCCCAATTTCCCAACAGGCTGTCAGCTGTGCTACAGCCTTAATGACGAGATCCCCTCTGGACTGAGTGAGCGATCTCTGGACTGAGTGAGCAGAGCACCGCAGTGTAAGAGGCAGGAAAACATGACAGCCACCAGCTCCTGGCAGCCACGACGACTTTCCTCTGGTTTTTATTCTGTCTCTTCCCACTGGCTGCAAGAGGGACTCCTCCTTGCAGCGCTACCACGGGAGGAGACCCAGCCAGAAGGAAAAACCACCCAAGCAGCTGCTATGCAATCACAGCAAAAAAATTCACTGGGGAAAGAATGGAATATAAGACTTCAGACATAGCCTTCCCACCAAAAAACAACCTCCTGAAAACAACCTCCCTCCCACCATCAACGGCCTATGCTCCAGCACTGAGTGCCGGACAGAAGTGCACCTCCAAGTAATTGCTCAGCTGCAGTTTCACAGTAAGCATCAAGGACAGCTCCCTGACAGCACTGCAAAGCTCTCTAGTTGAAGCAGCTTGTCCTGCCCATCCCTTCAGCACGACAGAGCAGTGCCCATCTGGGCTGCAGAGAGCCACCCTAGTGCCCCCATCCCCTCCCTCCAGCCGTTTTATGCATGGCAGCACCGCAGTCCTCAGCCAGCAAAACTGAGTTATCACACCCTCTGACACCTGGGGACAACTCCACTAAGCAAACAATACCTCTCATTGGTGAATTTTGCCTGACGTATCCCTTCTCCATCAGCACACTCAGTACCAAGGCCCTGAAAAACAGAGACCTTTCATCTGGAGAAGACAGAGCCGATGGTCACTGCCATCCAATTATGGGGAGCAGTGCTTCGCCAGGAGAAGGACTGTGGCAGAAGCAAGCTGATTTCCCAGAAATTGTGGCAAAGAAACACATAAGCTGTATCAGCATACATGGGGCTGCCCCCGGCCCACAGCTCTTCCACATCAGCCGGCAGCCATTTCTGCTGCTTGGCTGAGTTCCTTACCTTTGGTAACGGGCCAGATGTCCCAACAAAGAGACAGAGGAAGAACCTGAAAGAACAAGAGGAGCGTGAAGTGAGGAGTCAACGCGCGATTCCCAGTTCTGAAGCAAGACTGTCAGCTTTTATAATACAGTCAGATCCAAGCTGTCATCTCTGCCCAGGACTGTATCCTGGGAGAAAGGAGCACAGCTTACAATAACAGCTGCTGAAGCTATGCTTCACCCCACACATGCCCATACACAAAGACACAGGACTCACTTCTTAGCTTTGGTGCTGTTGGGGTAATCTACGACCATGCCACCAGTGAAGCCAGCTCTCATGGCTTGGGCCGTGATGAGCTCCAGCTGAAAAAGGAGCACAAACAAAAGACATTTATTTAGCACTCACCGCCCTGTGTGGCCAGACACAGCTGACTGTGTGTGCCAAAGACAAGTCAACCCTGCTCCTGTTAAACCCTGTCCCAAGCCCTCAGCTCTGCGTTAGGATCCAGACAAAAGTCTGCAGCATTTCCTTAGTTCTCCCTGCTCCTCTGCCTACCCTGGGTTAACTGGAAGAGCAGATTCTCAGAGGGGGATACAGGGAAGGATTTTCCAGCCTTAGGAAATTAACTACAGCACTGATGACTACAACAGCCCAGTCTTCAAACCCATCACACAAAGGAACACGCTGCACAGCAGCTGTAGATCACATCCTGCCAATTCCTTGGATTTTAAGGCTCAGCCCAAGACCAACTGTGAACAGGGGAAAAGACATAGGGCATTCTCCTAACTGTTGGTTGTTTTTTTTTTTTTTTTCTTTTTTTTTCCCCCTCTAGTTCTTGCAGAGCTTTACAGGTGGGAGGAAGGACACAAAGACCCAATGAAGGAAAACATAATGCATCCTGAGCCTTAAACATGCATGTCACTTCTCTGCTGTACCTGTTCTGAGTTCTCAGGGTACAGCTGCAGTACGGCTCGGGATCCTCGGGCCTGTGGGAAACAAGGTAAGTCACAAGCGTGGCTTAGAGCAGGCTTCCCCTCTTACTGCCCAGTCCACAACCCTCAGGAAGCCTCCTGGAGAACTTTCCCAGGAGAGCAGCTCAGATGGCAGAGCCGGAGTCACCAGAGCACAACAAGGCACAGGGCTAGCAGCAGGAACTGCAGAAACACAGGCACTGTGCAGACAGGGAAGCAGTCAAGGAATGGGAGCTGCAGCTAATCCTACATTTCAGTTACTCAGTCTTGCTACAAGGCACAGGTGGCGATATCAAAATAGGCAGAGGGCTGACTGAGAGAGCATGACACTTACCAAGACAGTATAAAGAGTTGAAAAGAACCGATAAAGGCGTTTTGGAGGACTGTGTGACTTCTTGTCAGCGTTACAAAGCCACTGCACTGCAGAGATACTGCAAAAGAAATCAAGACCCGCAGGACACTGAACCATCAATTCCTCAGCAGCGCCTCCCACCTCCCTTTGAGCATTCTTTTAGTACTGAGCGTGTGCATGGCTTCAGAGAAAATTATTCATTTTTCTCCATATAGCCTTACCTTACTTTGTGGTAAAGCCACTATAGAGACTCACTATGTCATGCTACGAGCAACCTGGTGCAGCAGTTACTCAAGCAACAGAAATACCAGACCTCTCCTTTAGGAGAGTGTTCAGGTGCTTGGTTGTGGCCCTAACAAAGTCCATAAGTAGCCACACAGGTTTTGCCAGAGTGACCCCAAAGAGAGCACGGCGTTTGGTGACAGAGAGCCCCTGCTCGCAGTACCAGTACCTTTAAGAAGCATTCTCTAACAAAAGTGTTTATTTCCTCCAGGCCTTCGCCCCCAAACCAACCATCAAACCTCTTCTCAGCTGTGAGGCCAGTCCCTCGATCCGAAATGCTTTGGTGCACATCTCAACTCACCTGAAAGTACATCACCTGTAATTTATTTAGTCCAAATATCCTGCTGATTCACTGCCACAAAAACAGTCAGACAGCCCACAGCGCTGCACGTGCCAGCAGAGCGAGGAGAGTTGCAGTGCTCTCTCACACAAGACGAGCACACTGTGCACACTGCAGAGGGCTCGTTCAGGTGCTCAGACTCACCTGATGCAGCCATCAAACGTGCCAGGCCTGAAGGGAATACCATCGCCCATATCCGCGAGGAGCAGATCTCCTTCGACCTCCCTCTCCACAGCCACATCTGTGCAAGGAGCGCAGCGCTCAGCGAACGCCCGCGGCACTCCCTGCAAAGGGGTGTGGACGGACGCTCACCCAGCATGGCGCGGCTGATGTCCACCCCGATCCAGCAGTGCCCCTCCTCGGAGATGTGCTCCCCGCTCAGTCCGGAGCCGCAGCTGCAGACGGGAAGGGGACAACGGCGGCTCACGGTGCCCTCCCGGGACGGCCCCGCCCCGACCCCCGCCGCACACCGCGCGCCGCTCACCCCACGTCCAGGAGGAGGCACGGCCGTCCCTCGGGCAGCGCCAGCAGCTCCACGGCCCGCGCCGCCATCTGCGCCTGGATCTCGGCCACGCGGGAGCTGCGGGGCGAAAGGCGGCGGGTGAGCGGAAGCACTGCGGCACACGCGGACCCCCCGCCCAAGCCCCCGGTCCCACCGCCCGCCGTACTTCTGAGTGTACTTCCGTGCCTCCGTCTCATCGTAGAACTGCAACAGCAGAATAGAAAGGGGGGGGGAGTGGGATGTGAGCCCGAGCCCGGGCCCGGCCCGGTTTGCCCGCACGGCCCGGCCCGCCCCGCCCGCACCAGTTCGGGAGGCCCGCGGTGCTCCGGCCGCCGCCCGCCGCTCGCCATGCTGCGTGATGATGTCACCGCACGGCGCCGCGCGTCTCTGCGTCGCGCCAGAGCGACGTCACGATCAGTCGCGCCCGAGTGACGTCGCGCCTCGGGCAAGATGGCGGCGCGCGGGCGCTGAGCGATGGGTCCGTTGCCGCTGGGCCTGCGGCGCCTCCTGCTCCCGGGGCCGGGACTGGGGCTGGGCGCGGCCCCGCGCTGCGGCGGGAGCTCGGGGAGCGGCAAGGCGCCGCGCCGCACGCTGTATGAGGTGCTGGACGTCCCGCCCACCGCCACGCCGGCGCAGATCAAGGCGGCATACTACCGGCAGTCCTTCCGCTTCCACCCGGACCGCAACGCGGGCAGCGCGGCCGCCGCCGAGCGCTTCGCCGCCGTCAGCGAGGCCTACCGCGTGCTGGGCAGCGCCGCGCTGCGCCGCAAGTACGACCTCGGCGCCCTCAGCCGTGACGACGTGCGCGGCGCCCCCCGGCCCTCGAGCCGCGCTCCCGCCGCGCCGCCCCCCGCCCGCGCCGCCGCCGCCCGCCGCGGCCCCGTGCCGCCGCCCTTCGACTTCGACGCCTTCTACCGCGCGCACTACGGCGAGCAGCTGGAGCGGGAGCGGGCGCTGCGAGCGCGGCGGGAGCGGCTGCGCCTCTGCCGGGAGGAGGCCGCGGCCCAGGGCCGCCTACGGTTCCTGACGGACCTCACGGTTGGGCTGGTCTTCGTGCTGGGCTTCGCTATGCTCTATGGCCTCAAGTAGCGGCGGGCCGGCGCGGTGCTGGCAGCCCTCTGGCTGTGTGGGACCCGTGCGGGGGCTCGGCGTTGCTTCTACAGCCGTACGGCCCCACACCGCCGCCGCATGCCTCGTTTGCCAGCAGACCCTACGCGAGGCGCCCGGTGGGGACACGGACCTTTGTGGCCCCTGACATCTGCTCCACTGGCACTGTGCTGTGACCCCGGTGGGAACCACATCTCTGTTCTGCTGAGCCACGGTAGAGATTAAATAATTGCCAGCGGTGTCTGTGTGCTGCATGCATTCCTGGAGATGCTGTCGCTGATGTCAAGTAATTTCTCTCTGTGGGTTCCATTAATCCCAAGTCGCTGCCTTTGTGCTGTCACACTTGGTACATTTATTGCGCGCTGGTCTCTAGCCTGCGCTGTGACCATGTGTGTCTCTGCTTGGGGCCTGCCTCACTGTGCTGAGCGCAGAGCTCTCGGTTTCGGCAGCCTGAAGGAATGGAACGTGGGCCTCTGGTTGCCTGTGTCTCGGTCAGCGTGTGCCATCACCCGGAGGTGCTGCCCCAAACACCATGGCAGCCCGCCTTGGCGAGGGCTTGCTGGGAGCTTTGCTGTCCGTACGGCCGTTGGGCTGGGAGCGGTACGCTTTTGTCAGTGGCATTATTTGTGTTTGACATGTCTGTGAGCACTTTTTGCACATAGGAGTATTTCCTAGTTAAGTACTGAAGTGATTCAGGAACTGAAGATTGTCTCTAAGAGTGCCTGTCTTTCCTTGGGTGAAGATTTTACCTACATGGTACTGCTGGCAGAGAGCGAAGCTTGCTGGAACACTGTGTTGCAACACCCGGAGTGCCAAGGACGACGTCTGCAGTACTTTGCGCTGTGTTTGCTGGGCTGGACTGTGCCAAAGCCGTGCTGTCCCCTCACTGCTGTGACGCAGGGTTGTGATTTCTCCCATTACAAACAAAAGCAAACACCTCGTGTTTTTCAGCGATGGAATTCTGTGATTAGAGTTGTGATACTGTTGATACTGTGCTGATATTCTGTGATACTGAGCTGAGCCCGAGGCAGTGGCAGGGCAGAGTGCAGTGTACTGGTAGGTGGTTTGTGCTGCTACAGGAGAGTCTCCTGTCTCTTCTGGAAAGAATTGTACCACTCTTAACTGCAGAGGCTGCTGTGTGTTTGGGCAAATTCAGCACAGGAAAAGAGAGCTTTCCAGGATCCTCTGTTGTTGTGATTATAGTCCTGAAACGTTAGCATGTGGAGAGCAGGGGGAGCCTGGCATTCGAGGGCACTGGTTATAGAGTGGAAGCGTCTAAAGCTGTGGCTCTGTGCCAGCACAGCCATGCACTTCTGCGCAGTGAGCCTCATCCCTTACTGCCCCCAGAGGCGACTTCGCAGGAACAGCTTGGCCAGCAGCATTCTCTCACAGGCTGGAAGAGCTCTGCGCAGCCATGGAAGCAGCGGGTGCTACAAGGAGCATCTCTTTAGTTCCTGGTGTTGTGATTCGCCAGTTTTTAAGGCTGTCCTGCCAAACGCACATTGTCTTTGGGTTGGTCTCTTTGTGTATGGTGCTCGGGCTTCCAGGCAGGGAGTGGGTTGGGTGTAGTGCAGCATGGAGCAGGAGGAGCTGAGCGCTGTGCTGCTGGCACTGCTCTGGTCCCTGGCACTAGACAGGGAAGCACTCCTGTGAGACATCTGGCTCTCCTGATCTGTGCTTGTGTCTGAAATCAAGGCACTAAAGCTGGGTTCATCAATGTGCCTTACCGTGGTGGTGAGGGCAGTTCATATTGCTGGTTCTTCCTGTTCCTCTTCAGGTCTCCGTGACACATCCTGAACATTAAAATTATCCATCCATAAACTAACGATGAACTGACGTGTCTTTCTTTTGACAGGCTTGAGCAGTAAATATTCTTTGTACTTGCTGGAAAGTGGGAGGTGGGAGGGTGTTCACTCAGTGACCACAGTAGCCTGAAAATGATGCTTGTGAGGAGGTGCCTTTTTTACCCTGAGACCTGTTGGAGGGGCAGCTTGCAGTCACTGGGAGTGGGTGGGATGGCTTCTGCGGGCAGACTTCACTCCTGCTGCTACAAACAGTGCTGCCTCTGATGTGCTTGGGCTGAGCTGTGACGTATCTGCTGGGTTCACTGCTTTGGAAGAGGTGAGTAAATGCTCAGCTTTGCTGCTGGGTTTGGTTGGAGGAGGGAAAGCCTGGTATGTAGAGTATGGGAGGAATTTCTTCCCATTAGCTGCTATAGTGCTATTTTTGCACTTTGTATACAGTATGCACGCCCATTACAACCAGACACTGTAACACCCCAAAAGTAACATCCCTGTGTCTGGGATGTTACCAGCACCATACCTGCTAATAGGAAGAAAAGCATCACAGAATGGCCTGGGTTGAAAAGGCCCACAGCACTCATCCAGTTCCAACCCCCTGCTGTGTGCAGGTCGCCAACCAGCAGCCCAGGCTGCCCAGAGCCACGTCCAGCCTGGCCTGAATGCCTGCAGGGATGGGGCATCCACAGCCTCCTTGGGCAGCCTGTTCCAGTGAAGTAGCTCTATTCCAGCCAAAAGCTGGACATTGGTTTCTCCAGTTTGTCACCTCTGTTTCTTGGGCAGAATGGCCAGCTGCTGCAAGACAGAAGTCAGGAAATCAGGTGCCTAGAGGTTGGAGGTCGTCTGGATTCACAGACCAGCAGCCACTTTCCAGCACATGAGGTTCCTAGCCTCCCATTGCATTGTGTCCATGCTGTCATCATGTTCAATATTTATTCTCGTTCCCCAGTTGTTTTCCCTGATGGAGAGCTGCCAGGAGCACACGGCTTTCCTTTAGCCAGGTGAGCACACTCTTTGTGAGCTACGTGTGCCACGAGTGCCAGAGAACATCTGGCAGGATTGAGCTGTGATAGCTGCAGTGTCACAGCAGGGACCGTGTAAGTTGTAAAAGCCCACGGGGATCAGCAGCTCATGGAGAAAAAGGGGAAAGAGGACAAAAGCAAAGCTTAGCTGTTGCGATGCTGAATCAAATGAAAGCTCCCTGCAAAGTGAAACAGGTCTGCACAGAGCCTGCCAGCCCCTTGGAAGTCAGGCACAGTCCACAGGTTGGTGCTGCAGCAACAGTGCTGTGATTGCTGCCTTCCTGCTGCTACTTGGGAGCTGCAGGCGCTGCCCCCACACCTGCAGCCATGGCTGCCCTGCAGCCTGAGGGGGCACAGGAGCTCATGAGCTGCCTGCAAAGGCCATGTGCTTGGTGCTGCGCTGGCTGCCCTCCCCCAGCCCAGTCATGGGCTGCTCTCCCTGGCTGTGAGTGGAGTGGTGTGTGGGCATAGGGGTTCCGTGCCTCAGGGCCTCTTCAGCCATCTGGAGAAGCCAGGAAGGACCTGGTGCGTGGCAGGCCTGTGGGCAGGACCAAGGGAGCTGCAGGCTGGGCAAGCAGGGGTCCTGAGCAGCAGCAAGGGGACTGTGGGACCCTGGGACAGCCCCAGACCTGCTTTGCTCTGGGGTCCGTGGGCAGAGCAGTGCCCCCAGCCCTGCTGCAGTGGGTCCTGGTGCAAAGTCCCAGGGCAGAGCTGCACGATTGGCAGCACCTGCTCCCCTCCCATTCAAGCATGCCCTGCAGTGCACCTCTGTTAATAGAGTTCCCCATTAACAGCCCTGCTGCTAGCTCTGCACTGCCACACAGGGAGACCCAGGGGGAATACTGTACCACGTCACCACTGCTGTTGGCAGCCCCACCCCAGGGATTTTATCCCCTGCAGAGCAGCCTTGTGGCGTGCAGGGTGTCCAGGCACCTGCCTGCACTGGGGCACTCCTCTGCCTGCCCACGGCTACTGCCTGCCCACCAAGCCCAAATGCGCCAGGCTGGGGCAGCCAGCTCCACCCAGTGTGGTTGTGCAGTCCCACCGCTCATGAGCCAGGCAGGGACCCAGAGGGGCTGCAGGACCCACAGAGAAAAATCAGTTAAGGCTGCTGCAGTGTGGCACAGGATCGCGCCTCGCTGTGGGTTTGTGTTTCTGACTGCCTTCATGGGCTTGGGAGAGGCTGTTGCTCGCCTAGAGGAACTCATGCTTCTCGGGTCAGAGGGGTCCTGGAGCTGATGCTGAGCCCGGGAGCACTTGGCCCTGGCAGCCCAGTGGGAGGCGCCAGGCACACCGGCAGCTGTGCTGTGTTCTGGATGCTGTGACTCCTCCAAGACAGCCACACGAGCTCCAGTGCCAGTCCCAGTCCCAGTGCTGCTTCAGGTCTTGTCTTGCAGGGAACTGGCACATCTCCACACCACTGCCAGCGTTCAGCCCATGCAAGTGCTCCGCCTGAGCCATGTGCTGTGTTGGCCTTTCTCTCCCAAACGTGAGTAGCCAGATCCCCAAGGAAAAGCCTTGTGCTCACCCCCAGACCCCATACACTGAGCCCTCGTGGCTCAGCACATGGCACTCTGTGTGTGCAGCAGCACTCATCACACTGCTCCCTCAACTCTGCCTGAGCCTCAGGGCTCTGGGGCACCACAGCACAGCCCACCAGCACAGCCCTGAGATGGGTGACATAGAGCTTCCCCAGGGAGAGGACCTGTACAGCATGATCCCTGTGGCTGGCCCTTTATCCTCGTCTTAAAGCCATGTTTTAACAAACCGAAGGGCAGAATCAGCAGCATGGGAGTGGGGAGGAGTGCCACAGGGCAGCGGCTGAAAGATGCAGAGCTTCCCCACTACCTCCCGCCTGCATCTCCCCGTCCATCCCCTGAGACTGAGGACCACAGCAGAGCAGTGTGGGACAACACGGGGTACGTCCAGCAGAGCTCTGCTCAGCGCTCTGTGGCCTTTTCCTGGGCACTGAGAGCACTGCAGGGTGCACCCAGGCTGTGCTTACCTCCCATGGGTGTTGGGAGCAAAGGGGAGCTGCTTGGCACAAGGCCCCCACACGGCCCCAAACCGTTGCCATGTGTGGGGCTGAGCTGGGGGGCTACACTTGGTGCCTGGCCGGGGGGGAACCGCACTCCTCGTGCTCACGGGCTCTGTGTCCACCCTGGAGCAGCCATTGCCACCCCCGGGTGCAGCCCAGCCCAGGGGTCTCTCCAAGCCAGGGAACCGCCTCTCCCTGCCCCATCCCCCCGCTCACAGCCGGACCCACGCGGTGTGGAACAAAGCCTTTATTTGGGGAGCGCATAGCGGGCCGTGCTGCCGGACCTCCTTCCCCACTGCCTCCAACCTCCCGGGCCCACCGACGCACTCTCTGCCCCCCTCCCGCAGCGGATGCAGCCGCTTCTTCCCCGCACGCAGCAGCTCCCGGAGTTCCGCGCCCGCCGTTCCCCGGTCCCGCACCTCTACGGCTGCAGCGGCTCCGGCTCCCGGCGGCGGAAGGGCCGGGGGCTGAGTGGGGTCGCGTGCGGAGCAGGGTGCGGGGCGACCGGCGGCTGTCCCAAGGCCGGGAGACGGTGCTTGGGCGGCACGGCGAAGGGTACAACGGCCGCCGCGGGGACAAGGACGGCGGGCACGAAGCCGCAGCGCAGCTCCAGGGCTTTAGGGGAGGCCGCGCCGCGATCCGGCGCCGGGTTGAGCCCCGGGGTCTCCCCCGCAGGGTCCCGGCCCATCTGCAGCAGCTCCTGTAGCTTCTCCAGCTGCGTCCGAGAGACGTGGGAGCGCGCGCGGCTCCGGCAGAAGGACTCCAGGAAGGCATCGAGGGGCACCTCGTGCGCCAGGAACCTCTGCATCTGCGCCTGCGGGACGGGCGGTGCGGGTGCATCGGGCGGAGCGCTGTACAGGCGAGGTCCCCCCCAAATCCCCGAGCCCCGCGCCGTCCCTCGGTGCCCGCATACGGCAGGGCACAACGCGGGGCTCTCACCCGCCTCCGCTTCACACCCGCTCACCTCCGCCTCCGCTTCGGACGAGTCCAGCGCGGCTCGGAGCCGATCCAGGGCGCGCTGCGGACCGCACTCCTCCAGGTACGCCTCTGTGCGGGGACAGCGCGGCGCTGCCGGGAACCTCCCCTCCCGGGGTCCCCCCTTCCGGCACGACGGGCGCTCCCCCCGCCGGGAAGCCCCGCACCCATCGCTCCGCACTCACCCAGGCGCCGCAACTTGGCCCGGCACGCCTCGCGCACCTCGCGCAACTCCTGGTATTTGATGGCCAGGGCCGCCTTCCCGTCCTCCAGCCGCGGCCGCAGCGCCAGGTTGTCCCGGGCCAGCGCGCTGTTGGCCGCCAGCCGCTCCTCCCGCTCCCGCTGCAGCGCCTGGAACTGCGGCGGGCGGTGAGCGGCGCGGAGCGCGCATCGCGCCGCATCGCACCGCACCGCACCGCACCGCATCGCACTGCATCGCATCGCACCGCACCGCATCGCACCGCACCGCACCTCACCGCACCGCGCCGCACCGCATCGCACCGCATGCCGGCGCGGCCCTACCTTCCTGCTGAGGCGGACAGCGCGCTGCAGCCGGGGCTCGTCCTGCAGCAGCGCCCGCAGCTGCCCCGTGCTCAGCGCCCCGAAGCAGCGCGGGGCCCCGGGAGGCGCCGGGGGCCGGGCCATGGGCCGGGCACGGCCGGAGCCCCCCCGCCGCCGCCGCCAGCACCGGGAGCCGCAACCCCGCGCCCGGCCCCGCCGCGCCGCCCCGCCCCGCAGCCTTAAAGGGGCCGCCGGCGTGCGCGGGGCCGTCCTCGGCTGTGCTCGTTCTGCACCGCACCCTCTGCGTGCATCCTGCATCGAGCCTACACTGCGTCCTGCACTGCACCTGCTGTGTGCGTCTGCACCTGTTGTGTGCAACCTGTGTGCACATCCTGCTTCGCAGTGTGTAGGCCTGCATTGCACTTGTGCATTCTGTGCCCATGCTAGCACTGAGGCCACTCTTGAATGCTTTGCTGCCCGCTGCTGCCCTCAGCGTGCTCAGGGCTCAAGACTCTGCTCCCCTGCTGAAACTTCAGGGAGCATCCCTGCACCCCAAAGTGCCACCAGCACCTCGGTAGGAAACAGGCACTGAGTGCTGCACCCTCAAGGTCCTCCTGCCTGGCTGGCGCTGAAGGAGAAAACTGTGCAAGGGGCTGTGGGGTCCAGTATTTCATTGTGAATTTAGGAGTTCCTCTAATAAATGACTACAGCAGTTTCTAGGGTGGTCATCCTGACCTAGATGTACGTCTTTGCTGTATCTAAAGACACACCTGCAGAGACTTGTACAAAGGCTGGTTCTTAACTGGCCAACAGCTGGTTTCACCCTGATGGGCAGCTGCACGGAGTCGCAGAACTACAG
Organism: Lagopus leucura; assembly: GCF_019238085.1. NCBI lineage: Eukaryota > Metazoa > Chordata > Aves > Galliformes > Phasianidae > Lagopus > Lagopus leucura. The sequence continues at coordinate 63,174 of NW_024962276.1, read as the reverse complement.
GGATGGGGAGGGACCTCTGGAGCTTCCCCAGTCCAATTTCCCCCAGCAGTTCTGTGCAGCAGGTTGCACAGGAAGGCATCCAGACGGGTTGTGAATGTCTCCAGAGAAGAAGGCTGCCCCACCTCCCTCAGCAGCTCTTCCAGGGCTCTGGCACCCTCACAGCAAAGAAGTTTTTCCCTGTGTTGGTGTGAACTGTCTGGGTTTGTGCCTGTTGCCCCCTGACCTATCACTGCACAACAATGGCCCAAGTGGAAGTCTTCCTTTTCCCAGACTCTCTCTTACCACCGTGGTCTCTACCATGTGGTTCTCACTCCTCTCTGCAGAAGGACAGGGGGAGAAAATAGGATGGAAAAGGGCAAATGTGTTGAGATAAGGAAGAGAAGATCACTCACCAATTACTGTTAGATCCAATACAGACCTGGCACAGGGAGATTAGTATGATTTACTGCCTGTTGCTAACGGACAAGAGCAGTGAGAACTAACGGCAAACTTAAAACCACTTTCCTCAAACCAGCGTCCCTTCCCTCCCCTGAGCAGAACAGCAGACCATTTGGTCTCCTGATCACGGAATCACAGAATCGTAGGGGTTGGAAGGGACCTCTTGGTCATCCTGGGCTATGTTGCTGCTCTGCTCCTGGGGAGCTTGAGCAGAAAGCAGCAGCACCTCTTGGTCTGGCAGTGCAATCGCAGCTCCATTTTGCCTGCCGTTAGAAACAGCAGAGGCACAGGGGGAGCAGCACCATTATTTCATAGCCTGCTCAGTGACAATCCATGGCATGGGACCTTCTGGCTTTGGAAGCCAAAGCCACTCTGAGGACAGTGGGAGTGTGTGTGCATGGGGGGAGCACCTTCCCGCCACCCACCCTCCCATTGCTGCCACCTCTTCCAGCCGCTGCCACTCTCACGGAGCTGCCCTGGGCGCTCCCTCCCCATGCTGTGCCCATTGCAAAGGAAAACATGGCCTTTTCCTGGGACGGATGTTCCCTTCTGGGTTAGGGGATGACTGACTGTTGGCAGAGGCACGTTTATGTTTTCTAGTCCATCTTTTGTGTAGCAGAATTGACCCCAAACCAGATCTGCTCTCTCATTTAACTTTGGGCGCTTCCAGTTCTGGAGATGCTCCCATCTCCACAGAGGGCCCTGTGACGTTGCAGTCCCTGTAGGGACTCTCTCCTCAAAGTCATGTCTGTGTGGATCCCAGCGGGATTCCTAGCCAACACACCTCCCAGCAGGCACAGACCCTGGGCAGGAACAGATCCATGACATGGGGGCAGCACCACAGCACGAGTGCAGGGCTGTGAGCACAGCAGTGGTGTGGGATCGTTCTCTCACGTGCCTCATCCCTTCTGCCCCCCCCAGCGCAGAGTTACAGGTCTGTTCTCTCAGTGTAATTGATTTAATTAACTAACATCCATCCCAATACGTGGGACCTTCCCCTCACTGAGCCCCATTGCTCCAACCAAGCACCCACTGTGGGATCTCACTGGCTGCAGCAGGATGTACAGAACAGACCGGTGATGTACAGTGAGCTGAAGGAAGCGCGTTTATTAGCTGCTCTAACAGACACCACGGAGAGGCGCTGATACGCGGACATTTGTGGCACGTGGCCCTCCTGCTGCTGTGAGTTCTGGAGACAACTAACAACCACTGGTGAAATGTTACTCCAGGGCTCTGTGTTTTCCTCCCCCGTGGAAGGTACACACAGAATTCACACATTTTGCAAGTATTTTTTTTTCCCTTTTTTTCTTGATTATGAAGAAAACAAAAATTAATCATTGGCAAGCACAAGGAGAAATGGGCAAAGAAGGGGAAGAGAGGGGAAGAGCAGATGGTATTTCACCAACCCCCAGCACCCTTAGGCTCCCTCTCTGCCCCAGAAAGGCCCCAGCCTTGCAGAGCATCAGAAGCAGACAGGAGGGAGAAGAGGCGCTAGCAGTACGGAGCTGGTTTGATGAGGATGAGGGAGGATTTGCAGTCCCCTTTGCACAGGCTGCCCCACGTCAGGCCGCCCTTGAAATTCAGCCGCACGGAATAACAGGACGAGAACCACCACCCGCCCTCATAGCTGTAGGCACAGTTCTTACTGTAGTTGTCCTGATCCCGATCTTTGGTGGAGAACTTCATGTTGTCATGCATAGTGCTGGGATTGTCTGAAGTCATGGCATCCCCCGCTGTGCCCGCGTAGGAGCCCAGCCGCAGCCGGTAGCCCTGGGCCTCATCCTCCACGCTGAAGAGGTTGTAGTCTGCAAACTTGACGTTGTTTGCGTTGTCTGAGATGACGAACCTGACCTGGTAGACCTTCTGCTTGGCGATCTGGTGGATGTACTCGGTGCCCAGCCAGTAGTCGCCGCGCACGCTCCCGAAGCCGTACTTGTAGGTGCTCCAGGACTCGGCCCAGGTGACGGCTGTGTCCTTCTGGTTCCTCTGGATGACCGTCCAGCCCCCGCCTGTGGTGTTCATCTCGCAGTACACCACGAGCTGGTGGAGGCCCTTTGGCTGGATGATGTAGACGCCGCTGTGGCTGCCAGGAGGGATCTCACTGCAGTCCTTGGGCCAACCTGGAGCAGAAATGTGATTGTTACATCTCACCTGACACAAGGAGACACCGAACACGTGGGATTACTTCTACACCTGTCCTATTGCACACGTTCCTGGGATGTATTCCTGCCATGTGACTACAGGAGTAAATTAAAGTATTGAAATGATCAAATAAAGAGTTGGATTTCATGTGTTTCCAAGACAGAAATCAACCTTATGTGGACGCACAGGTCCCACTGCCTTCAAACAGGATGCAATGCAAGCTTGTCCAGGTTGGATCACTGCAGTGAATCCCATGTTGCCTGTTGGTTATGTATCACCACACAGGGAAATGCCAGTCTGGACTCTGAAGCCACTTGTACGGAAGGTTTAGGGATTCAGTCATCTTAGAAACCCTGGAGAGGGCGTGCTCAAGAGATGCATATTGCTCATAATGATGTCAGGAAACACTTCTTTACAGAAAGGGTGTGAAGCACTGCAATGGACTCCCAGGGAGGAGGCTGAGTCACCATCCCTGGATGTGTCTAAAATCCGTTTGGATGTGGTGCTCAGGGACACGATTTGGCGGAGGGCTGTTAGTTGGGGTAGCATGGTTAGGTTGTGGTTGGACTCAGTGATCTTTAAGATCTTTTCCAAACTGAGCAGCTCTGTGATTCTATGATTAGGACAAACCCATTGTGCTGACCCAAGTGGCAATTTAGGGGTTTTCTGACTTGTTTCATTTGACCACAGACTTTCTGTTCTCCAGAATGGAAACTCCTTATGCAGTGAATAGAAATGCACTTCTGGGTGAGGACTGGCTGTGCGGCCGGAGCTGTGCTACCCATTGTTTGCACCCAAAGAAGCCGTGCCGTGTGGCCATGGCTGGTGCTGACTCAGCCAGTTCAGTTATGCAGTTACTCTCTGTCTTAACCAGCATTGTCATCAACTGCACAGCCAAAATCAGGTAATAATCAGCCACCACAACCCGAAGGCAGATAACGAATCATCAATTTCCAGTTTGGGTGTTCAAGCAGAAAATTCTCTCAGCACATTTTAAGTGCAGAACCCGGCTGGTGCTACGGCCTATCCAGGATGGTGAGCCGTGGTACCTCTGTTGCTCCTACAAGTGCGTACAAAGGGCCTGGAGCTCTCCACGAGCCTCTGGGCTCTTAGTGAAGGTGAAATCTTGTGAGCAGATGTACTTCTTGCACAGACTTACCATGAGCTGCTGGTGGGTGCGGGGCAACATCTCTGACCTGTCGAACGTGGTGGTCCTCCTCAGCTGAATAGACAAGAGCAGAGGAGACAGGAGTGAGTTTGAGATCAGACACTGCTAGGATAGCATGACCCTCCAGATCATGATCCTGTTGTTGTGGCTACTTCTCACTCCAGAAGACATTCCCTGCAGGTACCAGGGCCACCGGCAGCATGGGGGAATTTCCGTGGGTCAGATGCTTCCTTGTCGAGAAGGGTTTGAGCACCCTGCACATGAAAGGACCCCAGTAGGTGATAGCAATACCAGGAATGCAGTTGCTAAATTACAGTAGGAGTCAGGAAGGGACAGAGGTAGAAGACGGATGAGGAGAAATAAATGTTAGCGTGGCCACAGGAGAACAGGCTCTGGTGTCTGGGACAGACAGGGGCTCAGAGGGGAGTTTGAAGGACTGCTGGAAGAAAGGATGGCTCAGAGTAAATGAATGCAGTTCTCTCACAAGGGCATCTTGTGTACGTCCACAGATGAATCTGTCTCACCTGTGAGCCCAGGGGCTCTGGGGTTCAGACCAGTGGGCTCACAGAGGGGTTGAAGAACTTGATGCCATGTAGCGGATGAGGCGGGCTGCGATCAGGGGACTCTGGGATAAGACAGCACACATTGTGCTGGCACTGTCCACACACAGAGCAACGTTGAGTCCATCCTCCATGACACAGGGCTGGAGTTGGGCTGGGTTGGGGCACAGAGCTGCATAGCATCAGACCAAACATGACCTTGTTTGCCTCTCCATATTACACAGGAATACTTACCGGGCTGGACGGGCTCAGGGTGAATATTCATAATCTCATCCATCGTTCCATTTAAGAGATGCAAATTTTTTATGTCAAAGACAAGAGGCATTGCCAGGGCCAGCAGGGAGGTGAGAATCAGGAGACAAAGGCACTGGGTAGCTGAAATGAGAAGAAATTGGGGGCGGGGAGGCAAAGAAAAAAAAGCACATAACTCTTCAGTTAATCCTATTTGACACTTGCAGAGTAAAATAGGAAAATAAAATTCTTTCTTTGTGAAGCTCCCTCTGGAGCTGAAAGTCCTGTTTCACCTATCTAGAGGAGCTACCAGATGTTCACTGACAAACACCAAATACTTGTGGAGTCATCAGCAGGAGCAGCTGGTACCAGTGATTTTTCTTTTTGAGACAGAAAAAGTGTGAAAACCTCATTCAAACCCAAAAGTCATCAGAAATGTCTAAGAAATCCCTGTGAAATCCATGTCTTGGGGCTGGAGGGTGAGCAGGGAGGGGGGATCCTCTTTCCTTCCAGCTCCTGTCACCCCTGGCAGATGACAAATGTGTCCCCTTCCTTTAGCCGCTGACCCCCTGTTCTGCCCTGGGCTGCTGAGTTCAGCAGAGTTCCTTGAGGTGGTGAGAAGGAAGATGTTCGAGGCAGGGCTGCCTGGAGTGGGGGGCTCTCTCCTGGGGTGAGCATCCCTTCCTGTGAATGCTGGAGCTCCCAGCTCTGTGCTGCGCTCTGCAGCAGAGCTTTTCTAAACCACCCAAACAATTCACTTCTCAACTGCTGCATAGCGTTTGATGATTCGTGTTTAGGGACGTGTTTGAAGACATCTGGCCTTAGGGCCACTGGAGAAGCAACACTCCTCCTGCTGCTGGCCCTCACCCCAGGCAGGGTCATGGAATTCCAGCAGGATGGAGATGCAGGAGAGGAAATAGCCACTGCTGGGTGTGCTGTGACAACTGTGTGCCTTCAAACAGCTAAACTCCACATCGTGATTCCTCTTCTAGCGCTCCTTACACAAGAATATCTAAAAAACCAAAAATCCATGTCCTGCACTAAAGTATGTCATATTTTCTCTGCAGAACAGACCATTATGAGGAATATTCAGCCGACCGGTGGTTTGTGCAACGGCTGCCTAGCGCTCCACCTGCACACAGCGTGCACCGAGCAACGCGTGCAGCGCCTGCTGCAGCTCCCACCCAGGGCAGCAGGGGCACAGCAGCATCGTGCTGGGACAGCTGGGGCAGCAGGGAGCCCTGCACAGACCTACGACCCCATGACCCCCCACCCAGCCCGCACTCACCCATACTGTCTCCGAAGGGACCCTGCAGGGCAGAAGCCGGGCGGATTTGGCCTGTGGGAGGGGTGTGCGGCCCAAAAGTTATAGGGCTCTGCGGGTAAGGGGGTGGGAGCACGAGACCCAAACCGCAGCACTTGTCCCGCGGTCTGTGACAGCACTTTGTGCCTTGTTTGCTCTTCATCGTGAAGTGACGCGTCCTTGGGCACAGAAGGCTGTGTCTTACGGAGGTGAAGAGCTTTCTTCAGAAGCAAAGCAAATAGCAAGTTGCCCATGAGGCAGTGCCTCGGAACAGCTCCGATGTAGGCAGCCCCCATCCCCCACCTCCCCCCACTGCTCACAGGGTTTCCCCAGGGAACTGTGTCCTCTGAGCACCTGCCAGCGTTTCAGCACATAAGTAAACACCCTGATGGCGTTCCTCTCCCAGGTGGAAATCAAATGTCAGGGCATCAATTGCTCTCTCCAGAACAGGCGTTGAGCCCAGCAGCCATGGGGAGCCCACCTTGGCCCTCAGGAAAGAGGCACTGGAGTGCTCCTGGCAAGCAGTGCTTTTTTCATCTAAGCACCACATTTCAAAAAGTCCCACTCCAGCAGCACAGCGCTGCTGTTGTGCAATCTGTGCTGTGCTCTGCCGGACTCACTGCCCCTGCAGCTTTGGGAACCGGGGTGAAATGAACATGGAATAATCTCAGTCCAAGCCTCTCTCTGTAAATAGGAGCACTTACAACACGGATTTCTTCAAGAAAATTCTAGTCAGACCTTTTTCTGTGGATCGGTACCGTAGAGAGAAAAGCAGACTTTGTGGTCTGCACAGCCTGGTGGGTGCAGAGCGTGGAGCCCAGTTGTTTTCAGGGGTGCTGGGATGAGAAGCAATGGATCTAAGTTAGAACAAGGGTAATTCAAGTTGGGGACTATCTACAGCCTGAAGTTGGTCACATACTAGAACAGGTGTGCAGAGAGGCTGTGAGTTTTTCTTCCTTGAAGGTTTTCAAGTGTTGACTGGATGAGGACATCACACTGTAGATCTGCATTGAGCAGAGGGGTCAGACTGTCACTTCCAACTTAAATGAATACATGAATGCTGTGATTCTGCAGCTCTGGAGGTCCACAGGGCAGGATGAGAGGCAACAGACACAAGGGAAGGAAGGGAAATTACAATTAGATTAAGAAAATATCATCCTGAGGCTCTTCAAACACTAAAAACAAACAAAACAAAACAAAAAAACAGTTGTGGAATCTCCATTCCTTGACATGTTCACAACCAACCTTGACATGACCCCAAGCAGCCCATTCTAAATCACAGACTCATTGAACTATAAAAAATCATCTGGGTTGGAAGGGACCCCTAAAGGCCATCAGGTCCCACTCCCTGCAGTGCACAGGGACACCCACAGCTCCATCAGTGCTCAAAGACCCTTCAGCCTGACCTTGGCTGTCTGCAGGGATGGGGCACCATCGCCTCTCTGGGCAACCTGTGCAGTGCCTCACCACCCTTAGTGTACAAATCTTCATCCAATCTAAATCTAGTTTGAAACCATTTTCCCTTGTCCTGTCACAACAACCCCTGCTAAAGACTCTGTCCCCTTTCTTACAGCCCCTTTAGATACTGAAGGCCGCCCTTAGCCCTCCCCACAGCGTTTTCCTCTCCTTGCTGCACAGCCCCAGCTCTCAGCCTGTCCTTGCAGGGATGTGTTCCATCCCTGGGATCATTTTTCTGGCTCTCCTCTGGATGCACTCCAACAGCTCCATGTCTCTCCTGTGCTGAGCACTCCCCATCTGGACGCGGTGCTCCAGGTGAGGTCACAGCACAGAGCAGAGGAGCAGATCCCCTCCCTGCCCTGCTGGCCACACTGCTCTGGGTACAGCCAGGGGACGGTTGGCTTTCTGGGCTGTGAGGGCACACTGCTCGTGCCCAGCTGCCACCCACCGGTACCCCCAGATCTTTTTAGCAGAGCTGTGCTCCATCCTTACACCCCATAGTGGGGGTTGCCACAACATAGCTGCAGTTGCACTGGATTTACTGAACCTCATGTGGTTCTCCTGGACACACAGCTCAGCCTGTCCAGGTCTCTCTGGACAGAATCCTATCCCTCAGGCATGTCGAGGTGTCATCCAAAACTGCTGAGGGTGCACTCAAACCACTGTCAGTGTCATTGATAGAGATATTTAAGAGCACCGGTGGCAGTACTGACCTCTGAAGGACCCCACTCAACACTGATTTCCATAAAGCATCCCTGCCCTTTTGTGGAGGTCAGACCAGCAACATTCGAAACTCATCCTACTCTTGGTTACCCCTTACCTCTCCAGTTCCCTGAAGAGCACTGCTTCCCCTGCCCTGCATGTACAGCCATGGCACCAGGCCGTGTGTAAGATACAGAGCTGGCTGCATCAGAGCATGCTCTGTGGTCACTTTATGGGCACGAAGAGCTACGGCAAAAGCTAGGGGACACAGTCTGAAGGCATGTGAAGCACGGCAGACCTACACAGCCAGGTGCAACTTGCTTCTTTTGGGATTAACTGCTGGTGTTATAGTCCCGAGTATATCAGTGTGTTCTGATGGCCAACCAGCCCCACCTGCGGCCTTCTCTTGGACCAAGCCATAGAATCACGGAATCATAGACTTATTACTGTTCAAAAAGACTTCCGTAATTGCCAAGCCCAACCTCAACCCACCCCTACCACGCTCACTGGCCACCAGTGCCACATCTCCACGGCTTTGGAACACCCCCTGGGACGGTGACCACACCACCTCCTTGGGCAGCTGTGCCACTGCACCACCACTCAGAGAAGAAATTGTTCCTAGTATCCAACCCAGTGCCATCCAACATGGCACTGCCCATCAGTACCACTGTGGCCTCTGCCCAGCTGCCTTACCTCTACTTTTCCTTCATTGTGGCAAAATGGGAAGGATCATCTTTTTCTCTGAAGTATCTGGCTTGTAGATGAAGTAAAGCCCAACTGTTGTTCAAAGGAAGGAAGACTAGTACTATCTGTCTTCCAGGAGCAGTGGGTCCCTAAGGCCCATTTCAGCTCAGTCCTACACCTCCAGCCCTGGTCTCTGGTCCCATCCTCTGCCTTTGCTTTCCGGATAGGTCTTAGACCTGTACTGTGCTTTTCTGCTGGATGGACCACTCAGTTCCATGTTGTCGCATGTCTCCAGTCCTCATGTCATTCTGCCCAGGATCCTGGCTTTGGTTAGTCAGCCAGGCTTCCTTGCCTGGGGCTGTTGCCACACTCAGCTGCCTGCTGTGCTCACCTCTTTGGTAAGGACACTGCTTTCATGCTTCAGCTCCTGGCTAGCCTCAGCTCCAGGCTTTGCTGCTCCCCAGGAGATAGCTCCAGCCTTCCTTCTCCTGCCTCAATTCCTGCATTGTACCACAGGCTTTACACAGTGCACTACTTGGCAAGAGTTCCTGCAGGACAGTGTTTGGTGGGAGCCTTACGTTGGTGCTGGTTGATGGTGCACATCAGGTTTAAAGCTATGCATCAAAGAAGATATGCCAGTTCAATACGAGGCTGAAGCCAATACTTGGCATCCAGGACAAGAAAGAAGAAGTGCTACTTCTTCACCTGGTTAAATTAGCGTGACAAAACCTATGCTCTCTGGCTCCAAAGCAGCCCCCGTGGACTCCCACCCTTGGAGCATTTTGCCACACTCCTGGCTGGCATTTCTGGCACTGCAGGGCCTTGCCAGGCCAAAGACCAGGCTTGGGAAGAATGGGAAATGGACCCACAGGCACCTGCTTGTCACCTGCAGCCCCTGCCCGCTGCTCAGATCATGCAGGCTGTGGTGCCAGAAGAAGTTGCACATGCAGTGACTTCTGGCTGCTGGATGGCGACTCCAGCTCAATGACTTCACCAATCGATCCTGAAGCCTGTGAGTGGAGAGCTAGCAGGATGGCCTCTTGAGGATCCGCACTCATCCTTCTGACGTCACCTTTGAAAGTAGGCAAATAGGAAACCTAACCTCAACTCCCTCGCCAGTTTGTTTATGTCCTTAGAAAAAGCCAGGTCTCTTCGCTGCAGTTTGATCATGAGCTCTCCAGAAATTACTCCAAGTGGGCAATTCACATGTAGTGTTTGTGTAATGGTAAGAGTCAATAAGTGAAATCTCTCCACGTGGAAGGGAGTATTTTGTAATTCTCTGGCTAGAACGGCATGACTCCCTTCCCCCATGGGCCTTATTGTGCTGTAAAAGGATCTGAAAGCTTCTTGAGTCTGCAAGCATCTCCCAGTGCCTCTACAAACAACACGTGTGAACACAAGTGGGAGTGTGCAGTGCCTATAAAGTCACCACGTAGAGCCTGGCATGGGGAGGTGCACCACTGGGTTCCTGCTCTCTGCTCAGCTGTGCTGTTGTGATGGGTGAGTAATCTTCCCAGAGTTAAGCTGCATTCAGGTGTGCTGCTGGGCTCAAACCAGACCTGCGCGGGGTGACTTTACAAAGGCAAGGAGACCAAAGCCTGGCCTGGTGACACACGGCCTGGCACCGTGATCTTAAAAGGGATGCAGACAAAGGAGGAGGTGACATACATCCATGGTGGCACCTTATGCTTTTGCAGGTTATCTAATCCTGTCCCATTAGTAGGGAGCCCTGCATTTCAGCTGGTCCTTTCCCCTCCTGATCTCCTCCTAATCAGCACATGTAGCACTTGTGGTTGCACTGGGGCCCTTCCCCACATGGGACTGGCATCTCCCCCAGCACCGAGCTGATGCAGAACGTGGGTTTGTACTGGTGGCCACCAACAATCCAGTGGTTTGGGCTCATGTCACCATGCGCACACAAGAGACTTTCTCCTATCTAACTGGTATCTGGCATCTGTAGCATGGGACTCATCCTCTGGATCTTGGTCCTGCAGCTCTGCATTCCCTGGCCACAGCTCCCCAGGGCCGCCGAGGGGCGGCAGGCTGCCCAGGGGTCCTGATGATGCTGCACCCTTCCCTCCCCAGGGCTGCAGGCTGGGACACACCAGTTCCATGGGAACCTCGTCCTCCTGCCCGTGGTGGCGGTGATGCTTCTCCACTTTGTGAGTGCAGGCCCAGGAATGCCCACTGCCAGCTCGCGGAGTGGTGAGTATGGACCCAGCTGGGGGAAGTGGCACCAAGGGCAAGAGAGCTTCAGCCTGGCTCAGTACCGACCCTTGGGTCTGCCAGGTGCTAGACAGGCTGTCATGCAGGCAGACTGGCTGAGGCAGAAGACAAGAACATCTCGACATACAGACTTTTTGAAAGACTCTTCGAAAGCTAAGCAGCCTGACCTATGTCAAGCCATCCTTTGGTGGCTCCAGGCTGAAACCAAGGGGCTTCTGCCTAAACAGTTCCATCAGAGCGTCAGAGGTCACCCCAGCACTTTATTATTTATTTATGCATTTATCTGTAGCTCTTGTTGAGTCTTTACCCCCTCCATGCAGGCAGGGTAATGTTCCATGCAAGATGTGTTCCACAGATAAGCAGAATTCATGGGCTGAATTTGAAGAACCCACAGTAAATTGTCCAACATCAGAAGCAAAACAAGAAAAACAACAAAATAGGTGGCAGATTAGTTTAGCAAGTAAATGATGACAGATAAGTCTTGTTAATAGATTACCTGAAGCAAACTGGGGGTGGAGATGCCTATCAGAACAAGGTAGAGCCTGCCCTTCTTTTGCAGTGCCACGACCCCAAGGGTAAACATAAATTTTCATTACATATCCTCACCCAGTGGAGCGTTTTGCACACTTCTGATTTTGCAGGACAGCATCTCATAATGTCAAGGGCCCAGTAGCAGGCCAGCCTTGCCTGCAGCGCACACTGGCATCTGGGAGATCTTTTTCCCCCTCCATCTTGGCCAGATGCATCAGCAGCTCCAAATGCAAGGGCAAGTCACGAGCAGGATGCTTAGCAAGGCCAGTCTTTGGGCCCTTTGTTCTCCCTACAAGAGCCACTGCCAGTGCAGAAAAGACCACAGATAAAAGCATCCCTTTTTGTGCCGAGTCCTCACTCTCTTCTAGGAGCTCCTCGTTGCCCACACAGACTCATACAGCCCTTCTCTCTCCCACCCCGCTCTCTGTTTGCTGCAGTTCCTGTTGCAGGGTTCCCCGCAGACTGCAGCCACCTTCGCAAGACCAGCCCCAGCGGGGTGTACGTCATCCAGCCGGCGCGGTCCCCCCCCCCGCGTGGTGTGGTGCGACATGGACACCGAGGGCAAGGGCTGGACTGTTGTCCAGAGGAACTCTCATGACACTGAGATCGCATGGAAGCAGTCCTGGACCACCTACAAGTACGGCTTTGGGAACGTGCAGGGCGACCACTGGCTGGGCACCGAGTACCTGCACCTGCTGACACAGCAGGGCACCTACAAGGTCCGCTTCGTCGTGCGGGACAAAGCCAACGTCACCCACTATGCTGAGTACGACATCTTCAGAGTGGAGAGCGAGGACAGCGGCTACCCGCTGAGGCTGGGCCGGTTTTCTGGTGAAGGGGACGACTATCTGACCGGATACTACCCCAAGAAGGGCGGCATCCACGACAACATGAAGTTCAGCACGGTGGACAAAGACCAGGACCAGTACAGTGGGAACTGCGCCAGCAGCTATGGGGGGTGGTGGTACGACAGGTGCCAGAACGTCGTGCTCAATGCCCAGAAGTACATCCTCTGGCCGGGATTCTGTGATAAAGGCGACTGCACATCATCCCTCATCCTGGTCAAACCCACCGACGTGTGCTGACTGTGCCAGACGTTGGGGAAGTGCCACTGTCCGCAGCCCAGTGCCCCATCCCTGTGCCTGCCAGCTCTGTGCCAGCCCTGCTGGGCGCCCTGCGCCACCTGCAGCTCCCTCATGGCCACCAGCTCCAACACTGCAGCTCTGGGGCTCGGGGGTGATCTCCTGGAGCCCCGGGCACATGGGCAGCTTCGCCCAATGCTGCTGTGTTGGCCGGCACTGGGATGCAGGCACTGCTTTGGGATGGGCGAAGAGGAGAAGTGCAAGTTCCCTTCTCTGTGCATCAGCATCTCCGCGCTTTGCTCCTTAGTCCCATAATTGCTACCCACATTGTTAGAAATCAGCTACAATAAACCCCAGAGCCAGACTTTGCTGCCTCCTGTCTCCTTGCTGTGCCGGTAATGTGAATAAATGGAGGAAGAACCACTCTGTCCAGACCCCAGGGTGGTGGACTCAGGAAGGGTGGGTGCATTATGTGGTGTGCTCTCACAGATCTCCTCCTGGACAAGAAGATGCACACACCCAAGTGGCCCCAGACCTCCCTGGAGCACACACAGCACATCTTTCCCATGGCTAGTGTGCAGGCTGCTCATTCTGAGATGGTTTTGTCATCCTGAGATGGGTTTGCTGGGCCACATCAGCGGTGGAGCTGATGATCCTCCTGCACTGAGCTGGTGCAGAGCAGATGTGCCATGCAGGGGTTTTCTGCTGATGTTTATTGTTTTACTTTTATTCTGAAGTGCTTAAAGACTCCTCAGCAGAAAGCCTGAAGCTCATCCCCTCTACTGCTGGCTGTCCTGAACATGTCCCTCTGGTTCCCTGATAAAGAGTCCATTCTCAGCTGTCCTGTATGCCCTGTTAGGTGCTGGAAGGCTGCAGTGAGCTCTCCTCTCTTCTCCAGGCAGAACACCCCCAGCTCCTCGGCCCGGCTCCACAGCAGAGGTGCCCCAGCCCTCTGAGCACCTCATGCCCTCCTCTGGACCCGCTCCAACAGCCCCACGTCTTCCTTATGCTGCGGGCCCTGGGCCTGGACGCATGACTCCAGGTGGGGCCTCACGAGGGCAGAGCAGAGGGGGACAGTCCCCTCCCTGCCCACTGCCACCCCTCTGCTGATGCAGCCCAGGCTGCTGGCGGCTCTCCGGGCTGCACGCTGCTGGCTCAGGTCAGCTTTCCCTGTTCCAGAACCCCAAGTCCTTTCTGCAGGGCTGCTCTCAAGGAGTTCTTCCCCCCTTCTGAACACATACCTGCCATTGCCCCTACCCCAGGGCAGCACTGTGCACTTTTCCTTGTTGAGCCTCAGGTGGTTCCCATGGCCTGCTGTCCATGTCCATCTGGATGCCGTCCCTTCCTTCTGCTGCATCCGCTGCACCACTCGGCTCGGTGTCTGAGGGTGCACTGAATCCCATCATCCACGTCCCTGATAACGCTGTTGAAGAGTACGGGTCCCACAGAGCAGCCTGTGGGACAGCACTCATCCCTGCCTCCACCTGGTGCAGTCATTGACCACAGCCCTCCAGCTGTGACCTTCCAACCAATTCCTTACCCACCAAACATCCCGCCCCTCAGACCCAGATCTCTCCAACTTGGAGATAAGGATGTGGTGGGACACCACGTCAAAGGCTTTGCACAAGTCCAGGTAGGTGACATTGGCCGCCCTCCCTTTGCCCACCAAGGTCATCGCTCCATCACTGAAGGCCACCAGGAGGGCCAGCCGTGCTCTGCCCTTGCTGAGGCTGTGCCAGCTGCCTGCGGTCACCTCCTCATCTCCCCTGTTCCACGATCTTCCCAAGACAGTCGCACCCAAACCTCGAGTGTGACCCCCTCCATACAGGCAGCCATTCACTGCCAGCAGAAGGATTGCCAGGAAAGGCCCCAGGTGTCCTGGTGAGCAGCACTTTGCCAGGAGTCAGCAGGATGCCCTTGCAGAGATCCAGGGCTGCATTAGCAATAGCACAGCCAGCCAGGGTGGCTGAAGTGGTCATTTGGCTCTGCTCGGCACGAGAATGCCAATCCCAGTAGCACTGATAGCAGCCTGGCCTGGGGGCCCTGTTTTGGTCTCCAGATCAATGGATATGGCTAAATCGAGCTGGTGCTTCCTTCCTACTCTCTGTCACAGATGGAATCCACACCCTTTGCTCGTAAGAGAGAAGCAGCAATATATTTATTGATGTAACATAGCAATTTAACAAACTTTGTAGAGATTTAGCAAAGGATTTGAGATGTCAAGGTGCACTCAATCATTTACTGCATAGAGGATAGGCTTGAACGTGCGCTCTACCAGGAGACTTTCCTGTTCGGTCATGAGGTTCAGAGCAGACCCTCTTGCTTTCTCAATTCCTTGTTAGAGGAATCTAGGTGTGGCTGGTTCCAAACCCAGTCCCAGATTGGGTTTATGTCTGTGACCTTTCCATTGGGCTATGGTGCTCAGTGCAGAGCAGACCCCCTGGTTCCTGCATCCCTTGAACCATGGAGGCAAGGAACCCTGCGTTAGTCAGTGGTTTCTGTCTGAGGGATGATATACTCACAATCAATCTAAGACATAACCTTAGCAAAGACACACAGCTCAACCGTTAGTCACTTACTAAGCATTTGTTTTGGCAGAGCCTCTTAACACCAAGGCACAAGAAATTGCTGCAGCAAGTGTAAGGAGATGCTGCAAAGACTGCTATCTGCTGCTGCTCTTTTCTGTGGGCACAAACAACAGTGGAAGACAGAACATGGGCAGAATCAAAGACTATAAAGCCCTGTGAGCACAATTGGAAAATGTTAGAGCCCACATTATCTTCTCAGTTTTGTCAGCTGAAAGAAAGAGAGAAGCCTGAAATAGATGTGTAATGCACATCATCTGGCTGCGCGGCTGGTGTTGGTGTGAGGGTTTTGGTTTTTGCAACAATGGGACTTTTTGTGAAGATTACAACCTGCCTGGGAGGGGTGGGATCCACCTGTCCAGAAGGGGCCGGGCAATCCACGGCAGCAGGCTGGCCAACCCAGCGTGGCAGGCTTTAAACTGGAGGACCCGGGGGACAGGGTCCATAAAGGCAACGCCATTATGAACCGAGGCAGTGGAGTTGCTCTATCTGTGAGAGAACAACAGGAATGCATTGAGCAACGTACTGCAGGGAATTGCTTCGAGGGATTTGGACCGGGGGAGCCCCAGAGGTCCCTCCCAGCCCCTGCGATTCTGGGATTGCGTGACAAAGAATTCCTGCAGCAGGTGTGACCTTGAGAGTCTCCCTTACTCAAGGGGAGAAGCAGCCATACGTTCTGTTTTGGTACAGGGGAGTGGGAGGACTCTGGTCTGTTTACTGATTGTAGGGTACGATGACTGGCTGTAGCCATATCGGATAGTAATTTAGTTCTGAGCTCGGTGTTAGGCGTCCCGGAATCTCGCTTAAATCAGACAGCGTTCGGCACCGCCCTCAGTCCGCTGCTGGCACAGCTGCCGCTGAGCGCAGCGCCGGTTTCTCCATCAGCTGGGCTGGAAACAGCCCGGATTGCGGTCACCCCTGCCGGGAAAAGGCTGACGGTGCAACGGTCAGGCAGGAAGGAGGGGGGGGGAGCGGGGGAAACGCGCCATCGTTCTCAGCTCGCTTTAAGCTGCATGGTTCTGCGTTCCCTTTTGGAAAGATCCACACTTTGAAACCCAACCCCCTTCTTTAAGTGCAAGTTTTCTCATTAATTCCCCATTTGTTTCGTCAAAAATATTCCCCTCTGATTTCTGAAACAGGAGCCTCAGGTCTGCTCCTGGCTAATAGCAGGCAGCAGATGAAGGACATTTCCACACGTCTGTGCTGGTTCTGAAAGCAGTTTTATTCTGCAGGATGAGCACCGGCTGCAGCATCTGTGCGTTCTGCCCGGGTGTGGAGCAGCTCAGGTTGGGTTAGCTGGCAATGAATGAGATTTCTCTGCTGAAGTCTGTGGCCTTCAGCTGTAACCGCAGAGCAGAAAGAATGAGCCCTTGCTGGGACAGGAATACCAAAACGTTTACAACGTCTTGTTCTAATGATGGTCCTAAAAACCCACCACAGGTGATGGGCCACAGACATTCATCAGCTGATATCCAGGAAAAGAGGAAAGGAAAACAGCTCTTGGTATAAAGGAACACCCCACTCACACCCAGAATCCCAGCCAGCAACGAGCGGTGCGGCAGAGCCCTGACCTGGCTGCGTCTGCTGAGGAAGGGACACTATCTGTACGGAGCTGGTCTGATGAGGACGAGGGAGGATTTGCAGTCCCCTTTGCACAGGCTGCCCCACGTCAGGCCGCCCTTGAAATTCAGCCGCACGGAATAACACGCTGAGTACCACCACCCGCCCCCAGAGCGGGATGCACAGTTCTTCCTTGAAGTGTCCTGATCCCGATCTTTGGTGGAGAATTTCATGTTGTTGTGCATGTTACTGGGATTGTCCGAGTCCATGGCATCCCCCGCTGTGCCCGTGTAGGAGCCCAGCCGCAGCCGGTAGCCCTGGGCCTCATCGTCCAGACTGAAGAGGTTGTAGTCTGCAAACCTGACGTTGTTGGAGGCATCGTGGATGACGAACCTGACCTGGTAGACCTTCTGCTTGGCGATCTGGTGGATGTACTCGGTGCCCAGCCAGTAGTCGCCGCGCACGTTCCCAAAGCCGTACTTGTAGGTGCTCCAGGACTCGGCCCAGGTGATGTCTGTGTTGTGGCTGTTCCTCTGGATGACCGTCCAGCTCCCGTCCGTCACGTTCATCTCGCAGTACACCATGATGGGGTGGAGCCCTGAGGGCTGGATGATGTAGACGCCGCTGTGGCTGCCAGGAGGGATCTCACTGCAGTCCTCGGGCCAACCTGGGGCAGGAAACAGGTGGTTTTACATCTTACCTGGCACAAGGATATGCTGAGAGCACTCCTTGGTTGGCTCAGACCAAGGAATGGCAATGGGGTTGGTGAGAGCACTGCAGTACCCATGGAATGCTCCTTACTGTTTTTCTTCAGAGCGTTTGCCAAAGTGTTGGAGGTTTTCTTGAAAGTGTTTAGGATTTCTGCAGGCACGGAGAGGCCTGGGACAGCCAAGACCAGCACAAAAGCAAGGAGTAGAAGGCACTGGGCTACTAGAAAAGGGAAAAGATGTGAAAACATTGAGACATGAGGTGGGAAAGCCCCTGGCTCCAGCACTCACGTGAGACACAGGAACACACAATGTTTGCTGTGCTCTGTGCCAGACGGGGAGTGAAGGCCTCTGCTGCTCTGCCCAAGGGGTGAGCAGCTTGCCCTTTCCCTGTCCCCAAAGCCACGCACAAGGCAGGGTCAGGTGGAGCACAGCACCAACAGCTGACCGAGACGAGCTTTCACAGGAAAACGTTCCTGGCCCCAAAGCAGAACCCAACTGGGGTCACCAGCAGGGTGGGCATGAAGGGGTGCAGGGGAGCGCGGCCCTCTGCGTGCGCTGATGCCCCTGATCCCCATCAGGGCAGTGCTCAGTCTCTCCCGGTGCCCCGCAAGGAGCCTCCCCAGCCCTGCACTCACCCATGGCTGCGGCACGGGGCTCCCTCTGACACGCAGAGCTGTGGGGCTGCAGTAGGAGGCACTTGTAGGGCCCTCTGCAGTGGGCGGGGTAAGAGCGTCTGACCCACGCAGCCTCCTTTCTTCTGGGGGTGGGAATCAGAGCGAGTTCCCTTCTGGCCCTCATAAAACAGGACCCGAGAAGAAAGTGACCATGGTGCCTGGCACACAGCTGCAAAGAAAACAACACCTGTGCCGGCAAGAGTGCTTGGAATGCTCTCTGCTGTGAGTGCTCAGCTCCTTGGATGAAATTCCTGCTGGGAACGGCGGAGCTGAGAGCTCCAAAGAGCTGCTTTTGAACAAACACTTGGATGCCAGTCCTCATCCAGCAGGGAGAGCAAACAGTGGGGACTGGAGAGACCTTGAGTGGTCACGGTGAGAATGGAGGGCATCTGAGGTGCTGGGAACTGGATGAATCCAGGGGTGGATGGGGTGGGACACAGATCTGAGAGCACTTAGAAGGCCACAGAGGAGACTGGAGGGTACATAGAGGGGGTATGATTTGCATGTAAGTTATGGCAGGGGCTGAGGTGTGCTGTAGTTGCCCTTCTCCTTTTCCCCTTCTGTCTGCTTTCCTCCAGTTTTTGGATACTTCTCGCAGGTGCCACAGTCAGTCAAAGCTGATGGGGAGTGGCAACGCATGACACCCGCCAGCCCCCCAGCAGCTGCAGGTGCATTCCTCAGCGCCCAGGAACTTGTCCACATCCAGCTTGCTCAAGTGTTCCTGACCTGATCCTTTCCACCAAGGATGAATCTCCCTTGCTCAGTTCTTTCCCAGCAAGCCCATGCTTTCCCTGCTCTTTGTACTGCAGGAATTCTCACCGTGGATTTCCTATTGATCTGAGCTCCTTGTGAAGCAGCACTGCTCCAGAGTGACCATCCAGGAGAGTGCATGGGGCAGCTCTGAGGTGGGGACAGTTTATCATGAAGACAAGGAGCCCATGCACATATCAAATCAGTTTAGGATTCCAGCTCCTGCACTTCAAGGATGTCTACATGCCTTTGCACAGGTGCTTCTCAGCGCAGAGAGATCTCAGTGCGGAGGACAAGATGCAACTTACTTGCTCTATTTGGGAACAGCTGCAGTGCATTAAGCTCCATGGCAGCAGCAGCAGCAGTGGCGGTGCAGCCCTGTCCTGGGCCACTCTGTGTTCTCAGAGCATGTCACAATTGTGCTGCTGCCTTTGTACCTGAGCAGTGAGCTGGGACTACAGGCGCTCCCTAGCTGCGCAGTGTTGGACCCTCTGACACACGGCTGTCCTGGGGCTGCACACAGCAGCTCCTGCCTCTGTGAGGTTGAGTCATCTCCTCCTATCCCATACCTTCTCTCTCCCAGAAATAAGGAAGACAGTACAATTATAATTTGTAACAAAAGCAAAGGCAAATTCTCCCCCACTCCATACAGGCAAAGAGTCAGGGAAAGGACCCAGGACTCCGCTACACCCCACAGACAATGCACGATGAGCAGCTGCTGATGTTTCGGCCCTTGAGGAAAGATCCTGGTGTAAGTCCACATGAATCCACGCTCCCATTGGGGCCCTGGTGTCCAGGTCCATGGGGTGCCTGGAAGTCACTGGGGTCTGGGAGGCTCCGGAGATTTTCGGCAGCATCGCCAGACAGACCTAGGAGGAGGTAAGAAGGATGGAGAGAGAGCAGGAGGGGAAAGAGACCTCATATCCCCATCTGTTGGAGGTGAGGGAAGAGGGCTGTGGGGCAGCTGTGGGTCCTGGGAGCAACCAAAGGATCTAAGGGTGAAAGAAAGTATGGGGCCTTGAGGTCATGGGGACAACTGAGTCACCTGCATGTAAGCAGGGCCCTAGAGGAACTACAGAGATTCTGGGGAAAATGAGGAAAAGTGACAGGGGCAGTTAAGGAGTCTGGGGGAAGCAGGGTGCTGTGGAGAGGTCCTGGGCGTGAGTGAGGAGCCTCAGTATGGGTCAGAGTGTGAAGGGAGTCCCAGGGGAAAATAAGAGCTCTGTCAGGCAGGGAGTTACTGCAGTCTGTGCTGTGGGGGACATCCGGTCCCCTCACATCTGTAGGGATTCCTGAGGTGCTGGGACTTCAGAGGGGACTTGGGAACCTGATACAGATCTGTGAGGGACCCCAACAGTGGGAACGGCGAGTGAAGCAGGTCGAGCACTCACAGCAGCAGCAGCAGCACGAGGCTGACGAAGCCAAGGACCAGTCCCAGCTGCAGGGATGTGGTGAGGTGCAGGGGGGCTCTGCCCTGGGGCCAGCGCAGCACAGCTCTGAACCGGGCCTGGAGCCCCTGCTCGGCCTCCACGCTTCCCCCTGACACTGCAGGACCCAGCCAGGCATGTGGGAACTCCTGCCACGAGCCACAGCACCCCTGCAGACCTTCAGCTCCTGCCGCCCCTTCAGCCCCTGCAACCCCCGCTCTGGCACAGTCTTGGTGGCCCCCGGAGCCCCACACACCCCATTGCCCCACGGGGAGCTGGGATCAGGGAACACCTGCTTCCCTCTCTCCTCTCACCGGGGCCCCGGCCGTGCAGAGACTCTGCTCTCGCGTAGCCCACCTCCCCGCACCCCGTGCACCCGGGGATCCCGGTGTCCCTCTGCACCCCACGCCGCCCTGGAGGCTTCCGATCCATGCGCACCGTTGAGGTAGAAGTACTTGCGAGCCAGGGTCTCAGAGGCGGCCCCCAGGCGACAGGCGACGGTTCCCAGAGTGGGGTCCTGCACGGTCAGGCTGGGCGGTTCCCCAACGCCCCTCTGCAGCTCCTCAAACAGCGCCAGGTCCTGCGTGCGTATCTGGGGCGTGGGGAACCCGGCCCATCGGGGCGTGCACGCAAAGGCACCCATGTCACACGCGTGCTCCTCGTGTCTTCACGTGCTCCTCGTGTCCCACACTCCTGCGCGGGCATCGCACCTCACGTCCCACGCGCGCTGCTCGCGTGCCAACACGCGCACGGTCACTTCTTCACAGAAGCGCACGAGAAGCCGCACACGCGGTGAGCAGCTCGTGCTGTGCTCACCCTTCGCGCGGGTGCTCAGCTGTTCCTGCCCCGCGCATTCATCTCATCACAAGCAGCGCCCCCCGCAGCCGGCAGCGCCGTGCCCCCCGTCCGGGCCCCTCCTGGCGCCTGCGCGCACTGCCCGCGCCTGCTGCTTACGTCCTTGGCGAACATCCACGTAACCTGCAGCTCCGGCGGGACGGCGAAGGGCACGTCGCAGTGCAGCGTGATGGCTTCGTCCTCGTGGACCCACAAGTCCTGAACTGGGAGCACTGCCAGCTGAGCTCACCTGCGCTCATGCACCTGCAGGAGCCGCCGCGCCGCTGCGCGACCGCCGGTGCTCGCGGCGGGCGTGGGCAGACACGCGGCCTGGGTAGCGACGTCCCGGTCCCCTGCCCCCTACCTGGGCAGTCCACAGGGAACTGGCAGTCCACGAGGCGGCAGGTTGAGCACTGGAAGATGCGCGCGGCCGGCTGGTGCCCTGGGAAGGAGGTGCTTGGCAGCGTCAGGGAGTAGGGGGGAACCTGGGGACGGGGGGATGGCAAAACACGAGAGAACTCACCGCAGGGGGGGATGCAGGCAGGAGCTGGTTGGGGGAAGGAAGCATCGTTAAACTGGGGATCGCGAGGGGTCCTCATCCCTGTGACGAGCTGTAAGGGCTCAGCCCCTGTCCAGCCCTGGAATGGAGTCCCTGGGGGTGCCTCCAGGGAAGGGATGCCCAGGGTGGAGACCTAGAGGGGTGTCTGTGTGCCCCATATGGGGAAGCTGGGGGGTGGAGTCCCACGGTTCGCATGGGGGGGGAGTCCTGGATGGGGGTCCCTGCTGGCCCCATACCTTGCTCCAGCTGGCTCAGCTTCACCCAAATCATTTGGATGGCTTCCCGCAGAGACACCTCAAAAGGCTCTGGAGGCTCACAGATGTCCATGTCAGACAGTGCTCCCACCCCCAAATCTTCCAGTGTCAAGACTCGTGTCCCCACTCATCCCACACATTCCCCATGCAACTCTCCTGGATCCCAGACTTTCATATGCCCCTAAATATCCCCCAAAGCACCAGACTCCATACCCTGAAACCCGTCTACCCTCAGGATTCCCCACATATGCCTTTACACCACGCCTGAAATCCATACATCCTATATTCCATGGATCCCCATCCAAGTCCTCTGAGCCCCGTCCCCTGTGCCCCAAACCTCCCATACATCTCATCCCTGCTCACTCTTGTCCTTCTGCTTCTCCAGTAAATGCAAGGCATCCATGACGATCTTCCGCAGTGCTTCGCTCTGCGCTGCTCCTGGGACCACAACAAGGGCACTGGGACCATCATACGGTCAGGACTGGAGGGCTCAGGGCTGGAGGGTTCCAGTAAGAACTGGAGGAGGGCTCAGGGCTGATTCCCAGAGTCCAGGTCAGGGCAAAGGGGTTCTGGGAATGGCCAGGCATCCCTGAAGACCCCCCAAGATCTTGGGAAGCTCTGGGAGTTGCTGCAAGTCCACACTGTACCCCTGCCCAGGGCCGGGATCCATCCAGTGTTCCATGCAAGTCTGGTGTTCCCAGAGATCCCCGGGATCCATATCAGAGTTGGGAGAGTGCCAGATGGGTCTGAGGGGTGCCTGGGGGAGTCCACCTCAAGACTGGGGAGACCGTGGCATGCTTGAGGGCCCCCAGAATGCTCGTCTGAGTGTCCCATTGAGATGGTGGCCCCTCGGGTGCCAGTCAGGACGGGGGCAGAGGGTCCCATTGGGGTGGGCATCCCTGGGGTCCCACCACCCACCCACAGTGACGGGGGCAAGTGGCACAGCAGCCTCTGCAAGGGCCTCCAGGCAGTGCTGGTGCTGGGAGTCCTGAGAGCTCCTGGCCATCTCACGGCAGAGCCGGGCCCACTGAATGGGGGGCCCAAAGCAGAGCAGGCAGGGGTGCAGCCCCGGAAGCCAGGGCACCAGGAGCAGCAGGAGGGGCAGCCACCGCCGCTCCATGGTCCCAGAGCACAGCACGGCCTGCCTGGGTGCCCAGGCAACGGGGGTTCCGAGGTGGGGCCCAGGTGCCCGGGTCACCTCCCGTGGGGATGGAGACACTCTGACATGTGGCTTTTGGAAATGGAGGAGCTCTCACTTCCTCATTTTCATCTCCTCACATTCTTTGCCTTCAGTCCCCACCGATATTACTGATATCTCCAAACACCTTCTTTCTTGACACTTAATTACTGCCACCCACCTCCCCCCATTCCCTACAAGCTTATTCCTTGCGCACCCTCAGCCCAGGCTCTTGGATCTCCCCATCCCAGCTGGTGAAATCCACACAAGATTCACTTTTGGTTTGGTGCCCAACTGTATGCAAGGTACCTACATAACTTCTGAAGTGCTCGGTCTCTGGAATGGTAGGAATTGCTTTGTGTTTGGAGGCAGCGCTCATTGCGCAGTGTTGGAACACTCCTGGAACCGAGCTGCTCACGTTCCACATTTTGTGCTGAAGCACAAATCCCAGAGACTGCAACACAGAGGAATGTTCCATCCCGAGGGACAGAACAGCAACCCCGGTTTTCATAGGAATGCGTAACACTGAAACCTGAAAACAACCTACAAACAGGTGGGTATGGAAACCCACTAATGGAAAACAGTAATGGAGAGAGAGGGAACACAGACAAGCCCCGGAAACAGCGGGAAAATGTGGAGCAGCCACTTCCCAACACTGTTGTTGAGATGCTTTAACATGGCAGGTGCAATCTGTGGGCCCTGGCAGGGGTCACTGGGGCAACCCTGTGTTTGTGGTTGTGTCTTTAAACATGGGCTCACGTTAGCAGTCTTTTCACCAGATCAGCATCAGATTCTTCAGCCACGTGTTTGCTCTCAACAGACCGGCAGCGTCACCCTGCGCACATGCGCTCAGTCCTTCTGGCTGCTGGCCAACCATCTGGGACTTGGACAGAGCCGGATTCTCATGTTCTGACTGGAGTCTGGTGTGCTCTTCCTACCAGCAGGTCACAGCCGTTCCCGTGGTTCACACGTTACGATCTGCTGGAAAATATTCCGTACTTGTCTGCTTACTGCTGGCCCAGTTTGACCTGCTCCAGAACTCAGGATTCAGTCAAATATTTGAACGAAGCGTGAAATAAAGTGATAAATAAGTTGCTTTATCTCTTCATAAGCACGCAGACTTTCTGCTGTTAACAGAAATCGGTCTTCAACCCTTCCCACTCATCGCAGAAGTTCCTGATGCCCCCACGACACAGGGAGGCTCTGGGGTGCGTTCTGCCCCCGTCCTCACCCACAAAGCATTAAGAGGGACCTTGGAGGCGGGGGGAGCTTTGACAGACCTTTCTCAGATTTCAACCAGAAACTATCCCGGAGGGGCATTTTGGGGATCTTTATTTTGTAAATGATCATTTCTGCATCTTTTTCTAACCCTTACATGAAGTGCTGCGGGGGCTGCCTTGTTGTGGGGGGAGGGCGACCCTGGGGTTCCTGACTCCCGCTGCAGGTCCCTGGGTGCACCACTTGTCGGGGGCTGCGTCTCAGTGTCACCGCAACCCCGGGGGATGGTGCCATCAGCGGCCCCCTCCCACCCCTCCCTACCATGGTGCTGAACCCTGTGGCCACCCCAGACCCTCTGCGCACCCCCTTCCTTGTTCCTGTTCCTCCCTGACCCCCCTTGGCCGCGGCATTTTATCGCAGTTAGGTGGGACCAGGACTGCTGCGTGTTCCCTCTTGCCCACTGAAACCTTTTGCACCCGAGATTAAATTAACATTAACCTGCACAACTCTGTTTCAGGCTGAAAACGGAGTGTTTGGGGGAGGAAGGGGCATCTGCGTCCTGCTTTGCAGGGGACTGGAATGACGGCATCACGTGGTGACATGTGACCACCACGGGAGCTCTACTGGGGCTGCGGGGACCGCAGTCCCGGCGGTCATTTTGCATGGCAGGCATCCATCACCCGTTGGGGCACATGAGAGGTGCACAACACTCAGGGCTCTGTCCCACGGTGGGGCCGTCAGGAGCACAGGGCGGCGGCGGCGTCGCGCTCCACCTCGATGGACACGATGTGGTGCCCAGGCACCATGGCCAGGCCCAGCACACGCGGCTCGCTGCCCGGGAACGCATCTGCAGGGGACAGCAGCACCGTGTCAGCCTCACCGCCACGTCCCCATCCCCACCATTCCCCGTGGTCCCGCTCCCATCACCCCCGGTACCCCAACCGCCCTCCCCATCGCTGCCTCCACTTCATCGCTCCCCTCACCTCCATCCGACCCCGAGTCCCCACTGCCCCTGCGGCCCCATTTCCCGCCGTGGCCCTGTACCAGCAGCCTTGAGGAACTCCTGCGCGGAGCCGAGGATGATGTTGGCGTCGCGGTCGGTGCAGAGGAAGGCTCCCACCAGCGTGCGCCCGTCCGACATGCGCACCCGCAGGCTGCGGTTCAGCAGCGCCGCCAGGCGCCGGGCGCGGGGCTGCGGCCCTCCGGGAGGCTGCACGGGGGAAGCCGGGTCGGACACGGTCCTCCTATAGAACCTCTGCAGCACCCATAACCCCCCAGGCATCCCATGAGCACCCGCACAACCCCACCGCGCCCCTGCGGCTCCCAGGACCGCCTGCTGAACCCCGCGCTTTCTCCGTGCCTCGCCGGCCCCCTGCAGCACTGCCACAGCCACGCCCGCGGCTCCCAGCAGCGCCCGCACCGCTGCCGCAGCACCCCTCCATCTCTGCACCTCGCACGCAGGGCCCTTGTTCCCACTCCGTCGCTCCCAGGACCTCAAAGCACACCTACGCTTCCCAGCACCCCACAGCGCAACCCAGACGCTCACCCGGAGGATCGCTTACCGTGCTCCCAGAGCGC
The DNA here is from genome assembly GCF_019238085.1 of Lagopus leucura. Lineage (NCBI taxonomy): Eukaryota > Metazoa > Chordata > Aves > Galliformes > Phasianidae > Lagopus > Lagopus leucura. The sequence continues at coordinate 37,323 of NW_024962276.1, read as the reverse complement.
CCGCCGAGCAGCCCGCAGCTCTCGGCACTGCCTGCTGGACCCGCACAGCTTACGGGATCACCTACGGGACCCCGCAGCCCCCATACAGCTCCCAGGACCCCAGCAGCTCCCGTACCGCTTCCGCCTCTACAGCTCCGCGACCCCACGGACCGCCCCGTGCCCGCCCGCACCCGCCTGCGGCCCCACCCCGTAGAGCCCCGCGGAACTTACAGACCTACAGCCTCCGGCGCCCCCATCCCGCCCCACAACACCCCGAACGGCCTCCCCGCTCACCGCCGGCTCCGCCATAGAACCGCACCGCTCCCCAGCAGCCCCCGCGCGGCGGCGGAAGAACCGCGCTTCCCGGCATGCCCCGTGGCGCCGCCGGGGGAAGGAGGGGAGGCGGTTCTCGGGTCAGCCAATCAGGAAGGGCGCTGCCAGCCGCGTTGCCATGGAGACGGCATCGCTTTCCGGCGGCGTTGTCGTTAACGGCGCTGCTTTCCGGCAGTGTTGCCGTGGCAGCGGGTGGCAGAGAGGCGGTTCTTTTTTTTCCCCCCTCTCTTTGGCCGCGTCTTTTTGCCGGGGTTCACCGAGCGGCAGGGAGTCTCCGTATGGATCGGGGGTTCTCGGCCCATCTGTTGGATGTCCCGGTGTGTTGCTTTTGTTTTTAGGGACCTCCGGGGCTCGCGGCCGTTGTGGAATACCTCCATCGCTCGGTGGGGCTGGGAACGCCATGCTTGGTGGCGCTCCTGTTTGAAGTCCCTTCGTTTAGCCTGGCCGTTTTGGGGCTCTTAGCGCAGCTCCTGCCGTGGTCTCACTGCTTTTTAGGTTTCCTGCAGGTGGCGCCGTTAGGAACTCTGCAGGGGTTCAGGTACCCCCAGATCTGAGCCCCCCCGCTGACGGGCTCGTTGTAAGGAGCTGTAGTTGACTCCGTCCCCTCCATCCGAAAAGTTATGACCAAATGTTTATTTAGAAAGCAATTGTTAGAAGTCAATTAACCAATTAAGACACTTGTGTTTGGATGGCAAAGATTTGTGTCTACTTGGTGTTTGTATGATTGGTGAAGCGTCGCGAAAGAGTGTGAACCTGCAGTGCTCAGCCAGTGAGGACCAGGGGAGAAAGAGATCAGCGGCGGGCAATAGGGCATAAAAAATGGAACACTGTTTTCTCGGGGCTCTCCTGCTTGCAGGAGGCCACCATTGACTGCAAATAAAATCTGCTCTATCAGAGAAAACGTCCTAGAAAATTATTTGGATATTTCCAACACTGCTGTGCCCCCACCTCACCCTACAGCAGAACACGGCCCCAGTGACGCTGCCAGGCTGCGCCTGTCCCCTCCCGCTTCGTCATGACTGCATTAGGGCCTCTGGTGATGCTGGGGAAAGTAGGGACCTCAGGACCTCCCTCAAGATCCCACCAATGCCTCTGGGCGGCCTCAAAACCAAAAGGAGTCCTCAACCCCCCCGTGGGGGGCAAGGCAAAAGGGGGCAAAATAAAATAAATTTTATAAAAAATTTATAGAGCTTTGAACTAGATATGAAGAGGTGTGGGAGTGAAACTGGAGTCACTGGAAATGAGCCTGTATGTAACATGCCTGCTCTTGTGGGAAAGGAATGTGCTGGTAAGATCCCACAGTCTTGTGTGGTGGTGAAGGAGGAGGGTCACACACCTTTTTGCACGATCAACACAAGAGTTGGTGTGAGGTTGGTTACTATGGAAACACCTGAGTATGGTCAAGAGGTGTTAGGCCTTCTGCCACTCAAAAGGTGGCCCAGCTGAGGGACATTTACACTAATGCAAGCAGCAAAGGTAACTAACAGGAGGAGCGGGAAGCCATTGTGCTGTCAGTCAGTTATTGTTAGTGGCCATCACGGAAACGTGCTGGGATGACTTGTGCAGCTGAAGTGCTGTGATGGACGATTACCAACTTTTGAAAAAAGATAGGCAAATAAGGAGACGCCGTGGTGTGGCCCTATATGTTAAGAAAAAAAATGTGAACGTCTGGAAATTAATGATGGTGATGATAGGGTTGAGAGCTTAAGGATGGGAGCCTAAGGGAAGGCTGAGATACTATCAGAGCTAACCCACTGGAGAGAATCTGAGCTGCAAACTGGATTGCATGTGATGGAGAGTCCCCCAGAATAATGAAAAGCCAGGCGTGACCCTACTAAAATTGTTCCCATCTGTGGAGGTGTCCGACAGCGGTGGGCAACCCTCTAAAAACCTGGTACCTCCCAGGAATTAACACCTTTCTGTGGGATGTGTGTGTCTGTTGGGGATATGCTAATTCTGGTCACTGGAACAAAGGTAACTGATGTGATGGCTCTTCTGTATGTTCTAAAATGGCACTGCAAAGGCTCTCCTTTCTGCCCCCCATTAAGTCTCCCCTGTGTCAGCATTCCCTCAACTCTGCACTGCTTTCTTTGCCCCCCAGTTCTTCTGCCCTTCTGCTGCATTTGGTGGTCCCATCCCCTCCCATTGTATCCACTAGTAACATGTCTTGGGAAAAGTGGCGTGCTGTGGGAAAACGATATGTTCTGGGGAATAGATAAACATTTCAGTGAGAAAAACACTTCTTTGGGGGGAAAAGATATGTATTTTGGGGAAAAAAAGGGTGCTTTTTGCAGGGGAATAATGTGTTATCATGGAAATAAGAGGTTTTGGGGGAAATAACGATTTTGGGGGCAAGTAACAGGTTTGGGGGGAAGTACTCATTTGTGGCCTGCGATACTTCCAGGGATGGGGCACTCAGTACCCTGGGCAGCAGTGCCAGTGCCTCACTGCCTCTGGGAGAATTTCCTCCTTACATCTCATCTCAACCTCCCGTCTTTTAGTTTGAAACTGTTGGAAATATCGAAGTAATTTATCAGGGCAGTGTCTCTGATAAAAGCAGATTTTATTCACGATTGCAATGGTGGGCATTCTGCAAGCAGGAGCACACAACTGAAAGCATGCTGCAGTCTTATCCCCTATTCCCTGTTGGCAGGAATCCCTGCCCTGTGCCCTCACTGATGGGGCACTCCAGGTCACAGTTGGCCCTCTGCTGGCTGTCCCCTGGGAGCTGGCAGCATCCACCTCTGTTTCTCCAGGGAAGCAGCATCCATAAAGCAGTTGTCAGGCCATGATCTACCTGCCACGTGTCTGCCAGGTTGGTTTGTTTCCTCTCGCACAGCTCTGGGTACAGGTGTGTGTCTTACAGCCTTTCCCTTTGGATGCCCACCATCCCCCAGCGGCTGTGCAGCTGATGGATAGCCTCTGCGTGAGGCCCTGTGGCAGTGTAAGGCTGAAGTGTGGGGAGAGGACAGCAGTGGTGACAGGCAAGGGGGATCTCTCCACTAAAAGAGGGAAGACGTAGGCTAGATGTGAGGGGGAAATTCTTCACTCGGGGTGGTGAGGCCCATTCCCCCCTTCCCCACCACCTGCTTTCAGGCAGCTGCAGGGAGCACTGAGGTCTCCCCTGAGCCTCCTCTGCCCCACTCTGACCCATCCCAGCTCCCCCAGCTGCTCCCATCAGACGCGTGCTCCACAGCCCTCACAGCTCCATTCCTTCTCTGAACACAGTCCAGGGCCTCCACGTCTTTCTTGCAGTGAGATCCCAGCACTGAACGCAGCACTGAATGCAGCCTCACCAGGGCCGGCACAGAGGGACGGGCAGCTCCTGCTCTGCTGGCTGCAGCACTGCTGACACAAGCCAGGATGCCGTTGGCCTTCTTGGCCCCCTGGGCACGCTGCTGGCTCATGGTCAGTGGGTATCAGCTCACACCCCCACATGCTTTTCCTGCATGCATCTTTCCAGCCATTCTGCCCCAGGCCCATAGCACTGCATGGGGCAGTTGTGACCCAAGTGCAGGACCTGGCACTTGGTCCTGTTGCAGCTCATCCCATTGGCCTCTGCCCACTGATCAGCCTGTCCACATCCCTCCATGGGGCCTTCTTACCCTCAGGCAGATAATGCTTCCTTCCAACTTGATGTCATCTGCAAACTTACTGCAAGTGCACTTAATCTCCTTGTGCTGATCTTCAAGATATTAAACAGGTTTGATTGTCCTGCACATGCTGTGTGATTGCACTCAATCTGCTCTATGACCTTCCCTATACCGTGGTCAGGCTGATGGGCCTATAGTTCCCCAGATTGTCCTTCTGACCCTTCTTGTAGATGGGCATCACATTAGCAGTCTCCAGTTGCCCGGGACATGCCCAGCTCACCAGGACTGTTGGTAAACAGTGGAGAGTATCTTGGCCGTCACCTCTGCCTGTTCCCATCCATCCCCACAGATGGGTGGAGCAGCAGGTCGCTCACTCTTTCCACTCAAGTCATAGGGAGTTACTCTGCTCCCACCCCTGTGTGCCAGCTCAGAAGCTGAGTACCCCAAGGATAACCAGTCTGTTAAAGACAGAAGTAAAGAGGGCTTTAAGAATGACCATGCCATGGACAAGAACTCCTGTGCAGTGGCAGTGCCATGGTGCAGATCCATGACCACGTCAGCCTGAGCCCAATGCCCAGCCATGTCCTGCAGTGCAGGGCTGTAGTGTGTGGGGGGTGAGGTGCAGGGGCAATAGGCTGGTGGGTAGGACACCTTCATCCCTGGAGCTGTGGCCCCTGCCCACAGGGAGCAGCAGCCCTGAATGCTGGGAGCTGTGCTGCACCCCGTGCTGCAGGAGATGGAGCAGCATGCAGCACTGCAGTGCTGCCAGAAACAGCCCTCAGATGGCCAGAGATCTGTGTTCTGTCAACGCCAAACAGACTGCTCCTGGGAGCTGACAGGCTAGTTTCCTGCAGCCTTTTGGCACAGGCATAAAGAAATGTAATCATAAGAGGTGTCAGAATTTGTTTTTGGAAGAGCTTGTGTGTTGGGGAAAGCTGAACGGCGGAGTGAGGCAATGTCTGAGAGCAGGCGGTGCTCAGCAGTTTGGTGGCTGACTCAAATGCATTGCTCCCACTGTCTATTCGTTTTCCTTTGTATTCATCTGTTGTCAGCTGAACGGGAAGAAGAAATGCAAAGTCTTTATCTGTACTTTACATTTGTGCACTGCATTTGTTTCATAGAGAGTACTGGATAATTGCAAAAGAATATTACACACTTGTACAATTGAGAACTAATTGGTATGAATGCTTCTTTGCTTTGCTGTTTAATTGGAGCCAAAGGCAGTTTGGGGAAGTGGCCATGGTCTTGGGAAGGGATCTGATGTTTTTCTTGTTTAAATGTGATCTGGAAAACTGTGGTGTGGAAACCTGATGGCAGGGCTGCCTTGCTTTGGCATCTGCCGTTTGCCTCCTGGTGCCAGCAATGCTGTTGCACTGCAGGAATTCCCATCTGGGCTCTTGGCAGAGGCACCAACAGCTGCACTAAGCACCCAGGAGGGAAGCCTTCAGTCCTCTGGCCTTCCTCTGGACCCCCTTGTCTCCAAGCCCTCCCGCAGGTGTCTAGGTCTGCACACCTCTGCACCTTTCTTGGTGCCTGGATGCCCCTTGCCCTCCCTCCAGCTCTCTTGGCCCCTTGTCTCAAGACCTCTTGTCCAGCCTTTAGGCCTTCAGGCTTCCTGGCTGCAGGTGTCCAGACCTCAGGGCTGCAGGGCGCTCAGCCCCCAGGTCCCCTTGGCCTCTGATCTCCCAGACTCCCTCCTTCTTGGCTCCATGCCTCAGTTTGGCCTCAGGGCTGCTAAGCTGCAAGGCTCTTGGCCTCCCTCCAAGCTGTTTCTCCTTAAGGCCTCTAACCCTTCTGGGCAGCTCTAGGCCTTTAGGACAGCCTGCAGGCATCTGTGCTCCATTACGCCTCTAAGCCTTCCTTTGTACCTTAAATGCCCATAGACTCTTTTAGGTCTCTTTTTTGGCCCCTTTTTGTGCATCAGGGCCTCAAAACCTCAGTGCTTCCAGCCCAGCCCATAGGCACCTCGGCCCTAGGCCTCCCCTTAAGCCTCAAAGACTTCAGACTCTACACAACCATTAAGGTCTCTGAGCCTCCTTGGCCCCCAAAACTTCAGGCCTCAGTACCTTCTGGGCCTTCTGCACTCTGCATCTCCAGGCCTCTCGGCCAGCCTCCAGCTCTTCAGAAATCTATCCCTAAAATCTTACCTCTTAGCTGCTAAGCCCCTAAGCCCTAACACCTGAATTCTGGCCCTGATGCCTCTGGTGCTCTTGGCTGTGATTCTGGCCTCTCGCAGGTTCCCTTGAGCTATGGCAGCAGAGGTTGAACCTTCCCACCAGTGCCCCGCTTTGTGCTGTTGCTGTGTGACAGCTGGCAGCAGAGGGGCGGTCTGACAGAACTTACAAAAGTGCAGATGGAGCAAAGGGGCATAATTGAATTCCTGTGAGGAAAGAATCGCACGCACTGACAGTCACTGATGCTTGCTGAATGTTGATGGAGACAAGCAAATGGCTGTGAACACAGTGAGGGGTGGGTGGTGCATTTCAGCAGCGGGATGGTGACGTGACAGACATGCCATGTTCCAGAGAGCCGTGCAGAGCTGTCACACCACAAAATGAAGAGCGTCTGGATGAGCCAATCTGTGCAAATTGGCTAATGGTGGTGACGATGTTGCTTTATTAAATAGTGTTATTGTGCTCTTTGTATCTGGTGTCGTTTCCATGAAAATACCCAGGAAGCATTACTTTTGGAGAAACCTACATGAAATTGTGTCACATAGATGCTACACTCTGCCCTATGTTTCCCAGTTCTCCCGACAGCACCCATTGTATCCAATAGAGCCACCTCTGCCCTATAAGCTCTGTCCCATAACCCCCACAGCTTTGCCCTGTAAGCTATGCCCCATAAGCTTCTGCTTTGCCTATAAGCAATGGGTTCTGTGGATCCCTATGGGGCTCTACAGTACACACCATAGCCACCACTTCCCGCTGCAGACAGGAGGAGAAGGATGGGGCTATTTCTGACCTCCTTATCACCTGGCCCCACCTCTGCCTCTTTGTCTCTTCTTTGTCCTTGGCAAGTGACAAATTCCTGGGGTGGGGCCACGGGGGTGGTCCGTTCCCACAGTCTGTCAGAGGCAGAACCCACAGCACCCATAGAGAACCACAAGAACATCACACAGAGTCATAGAACCCAATAGAGCCATATAAGAACCACAGGGAGCCAAAGGGAACAAATAGAGACCCATATGGGAGCGATAATGACACACTGTCACACAGGGACCTGCAGGGACCCATAGAAGTGCATAGGGGAACATACTGTGCTGTAGCAACCCATAGTGCCCCACAGCCAGTTGCGTTGAGGTTCACTCACCATGAGACAAAATGCACGGCATTGTGGGATAGCCTGAGTGGCCATCTCACACTCATGGCCACTCTCCATCTCCATGGCTCCCACACCAACCCCATTGCGCTACCCACACTAAGCCCTATCCCACACCAAGCCCTGCCCCACACATGCAGCTGCTGCTGCTCAACAATTTTTATTGGCTGAAAGCAGGAGAGTTGGGAGATCCAAAGGGAATTGGTCAGAGGTTGGGGCCGGAAGGCAGAGCATCTGGGGCTTTCATTCCTCATTGAGTCCCTTCTATTGGGAGAGAAGATGGAGGGAGGTGATGAGGCACATGACAGATAATTGGGTGAAGCTGGGGCAGGGACATGGGGCAGGAACCCACCTTGGCACCAATGTCACGGCTCCGTGCCCGCAGCTTGTTAACCTGGGACTCAGCCATGTCGGCACGTTCCTCTGCCTCATCCAGCTCGTGCTGCACCTTGCGGAACTTGGCCAGGTTGGAGTTGGCCTGCTCTTCCTGTGGGGTGAGGCAGTGGCCATCTTGGCAGCTGTCGTATCACCTATCCATCCACTGGCCCAAAAATCCATCCAGCCGCCCATCCATCCACCCAGGCTTTTCCTATCTACCCAGCAATCCTTCATCTACTCTTTCCCACCCATCCATCTTCTTTCTCCCTCAGTCCCATCATCCTTGCAGCCATCTCAGCATCATTCTGTCCATTCACGCTTCCCCATTCTGTGTCCCAACCCAGCCATCCATCTCTACTCTTCCATTTATCCATCTTCTCAACCATCCCTTTCTCCAATTTTCCCACCTATATCTTCATCTGATATCTCCATCCATCAATCATTTTCTCCATTTCCACATTTTTCCATCTTCTCCAATTTCTTCAGGCATTCTCCTCCATCAATCAGTTTCTCAAATTTCTCTGATTTCTACAATTTCTCCACCTAGTTCTCCACCCAATACATCTGTCCATTCATCCATTTCTCTAACCTTTTCTCCAGCCATTCATAAATCGTTTTTTCTAGTTTTTCCAATTTCTCCATCTATTTCTCCATTTTTCCTAATTTCTCCCTCCCATTTTCCTCTTCCTCCCCACTGAACTCACCGCCTCCTCTGCCTGCCTCTTATAGGCCTTCACCTTCAGCTGCAGCTTGTCCACCAGATCCTGCAGCCTCACCATGTTCTTCCGGTCCTCCTCTGTCTGGGGGAAGGGGGAACGCCAAGGTGGGAGACAGTCGGTCCAGGTCCCACAGCCTCTCATAGATCTCCAAGTTTTAGGTGGCAATGTTTTAGCTTTACCATGGTGGCAATTAAAACTGGATATTATTTAGAAATGTTCTTGTGAGGGGTGTGTCCTCCCTACAAGCTTGTATGTGATTGGACACAGAGGCAGCAGATGGCCGTGGTCATCAGTGTCCACTGGCCATGATGTTCTAGGTCACCCATGTCCCTGTGACCACCAGGTCTGTGCTTTAAATCATCCCTGCCCCTACAGCTAACAGGTCAACCATGTCCTAGGTCACTCATCCCCATTGCTACCAGGTCAACCACGCTGTAGGGCATGCGTTTCCCTAAAGCCAACAGCTCAACCGCATTCCAGGTCATGCAGCATCTATGTGAACATAGAGTGGGTGACGTTCCAGGTCATTCATGCCTTTATGGCCACCAGCTCTACTGTGATGTCCCACCTGGTAGCTGAGCTCCTTGACACGCCTCTCTGACTTGCGGAGTCCCTTGATGCTCTCAGCGTTGCGCTTCTGCTCGGCCTCCAGCTCATTCTCCAGCTCCCGCACCCGAACCTCCAACTTCTGCAGCTGCTTCTTGCCTCCCTTGAGGGCCAGCTGCTCAGCCTCGTCCAGCCTCAGCTGGAGGTCCTTGACAGTCTGCTCCATGTTCTTCTTCATCCTCTCCAAGTGGGCACTTGTGTCCTGCTCCTTCTTCAGCTCCTCCGCCATCATGGCCGCCTAGGCAAGGGAGATGAGACACCAAAGAGGGCATGGAGAGATGGAGGAATGTGGGGAGTCCCATTGGTTCACTGATCCCATTAGTAGGAGAGTGACTGAGGGTGTCCTTGGTCCCTCAACCAAGTCCACCATGACACTCACATCAGTGATGGCTTTCTTGGCTTTTTCCTCGGCATTCCGGCACTCCTGGATGGCTTCTTCCACCTCTGTCTGCAGCTGGGAGATGTCGGCCTCCATCTTCTTCTTCTGGTTGATGAGGCTGGTGTTCTGGAAGAGAGGAGCATGGAAATCACCTGCTGTTCTCCAATGGGACTTCCTAGGTCTTTCTGCCCTCCAGTGGAATGTTCTATGTCTTAATGCTCTATTTCTTGCCTCTCTCCAATGGGATTTTAGGAGATGCAAGGCTGTCTTCATCAGTGTCCTCACCTGGGAGTGGAGAAGCTGGACCCGCTCACTGGCCTCAATCAGTTCCTGCTCAGCCAATTTGCGAGCCCTCTCGCTCTGCTCCACCATAGCCCGCAGCTCCTCCAGCTCCGACTGGAGGAGGTTGTTCCTCCGCTCCACAATGGCAATATTCTCTTTCAGGTCCTCATTAGCTCGTACAGCATCATCCAGCTGTAATTGGGTGTCCTGCAAGGCAACGTGGTGGGAGGAGCATGAGTAGAGAGGTGGGAATTGGGTGAACACACACCCAACAGCCATCTTGTGCCACCCAATGGCCATGTAAGGATCACCCAATGGCTACCTAATTGCCATGCAGTGATCACCCACTGTCCACACAATAGATGCCTAGTCAGCACTCAGTGGCCACCAAACAAGCATACAATGGCCTCCCATGGCTACCCAAGGGTCACCGGATAGCCACCCAATGGCCACTCAACAGCTACCCAATAGGCAATCAATGGCTACCCAACAGGCACTCAACAGGCATCCAACAGCTACACTGGGCTTTCCAATGACTACCCAGCAGGCAAGCCAAATTCCAACCAATGGCTGTCCCTCAGCTAGCAAATGCCCACTCATTAGCAACCACTCAAAGGCCACTTAGTGGTTACCCAATGGCATCTTAGTTTCCACCCAGTGGACAGCCAACAGCTACCTAATGGCCATCCATCAGCCAGTAAATGAATATCTAACAGGCACTCAATGGCCATTCAATAGGCACTCAATGGTCACACAGCAGCTTCCCTATGGCCACTCACTGGCCACCCATCAGCCAGCTGATGGTCACCCAATGCCAACCTAAAACCAATCATACTAGCACCCAATAGCAAACTTGTGCCACCTATTGTCCAAATGGAGATCTTGGCCCATTAATTCGTGATGGGTCAGCAGTCCTATGCGTACCTTGAGATAGCCCTGCAGTGCCTTGACTTGCTTCTGGGCCTCAGTTGCCGTACGGTTGGCATGACTCAGCTGGATCTCCATCTCATTGAGGTCACCCTCCATCTTCTTCTTCAGCCTCAGGGCTTCATTTCGGCTTCGTGTCTCTGCATCCAGTGAGGTCTGCAGTGAGTCCACCACCCGCAGGTGGTTGCGTTTGGCTTGCTCCGTCTCCTCATCCTTCTCAGCAAGCTTGCGTTCATAGTCAGCCTTCACTTGATTAAACTCTAGCTGGGCCCTCAGGATTTTCCCTTCCTCATGCTCGAGAGATGCCTGCGGAGGACAGGAAAACACTGGTTGCCAAAGAGGACACCAGGAGGACACATGGAGATATATGGGGCAGGTGGTTATAGAGCTTGGCTCACCTCTGCCTCCTCCAGTGCTGCTTGCAGCTCCAGCTTCTCGGCATCCAGTTGCTTCCGGACTTTCTCCAGCTCATGGATGGATTTTTGGCTGGCTCCCAGCTGCTCTGTGAGGTCCGAGATCTCCTCTGCATGGATGAGAATCCATCAGACCATGTAGAAATAGATGGATAACATTGGAGTGGCCAGGTGGATGCCATGGTCTCACCTTGGAGGTTCTTATTCTCCCTCTTGAAGGTCTCCAGGTGCTCCAGTGATTCCTCGTAGGCATTCCTCAGCTTGAAGAGCTCAGTGCTGAGGGACCTAGCCTCCTTCTGTGATGCCTCCAGCTCTGTTTGCGACTCCTCAAACTTCTGCTTCCATTCCAACAAGATCTATGAGGAGACCAGCAGGACATTGCTTATAACCTCTTCCTCCATGGAGAACCTTCTCCTCCTCTGAACCCTTACCATATTCTGGTGCCCTGACCTTGTCAAAGTTCCTCTGCTTCTTGTCCAGAGCAGCAGCTGCTGCATTTGACCTCTCTACATCCGCCATCAAGTCCTCAATCTCATTTTGCAGCCGGTGCTTGGTCTTTTCCAAGGAGGAGCACTTGGCATTGACCGCCTCCACAGCCTCCTCAGCTTCCTGAAGTCGTTGTGCCAGCTTCTTCCTACCAGATGGATGGACATAAACCACGCATGGCCTTTCTGGACTCCTTGAAGAGCCTCTATGTCCATGGAAGATGACTCACTTGGCCTCCTCCAGCTCCTCTGTGCGTTGGATGGCGTCAGTCTCGTACTTGGTCCTCCATTGGGCCACCTCAGAGTTGGCCTTGGAGAGAGCACGCTGGAGCTCCGCCTTGGCCTCCATCTCCTCCTCGTACTGCTCTCGCAGCAGGTCACAGTCATGCTGGGCTGATTGGAGGGCGTGGGCCAACGCGTTCTTGGCCTAGGGTAAGGAGAAGATGAGCTGTGTTAACTGGGGACATCTTGAGATCCTCCAACTCATTAAGTGGTGGTGTTCATCAGCTTAAAGCAGTCAGGTATTCTTTAGACCAACTGAACCCAAACAAACTCAATCCATCCTAACTCAACCTCCTTGACTCCAGCCAACTCAACTGAGCTCCTCAATCCCATTCCTCACTCTTAACATCATGGTGTTTCGCACTCTAAACCTCCAGCCCTACCAACCTCTCCAACAAGGACATACCTTGGCTTCCTCCTCCAGCTGCCTCTTGAGGTCCTCCAGCTGCTGAGTGTAGGTGAGTTTCCCTCGTGTCAGCTGGTTGATGAAAGCTTCCTTCTCCTCCAGCTGCCTTGAGAGCTCGCCTAAGGAGTACAAAGAGGGGTTATCATTGCTGAAGAGACCCCCAGAGCCACCTCACAGACCCTAAGGCCAGCAGCTGGGTGAGAGGTGATTGAGGCACTCACTATTCTCTGTCTGGAGCTTGGCTCGCTGGGTGCTGAGGTCAGTGACAGTGCGCTGAGCCTCCTCCAACTTGCTGCGGTGCTCATTCATCTGGTCCTCCATGGTGCGGCACATCTTCTCCAGGGTGGCCTAGGGGAAGGAAGGGGAGATGCAAGGGAACATGGGAAGAGTGGAAGAAGAGCTAGCCTCATCTTGATCTTTGCAGTTGAGGCCCCAGTCTCCTACCTTGGCCTTGATGAGCTGCTCCGTGTTGGAGCTGACATCATCCAGCTCCAGCTTGAGCTCACTCTTCTCCTTCTCCAGTTTCTGCTTGACACGCTGCAGGTTGTCGAGCTGCTCACTCAGCTCAGCCACACTGTCGGCGTGCTTCTTGCGCAGTGCGGCAGCCGTGGCCTCGTGCTGCAATGTGGCCTCCTCCAGGTCCCTCCGTAGCTTCTGGAATTCAGCTTCCCGCTTCTTGTTAAGCTCAAGCTGCACCGAAGTGGCACCGCCTGCCTCCTCCAGCCGCTCACTGGTCTCCTCCAGTTCCTGCAGCAGCTCTGAGCGCAGCTTCTCCACCTTAGCCCGGCCCGTCCGCTCCGCCTCTAGTTCCTCCTCCAGCTCCTCAATCCGTGCCTGTAGCCCATGGACAGGTAGAACATCGCAGGGCTTCCCTTGGCCCAACACTTCCACTCAGCCAGTTGGAGACTCTTCAACCCAACTCAACCCGTTGCATATTCTTCAAATCCAATCTGATGGAGAGTCTTGAACCCAACCCTACTCAATGGAGATTCTTCAGCCCAATCCACCCAACTGGAGACACCTCTACCCAAACCAATTCAACCCAACCCAACAGAGCTCAACACAACCAAGTGGAGACTCTTCAACTCCACCTCAGCCTGACCTGAAGCTCTTTCAGCTTCTTCTGGAGCTGAGCAGCAATTGCTTGCTCATCCTCAATTCGAGTGTTGAGTGTGTTGAGTTCAAAGTCTTTCCTGGAAGAGAAGAAACACCAATCATAGCCCCAGGTTCTCACAGAAGAGCAGTCTCCAGTGAGGTTCTCACAGAAGAGCAGGATTATGGGTAAGAGACAAGGGGACGGAAGAGGTGGTGGGCAGTTCCCTACTTTTTCAGTCTCTCCTCCAGCTGCTGCTTGTCATTCTCCAGGTCCATAACACTCTCCTGAGCTAGCTTCAAGTCACCTTCCAGCTTCCTCTTGGCTCGCTCCAGGTCCATCCGTATCTTCTTCTCCTGTTCCAGTGAGCTCTCCAGCTGCAAACAGTGGAGAAACCTCCATCAGCTGACAAAAAAACCCACCCTAGAAGGATGTTTTCTGACAGGAGAAACAGGACTCACATCATCCACTTGCTGTTCCAGCTTCACTTTGGCCTTCGCCAAAGTGTTGACCTTGTCTTCCTCAGCCTGCAGGTCATCCAGGGTTTGCTGGTGAGACTCCTGCAGGGTCTTCTTCTCTTTGGTCAGCTTGGTGATGTTCTCATCCAGCCCGGCCATCTCCTCTGTAAGGTTCTTGACCTGCATGGTGAGAAACATCAGGCCTCCATCATCATGCCAAAGGTAGAGCAGAGACAGGAAGAGGTTGTCCTTACTCATGGTCAAGCTGAATCTAAAGTGATACAGGAGAACACAGACAATCGCCCTTGGCTATTCTCAACCCAAACCTACCAACTTACATCTCATCTCAATGCAACTAAACCATCTTTGGGTCAAATCCAACCCAGCCACCCTTGGGTCTTCTCAATCCAATCAAAACCGTCTTGGAGTTTCTCAACCCAACTCAACAACTTTTGGGTCTTCTCAATCCAACCCAGCCACCCTTCAGTCTTCTCAAGCCAATCAAACTACTGTTAGGTCTGCTCAGTGCAACTCAATAACCTCTAGGTTTTCTCAATTCAACACTACTCTCCTTACGTATTCTCAACCCAACCCAACTAATTTTGGGTCATCTCAATCCAACCTAACTGAAATACCCTGGGACTTACCAACCCAACCCAACCCAACCATCCTTGGGTCTTCTCACCCCAACCACTTCACCTTGTTCTCTGTGGCATGTTTCTCCTTCTCCACCTTGGCCAAAGACAGCTCCAGGTCATCAATGTCCTTCTTAAGCTCTGAACACTCATCCTCAAGCTTCCTCTTCTTGGCTGTCAGCTCGGCGTTCATCTCTTCTTCTTCCTCTAGCCTCTCTGTCATCTCCTTCACTTTGGCCTCCAGCTGGATCTTGTTCTTGATCAGCTGATCACAGCGCTCCTCAGCATCAGCGAGATTGTCTTGTTCCTATGAAGGGGACAGATTGGTGGGAGCAGGAGGGAAGGAAGAAGGGAGTCTGTGGGGCTGGGACATCTCCATCACACACGGCCTGCACTTGCAACTGGAGGTCATTCTTCTCCTGCAGCATGGAAACCATCTTCTCCTCCAGTTCCTTCCGACGTGCCTCTGACTTCTCCAAGGCTTCCTTCAGATGCCCAAATTCCTCCTTCATTGTCTGCATCAGGGCACAGGAGACCAGTAGCAATAGCAAATGGTTCCACCACTCATTAACCCCACCCTAACCATGTCCTTGGTGGCCCACACCATGATGGTTTTGTGATGTCCTCTCACCTGCATCTCCTTCTCAGTCTCAGCGCTCTTCAGCAGGGGCTTGATCTTGAAGTAGAGCTTCATCCATGGCCAGTTCTTCACCCCCATGAAGGCCCGGATGTTCCACTGGATTACCAAGAGTGCATCCCTATAATGGGGACACTCAGATGATGCCACCACCCAAGCCCTATATAATGGAGCTGGGTCACATGAGAGCTCCATCCTTGCTAGGAGGAGCTATCCCCATCTCACCGGCGCTCCAGAATCTTCTTGAACTCAATGCGCATGAGCTGGCCCCGGGCTTGAGCTTGGATGCGGGTGATGATGAGGGAGAGGCGCTCATCCCGCATCTCCTCCAACAGCCCCAGCAGCCCAGCCTTGAAGAAGACCTTGGAAGAGGAAGGAGGTGGTTGAGAAGAGGATGGAGCAGGAGACAGGTGGAATGGGTGGGATTGGGTTGGATGGAAGGGCTGGAGATTGAACTGAATGGAAGAGCTGCCTGGAAGGGTTGGTGGGCGGGCTGATGGAAAGAATGTCAGATGAGTTGGATGGAAGTATCAATGGTTGTGTTGGGTTAGATGTGGAAGAGTTGGAGACTGGATTGAAGGGCTGGACATTGGACTGAATGGAAGGGCTGGACATTGGATAGGGCGGAAGGGTTGGATGGAAGAGTTGGATATTGGGTTGGACTGGATGGATAGAAGTGTTGGTTGCCAGGACACACTGATGATTTGATGTATGGATGGACCTCACCTTGGTGTGCCCAAATTTGTACTGGTTATGGTCAATGTCAAGGGATCCCAGGAGCTTCTCAGCGCCCTTGCGGCTGTCAATGAATTGCCCCTCAGGGATGGCTGTGGGGTTCAGGATACGGTACCTAGGTAGGGCAGGAAGAGAGAACCCAAAATGAGCTCAAAGCCCATCCCCATATCCCCAATACCCCTGTCATGCTGTCTCCACCGTTGGCGGAAGTCCCCATAGAGGATGCGGTTGGGGAAACCCTTGCGGCAGATGCGGATGCCCTCTAGCACCCCATTGCAGCGGAGCTGATGCATCACCAGTGGGTTGTCCATCACACCTGTCAGGTAGGGGGTAAAATTGGGTGGGGTCAGCCTTTAGCCATACCCACTGCCACAACCTCTTTAGTCTCCACCCCCTCACCTGGCTCCTTCCTCTCATTAGGGATGAGGCAGCGGACAAAGTGGGGATGGGTTGTCTTGAGGTTGGCCATCAGCTTGTTGAGGTTCTCCTGGAGGAGGTGAGAAGAGGCTGAAACCAATGGGCTAAAGGGGAGGACCAAGAAGACCCTGTGGTGAGGTAGTCTCCCCTCTGCCCCATAGCCTGTCCTCTCCATGGGGCACTCACCCGGTGCAGGGCTGAGACAGTCTGGAAGGAGGAACCTTTCTTCTTGGCTCCTTTCCCCTTTCCACTGTCACCACCTGGGGAAAGGAGAAGGGTAAGGTAAGCAAGGAGAGAACTGCCAGGAGTAGATCTTCCCCATCCGTCATCCAACCATGCCCATCCATCCTCTCACCAGCATCTGCCCCAGCATAGTTGGAGAAGAGACTGGCCAGCAGCTTGAGGGATGACTTCTGGTAGAGCCCCACCACTGTCTCATTGAGGGGATCCTTGTTCTTCTCCAACCAACCGATGATATTGTAGTCCACTGTGCCCGCGTAGTGGATGAGTGAGAAGTGGGCTTCCGCCTTCCCTTTGACATTCCTGGGTTTCCCAAAATTGGCCGATTTGCCCAAGTGGTTGTCAAAGAGTTTGGCCTTGAAGGTCATGTCTGAAGCTTTGGGGAACATGCACTCCTCCTCCAGGATGGACATGATCCCCATGGGCTGCCAAGGAGAGGACCTTGTTGGCCATGGAGTACACCAAGCACCATCCAACTGATCACTTTTTGGGTCCCTGGCAAGCTTCCAATGGAAAAGCACCCCAAAATGCCCTGGAAGAGGAATTACCTTCTCAATTAGATCAATGCAGGCCTGGAGGTCCATGCCAAAATCAATGAACTCCCACTCGATGCCCTCCTTCTTGTACTCTTCCTGCTCCAGCACAAACATGTGGTGGTTGAAGAACTGCTGCAGCTTCTCATTGGTGAAGTTAATACAGAGCTGCTCAAAGCTGTTGAACTGGGGAGAGAAAAGACAGTCAATGTGGTCAATGTAACACCCAATGTGTGACCCAATGGGTCAACATAATGCTGAATGGAGTCAATAGGGTCAACTGAAGATACAGTGGGGTCATCAGAAAACCCAAGGGGGTCAATGAAATGCTCAGTAGGACCAGTGGAGTTAACTACAGACCCGTTATGGTTAACATAACACCCCACAGGAGCAATAGGATGGATTGGAGACCCAGCAAAGTCAACAGGAAGCCCAACAATGTCCGTGTAATGCCCAGTGGGGAGGTCGTCACCACTCAGCGGGGGGTAAACACAGCACCCAGCAGCACCACGTTCCCACCGAAGTTCAATGCGACTCTTAAGGATGTCAATCCTATGCCCAGCTGCATCAGCCCACCACCCAAAAGCAGCCATGGTGCTCTCCCACAGCCTCACATCGAAGATCTCGAAGCCAGCAATATCCAGGACACCAATGAAGTATTGACGAGGCTGTTTGGTCTCCAGTGAGTTGTTGATCCTGACCACCATCCAGTTGAACATTTTCTCATAGACGGCCTTGGCCAGAGCCCCAATAGAGTAGTAGACTTGCTGGACGCTCTGTCCCTTGGTGACATATTCATTGCCCACCTTCACCCGGGGATGGCACAGCCCCTTGAGGAGGTCGGCTGAGTTTAGCCCCATCAGGTAAGCCGACTTGTCGGCATCTTCCCATCAAGGAGAAGAGAACATGAGTCAGGCCCCACCTCCTCCACATCTTGGAGGGAGCTGGGGGACCCCAAACTATGTGATCCCACGAACCTTCGGTGCCATCTGGCTCCGCCTGCTCCTCCCGTTGCTTCTGCTTGAACTTCATATTGCCGAAGTGCATGATGGCACCCGTCAGCTTGTAAACACCAGCCTTCTCCTCAGCAGTGAAGCCCAGGACATCGAAAGCACTCTGTAAGGTGAACAGAGGGAGTCAGAGAGGGCCTGATATCCCCCCAGCACTGTGCTGAGGGCACAGACATCATGTGGCTGTGTGTCTGTCTGTCCCAGTCTTCTTATTTGTTAGACAGTCTCATCTACCCATGACCTATTTAACCTTCTAAAATGTCATTCATCCATCTGAAGACTCATCCATCTACCGTAGACTCATCCATCCATGCACTCATCCATTCAAAGATCCAACCATCCATCTAAAGAATCGTTCATCCATTTCAGGGCCCAACAACACATAGTTTCCTTAATCTCATGATCCAGTCATTCATCCATTGATTCATCCACCCACGGTCTCCTCTGTCTGAGGACTCCTCCATCTGCTTACATCGGTTGCCAACAGCTCTTCCGAGTCATCAATGGAGGCCACAGTCACCTCTCCTTGGGATACGTAACTGTAGTCATAAGGGTTGTTGGTGATAAGTAGCATCTCTGCTCAGTGGTGGGGCAGGAAAGAGGGAAAAAGACACAAAATAACCCATGCGGTCCTCAATTGCCTCAAAAAATGAGTAGAAAAAGAGAGGATGGAAGAAGACCCAACTCACCCAGAAGCTCAGGCTTCTTGTTGGAGAGGATCTGGTAGAAGATGTGGTAGTTCCGCTCAGCCTTCAGCTGGAAGATGACTCGGGACTTCTCCAGGAGGTCTGGGGAGGATGGGGAAAAGGTTTTGAGGTGGATGGGATGAGAAGATGGATAAGACTGATGGAGGGTTGGCATGACGGCTCAAAGATGCATCCCCAAAGCCACTCACAAGTCTCGATATCGGCTGATGCCAACTTCCCAGTAGCCCCAAAGTGGATTCGGATGAACTTCCCCTATGAGAACAGCAGCATGAGATTTCTCCGCCCCATAGATTCCCAACTCTGTGCCATAGATCCCACCCAACATCCTCCTCACTCACAAATCGAGAAGAGTTGTCATTGCGGACAGTCTTGGCATTGCCGAAGGCCTCCAAGGCAGGGTTGGCCTGGATGATTTGATCCTCCAGGGTCCCCTGGTGGTGAGTGGAGATCAGTGGAAGGGAACAAGCAGCTCCACAAGTGTGGCATGCTAAGACAGTATGGCCAGAGGACCCACCTTGCTGCTATTTGCTACCTCCTTTTTGCGGTCACCAATGGCAGCAATGCTGGCAAAGTACTGGATGACCCTCTTTGTGTTAACAGTCTTCCCCGCTCCGGATTCTCCACTGAAGCCATGGGGCAGTGGTGAGATGTGTGGGGCACTATAGTGCAGCGCTGCCCTCCCACCCCTCCAGCACCATGGGGCTGGGACTTACGTGATGAGGATGGACTGGTTCTCACGATCTGCACAGAGAAGACACAAGAGACAGTAGACCCACTAACATGAAGACCAGGCTTTAGCTATGGGTCCATTTTTTGGTGATGAAATTTGCTAGTTTGAGGTCCCAACCTGTCAGCATGTTCTGGTATGCATTATCTGAGATGGAGAAGATATGGGGTGGGACTTCAGTCCGCTTCTTGCCCCGGTAGGCAGCCACCACCTCAGCATTGTAGACTGGAAGCCACTTGTATGGGTTGACGGTGACACAAAAGAGCCCCGAATAGGTCTGGAGAAGGGGACATGGGACAGGATCATGAAATGTCATCACACTAGAAGGGGTTCTTGGTGACTCTATGGGTCTGGAGAGGGGATGTCACAGTTCTAGGTAGCCCACACAGTCTGTAAAATAGGTTGTCCCAGTTTTAGGTGGCCCAAGGGATCTTGAGATTTTGCTTCTAGATGTACCAAAGGGTCTCAAGATGGAACACTTCACTTCTAGGATGCCCAAGTGATTTTGAGATGGGAAGTCCCACTTCTATGTGGCCCAAAAGGTCTGGTAATCTCAGTTCTAGATGTTCCAAGGGGAAAGAGGATGTGACATTCCAGTTCCGGTCAACAGAACAGGCCTGTAAACTTTGTTTGTGGGTGTCCCAAAGGGTCTAGACGCAGGACATCCCAATTCTAGATGGCCTTGTGTTCTTGACATCTTAGTTCTAGCTAATCCAAGGACTCTGCAAATGGGATGTCCCAATTCTAGATGACACAAAGGGTCTTGAAATTTCCACTTAGTTGCTAGAAGGGGAATAAAGACGGGATATGTCTGTTCTAGGTGGCTTAATGGGATCCGGAAATCACAGTTCTATGTATCTAAAGAGGTCTTCAAATGGGACATTCAAGGGACTGGAGCACCTCCTCTACAAAGACAGGCTGAGGGAGCTGGGCTGGTTCAGCCTGGAGAAAAGAAGGCTGCGGGGTGACCTCATTGCAGCCTTTCAGTACCTAAAGGGAGCCTACAAACAGGAGGGGAGTCAACTCTTTGAAAGGGTAGATAACAGCAGGACAAGGGGAAATGGTCTGAAATTGAGGGAGGGAAGATTGAGGTTGGATGTCAGGAGGAAGTTCTTTACGGAGTGAGTTAAGAGGTGCTGGAACAGCTGCCCAGAGAGGCTGTGATGCCCCATCCATCCCTGGAGGTGTTCAAGGCCAGGTTGGATGGGACCCTGGGCAGCCTGGGCTGGTATTAAATGAGGAGGTTGGTGACCCTACATGTGACAGGGGGTTGGAAATTCGTGATTCTTGAGGTCCCTTCCAGCCCTGGCCATTCTGTGATTCTGTGACATCCCAATTCTACAGTGGTCTTAAGATGTTGGTTCTAGGTATCCCATGTAGTCTGTAAATGGGTTGTCCCAGTACTAGGTGGCTCAATGGGATCTGGAAATCACAGTTTGATGTGACCCAATGGGACTGGTTCTAGGTGGTCCAAAGTGTTTGAGATGGGATGTGCCTATTCTAGGTGGCCCAATGGGACTGGAGATGGGACATCCCAGTTCTAGGTGACCAAAGAACTCTGGAGGAAAACCACAACATATTGGGTGCCTCAAGTCCCATGGGCACAAGGTGACCACCCAGATCTTTATGAAGAAACCACAATGCTCCTGCATCTTTTAGGCTGTGGGGCCACCTTATAGATTTGGGGCTGCTCTATAGGCTATGGGGTCACCCCCTTAGCTGTGGGCCCACCACAGGGGCTGCTGGAAAGGCTCACATATATCATCCAGGAAGCATAGCGCTCCTTGAGATTGTAGAGAACGGCGGGCTCATGAAGGAACGTCAGCATGGCCATGTCCTCAATGCGGTCAAATTTTGGGGGGTTTTGGGGGTGCACGTCGGCCTCAGGCACTGTCAGGGTCTGCAGAGAGATCCCAAGAATCCCCCAAATGCAACTTCTTCAAGTCAAAATCCCAAGTTCAACTTTTCCACCCCAGATCTCACCAAACTCCCCCTTTTCAGCACCAAATCCCCTCAAATTCAGCTTTGTCACACTAAGGTATCCCCCCAAATCACATTTTTTTATTCACTCCACTACATCATATTTGCCATTTTAAGTGTCCCCTAAGATAGTTTTTTTCACCCCAAGCCCCACCAAATCCTTTTTTTTTTTTTTTGCCCCAAATCTCAACATTATCTCTCTAAACCTCAAATCTCCCAAATCAATCCTTTCCACCCCAAATCCACCAATAAGGCTTTCTTTTCCAAATTGTCCAAGCTGAACTTTTACTCAAATCTCTCCTTTTCATCCCGAACGCCCACAGTAACCCTTTCTCTCCCACCACTCTCTATTGACCCCACGCCTCCGGCCCCGCTGCATTTACCCCATTTACTACCATTGATCCTCACCGACCCCACCCCACTGAATCCCACTGACCCTCACTGGCTCGCCTCCATTGACCCCACCCCACTGACTTCCACTGACCACAGTGAATCAACCCGCGCTGCTCCCATCGACCAGCTCCACTGATCCCCACGACCGCACCTCACGAACCCCCACCCCCACCATCCCCTCTCTCACCTCCCCCATCTCCGTGGTGACGGTGACCCCATTCCCTGCCCGGGCGGTGATGCGGCCACGGACGAACTCAAGCTGGGGGTGGGGCACGAAGCAGAGCCCTCGAGTGTCAGCTGGTGGGGTTGGACGGGACCCCTCGGGGGCACGCAGGAAGGGGGCAGCCACACCCAGCGCTGCCTCCATCTGTGGGTATGGTGAAAGTGATGTCATCACAGTGACAGCATCCCGGTGACATTGTCACGGGGTACAGTGACCCACAGGGATACATGGGCTCCATAGAAATGCATGGGCCCCATAGAGATAAGGGGTGCCTCGCAGACATGCATGAGCCCCCCACACGCAGACTGTCGCATAGATATCTGAGACCCATAGAAATGAGCTGTGACCCATAGACATGTGTGAGCCCAACAGAAATGCAGGGACCCCACAGCAATCCACAGTGCCCCATAGCAATGTATTAGCCCCATAGACATGCATAGTGCCCCACAGAAACATAGGGTCCCCGTAGACATCCATGAGACCCATAGCAATGGGCAGGGCCTCATTGACACACAGGGTCACATTGAAAGAGCAGCACCCCATAGCAATGTATGAGCTCCATAGCAATGCACAGTGCCCCATAGCAAAGTGATGCTCCCCCCTCCCCCCAGCCTCTCCCCTCTGCCCCATAGCATTCATGCCACCCCATAGAGCCTTGTCCTGCACCAAAGCGCTCCCCTGCCTCATACCGTTCCCATGCCCCATAGTGGCCCCTTGCCCTATTGTGTCCCCCAGCCCCACATCAGCCCTGTACCTTCAGTCTCTGGCTCTGACACAGGAAACAGGAACAGATCTGTAGTGCTGGGGGAGAAAGACTGTTACCCACAGCTCCTCCCTGCACCCCATAGATCCCCACATTCCCCTGCCCCATAGATTTCCACATCCTGCCACATCCCCCTGCCCCATAGGTCCCCATATCCCCTTGTCCGGTGGATTCCCACATCCTCCCATATTCCACTACTCATAGGTCTCCACACACCTCATAGCCCATAACCGCATATCCCTCACATCCATGGCTCATAGAGCTCCACATCCTCCACATCCCTATGGGGCACCTCATAGCCCCCTTTGTGACCCACAGCTCCCCATATCCCCACATCCCACATATCTCCCTGCTGCCCCATAGATCACAAAGTGCTCCCCATCTCTCCCCATCTCCCCACCTCTGCCTGCCCCACGCCAAGCCTGCTGCTGCCCCACGGCTTTTATGAGCTTTCCCCCGCCCCACCCCGCCTACTTCTGTCTCCCCTAAAAAATTCCTGGAAGAGGGGGAGGGGAGGGGGGAGGGGGGAAGGAGGAGGAGGGGGGATGTGGGAGGGAGGGGGGGATAGGTGGGGAGGGTGGGGAGGGGACAGTTAGGGGGGGATGGGGGGGGGGGGGGGGGGGGGGGGGGGGGGGGGAAGGGGTGATGGGGGGGGAACCTGCCCCATTGCGCCCGACAGAGCCCATAAGGAATCCAGGCACCACGCTCCGTCCCAAAGAACACACTCTTCCCAATAGTTCCCATTCTATCCCACAGAACTCCCTCTGCCCCACAACTCTCCTTCTCTCACATAGAACTGCCTCTGCCCCACAGATCCCATCCTTCCCCACAGAACCCCCTCTGCTCCACAGCTCCCACTGTGCCCCGTCAATCCCATCCTGCCCTATATTCCCATGCTGTGCCCCACAGCTGTACTTTATAAGCCCTGCCCCATAAGCTTCTGCTCTACCTATAAGCCCTGCTCCACAAAACCTTATCTGCCCCATAGGCTCTGCCCCACTATGCTCCCCCTGTGCCCAAAACCTAGACCCACAGGCCCTGCCCCATAGAACCTACTGCAAGCCCTACAAGTGACACAGGGAGCAAGCTCTGCCCAACAGGCTCTGCCTCTTAGCTCTCACTCTGGGTGTGTATGGGACCCATGGGGCTCTATGGGGAGCAGTGGAGTTCTAAGGGTCCCTGTGGATCTCTGGAACACACCATGTCTGCCACCTTGCATTGCTGACAGGGGGGCAGGGATGGGGCTATTTCTGGCCTCCTTATCGCCCAGCCCCACCTCCGCCTCTTTGTCTCCTCTTTGTCCTTGGCAAGTGCCAAATTCCTGGGGGTGGGGCCACGTTGGTGGCCAGTGGGGGGTGGGGACCCACAAGACCCATAGAGAACCAAAGAGACCCCATAGAGACACATAGGGACCAACAGGGGACCAACAGGGACACAGAGAAGCCTATAGGGATGCATAATGCCCTGTAGCACCCTGTAGCGCTGCACAGCCAGCTGAGGTTCACATGAGGCTGCCCAAAAGGCACGGCAGGACAGCCCGGAGGTCAACGACTGCTCCTGACCACATTCAATCTCCTGCGGCTCCCACCACAACCCCACTGCGCCGTGGGGCAGCATCACACCAAGCCTTGCCCCATACCAAGCCCTTCCCCACACCATGCTTTACCTCACACAAACAGCTGCTGCTGCTTGAAGGTATTTACTGATTGAAAGCGGGGGACTCTGGGGGTACAAAAGGTACTGGATGGAGGTCAGGGCTCGGGCCATGTCGGCACGTTCCTCTGCCTCATCCAGCTCGTGCTGCGCCTTGCGGAACTTGGCCATCCACCATTATCCATCCACTGGCCCAAAAATCCATCCAGCCGCCCATCCATCCACCCAGGCTTTTCCTATCTACCCAGCAATCCTTCATCTACTCTTTCCCACCCATCCATCTTCTTTCTCCCTCAGTCCCATCATCCTTGCAGCCATCTCAGCATCATTCTGTCCATTCACGCTTCCCCATTCTGTGTCCCAACCCAGCCATCCATCTCTACTCTTCCATTTATCCATCTTCTCAACCATCCCTTTCTCCAATTTTCCCACCTATATCTTCATCCGATATCTCCATCCATCAATCAATTTCTTAAATTTCTCTGATTTCTACAATTCTCCACCCAATTCTCCACCCATCCATCATTTTTTTCTAGTTTTTCCAATTTCTCCCCCCTTTTCTCCATTTTCTCCATTCTCTTCAGTTTATCCCTTCACATCACTTCCTATCACCTCCTTACCCCAAAGTTTGGCCTTGAAGATCATGTCTGAAGCCTGGGGAACATGCACTCCTCCTCCAGGATGGACATGATCCCCACGGGCTGCTGAGAGGAAAACCTTGCTGCCCACAGAGGACACCAAGCATCACCCAAGTGACCGCTTTTAAGGTTCCTGGCAAGCTCCAAGTAGAAAAGCACCCCAAAATGCCCTGGGAGAGGCAGTACCTTCTCGATGAGACCAATGCAGGCCTGCAGGGCCATGCCAAAATCAATGAACTCCCACTCGATGCCCTCCTTCTTGTACTCTTCCTGCTCCAGCACAAACATGTGGTGGTTGAAGAACTGCTGCAGCTTCTCATTGGTGGAGATGATGCAGAGCTGCTCAAAGCTGTTGAACTGGGGAGAGAAGGGCCAGACAGTGAAGTTGACTTGATGCCCAGTGGGGTCACTGGGGTCAACTGACATCCATTAATATCAGTAGGGTCGTCTGAACACCCAAGGGGATCACCAGAACACCCAGTGGGATCAATGGCATCAACTCAACCCTCAGAGTGCTCTGCACAGTGCTTAGTGGAATCCATAGTTAACATGAGACCCAACGAACATAACACAACGCCCAGTGGGGCTAATAGAGTCTACTGGAGATACAGTAGGTTCAATGTGATATCCCTTGGGAGCAGTGAGGTCAACCTGAGACCCAATGGGGCCGAGTGCTCAGTGGGATCAACAAAGTCAGCTGAATACCCTGTGGTGCCAACATAACATCCAACAGGTTCAACCTAGTCAACTCAACGCCTACTGTAGGGTCACAGAATCACAGAATGGCCTGGGTTGGAAGGGACCTCAAGGATCATGAATCTCCAGGCCCCTCCGCCACAGGCAGAGCCACCAGCCTCTTCATTTAATACCAGACCAAGCTGCCCAGGGCCCCAGCCAACCTGGCCTTGAACACTCCAGGGATGGGGTTTCCAAAGCCAATCTGGGCAGCTCACCACTCTCATAGTGAAGAACTCATGGTCAACTCATGGTCCCCAGTCTCTCCCAAATTGCTCAGCCCCATAGCAGCTTCCCAGGGCCTCACACTGAAGATCTCAAGGGAGAAAAGTCCAGGACACCAGTGAAGTATTGATGAGGCTGTTTGGTCTCCAGTGAGCTGTTGATCCTAACCACCATCCAGTTGAACATCTTCTCAGAGACGGCCTTGGCCAGAGCCCCAGTGGAGTAGATCACCTGGAGGAGGGACCATGGTGACACAGGACTCATGGTGTCCTCAAAAAGAGGGTGGATAGAAGGACATTGTCTTTACCTGCTGGACACTCTGCTCCTTGGAGACATACTTGTTGCCCACTCTCACTCAGGGGTGGCATGGTTGGCTGAGTTCAGAGCCATTAGGTAGGCTGACTTGTCCACCTCTGAGAACACAGGGGACAGGAGATGAAGATAGGAAGCCATGGGGCTCACTCTATTTCCTTCACCACCCGACTGACCTCACCTTCAGTGCCATCTGGCTCTGTTTGTTCCTCCCACTGTTTCTCCTTGAATTTCACGTTGCCGAAGAGCAGCATGGTGCCCATCAGCTTGCAGATGGAGTTCTCCTCTGGGGTAAAGTCTGACACACTGAAAGCACTCTATAGAGAGAAATGGGGAAAATCTGGGATGGGATCTTCTGCTGGCAGTTCCCCACACTGTCTGTAGTCCTCCAACTCATGTCTGTGGCGAACAGCTCTTTGCCATCATCAATGGATGCCACCATGGTCTCTCCTTGAGAGACAAAGACAGTCACAGGGTTGTTGGTCACCAGCATCGTGTCTGCAAGGAGACAAGGGAGTTGAGAAAGCCAAAATCATTTTGGGGATGCTTGTCCACCAGTAGGATGAGAGAGAATCTCACCCAAAAGCTCAGGCTTCTTGTTGGAGAGGATCTGGTAGAAGATGTGGTGGATCCTTTCAGCCTTCAAATGAACTCAGCACTGTTGAGGCCTCACCTCGAGTGCTGTGTTCAGCTTTGGGCACCTCAGTACAGAAAAGACATGGAGGTGCTGCAGCAGGCCAAAGAAGGACAGCAAGGCTGGAGAAGGGCTTGGAGAATATGGCCTACGAGGAGCAACTGAGGGAACTGGGGCTGTTTGGTCTGAGGAAAAGGAGGCTGAGGGGAGACCTGACTGCTCTCTTCCAGTATCTGAAAGGTGCTTACAGCAGAGTGGGGTTGGTCTCTTCTCACTGATGACAGGACGAGAGGAAATGGTCTCAAGTTGCACCACGGTAAGTTTAGGTTGGATGTCAGGAAACACTTCTTTACAGAAAGGGCTGGACGGATAGCCAGGTGGTGGCCAGAACCTGAGATGTCCCCTTGGTGTTCTCACCTTGCCATGTCTTTGTGTCCCTCGTTCCACGGTTGCTGATGGCAGTGACGATGGCAAGATACCCTCTTGATGTTGACCATCTTCCCCACCTGGATAGGGATGGTGTCATGGACTGAGGGTGGGGTTAAACCTACAAGCATGAGGTTGGACTCACACGGTAAGGATGGATGGGTTCTCCTGATCTGGTGAGACAAGAAGGCCCCAAAGCTCTGCCACAAACCAAGCTCCAAAGAAGGGATGGGGACAAAGTTATGGGGCTGAGGATGTCCCAGAGGAAGTCCCTACCCATTAGTGCATTCTGGTAGGTGCTATACAAGATGGAGAAGATGTGAGAAGGAGCTTTGCTCTGCTTCTTGCCCCATTAGGCAGCCACCACCTCAGCACTGTAGAGAAGAAGCCACTTGTATGGCTTGATGGTAATGCAGAATGGCCCCAAGTAGGTCTGGAGAAGGGGATGTGGGTCAGGGACATCAGGTAGTATCCTTGATTCTAGGCAGCCCAAAGGGTTTTCAGATGGGATGTGCCTATTCGAGGTGGCCCAGTGGGACCTCCCAGTTCTAGGTGACCAAAGAACTCTGGAGGAAAACCACCACATTCTATGCGCCTCAAACCCTACGGGCACAAGGTGACCACCCAGATCTTCATGGAGAAGTCACCAAATTCCTTCTACCCTACAGGTGGTGAGGTCACTGTACAGATGTTGGAGCAGCCCTGTAGGCTGTGGGGTCACCCCAGAGGCTACTTGGAAGACGCATGCAAATCATCCAGGAGTCAAAGCACTCCTTGGGGTTGTAGAGGACAATAGCCTCATGGAGGAGTGTCACCATGGCCATGTCCTCGATGAAGTCGGATTTCAGGGGGTTCTGCTGCATGATTTGGTCCTCTCTGACTGTCACCATCTGCTTAGGGAAGAAGCCATAATGTGCATATAGGGCCGCTACAGGGCCAGAAAATGTCCTGGGGATTTCAGAGAAGGTATTTGGGGTTCTAGGTGCCCCAAAGGTGATGGAAGTTTTATGATGAAGAGGTATTATAGGTGTCCTACAGGATTTTGGAGAGTATGGTTTGGATTCTAGTTGGCTCTTGGGTGATGGAGAAGATATTTTGGGTTCCAGATGTCCCATGGGTGATGGAAGAGGTATTTGGGTTCTCAGTGTCAGTTGGTGGTATAGAAGGTGTTTTGGGATCTGGGTGTCCTATAGAGCCAGGGTGTCCTTTGTGATTTCAGATAAGATATTTTGGGTTCTAGGTGTCCAATTGGATTTTGGAGAAGAAGGTTTGGGGGCCAGATGTCCTATGGGTGATGGAGGAGGTGTCTGGGGTCTTGGAGTCCCATGGGTGATGAAGGAGACATTTTGGGCTGCCTTTGGGCCTTTAGGGGTACCAATAGGCATTTGAGAGTGATTTGTGCAGCCATTTTTTGATGAGTGGACACCATTTTGGGATGATTCCACCCACTGTTTGGGGCCTATCTGCATCATTTTGGGGGTGATTTGGACCATCTTGGGGGTAATTCAGCCTGCCATTTTGAGGATGATCTGGGCCATTTGGATATGAGTCTAGCTGCCATTTTTCTGTGGCAATGCAGGCCATTTGGGGAGTAATTTGGGCAATTCTGAGGGCAATACGGACCACCTTTTTGGGGTGACTCCGGACACCATCTTGGGATGATTCCAGATGCCATTTTGGGGGTAATTTGGACCATTTCAGGACTAATTTTCACAATTTTTGGCAGCCCACCTTGCCCACGCTCGGTCTGCATGGTGACGTTGGTGCCATTACAGGACACAACAGTGGCCCTGATGAACTCCTCATGCTTGTCAGGGATGGAGATGTCGTGCTCGAGGTTGAAGGGCCATGTCTGCGCTGCCAAGTGCTCCTGCTCTGACACCACAGGCATTGTGTGGCCTCCAAGAACTTGGCCAGCTCGGAGGGTAGGGCTGGTATGGTGGCCTGTACACCTGTACGCCAGCCTGCACACCAGTAAGGCATCAGTCACACCAGTAAGTCACAAATAAGAAACCAGTCCAACTAACACCAGTGAGGCACCATCAGGACACCATTAAGTCAGTACTAAACCAGCAAGGCACCAGTAACACAAACACTACTAAGGCTCTAGTAGGACACCATTAAGCCCAACAGAACACCACTAAGACTAGAAGGACACCACTGTGACACCACTGAGATCAGCAGAACACCAGTAAGGCACCACTAAGACACTATTAAAACTGTAAGGCATCAGCGACTCCTGTAAGGCACCAGTGGGACACCATTCACACCAGTGGTACACCATTAAGGTACCAGAAGGACAACAGTAAGATACCAGTACTACTACTGCCAGTAAGATTAGCAACACTAACATCAGCAAGGCACCTGTAAGACGTGTAAGGAACCAGTAAAGCACCGCAATGTTATCAAGACCAGTAAGACACGAGCTGGACACTAGTTGGACACCAATGCTTCCAGTCCC
The DNA here is from genome assembly GCF_019238085.1 of Lagopus leucura. Classification (NCBI taxonomy): domain Eukaryota; kingdom Metazoa; phylum Chordata; class Aves; order Galliformes; family Phasianidae; genus Lagopus; species Lagopus leucura. The sequence goes on along the minus strand of NW_024962276.1, from coordinate 7,585 downwards.
TCCTTCACCTTTTTGTCCTCATTCAGTGAATCCAGGTCCAGAAAAACAGCATGAACTCATCAGTGCATCCCAGTATATTCCAGTCCCAACCCAGTTCACCTACGGACCCTCCCAATCCCTTCCCAGTTTCCCCCCCATACCCACTCCTAGTTCCCTCCCATCCCCCTCCCGATTCCTCCATATCCCCCCATATCTCCTCCTACTATCCCCCTACAGAACCCCCAGTGCTCCCAGTTCCATCCCAGTCCTTCCCAGTTTCCTCATATCCCCTCCCAGTCCCAACCAGTCCCTCCCATTCTCCCTATCGACCCTCCCACTCCCTCTCAGTTTCCCCATATCCCCTCCCAGTTTCTCCCATTCCTTTCCAGTTCCCCTACAGACAAACTCAGTCCCCTTCCAGTGCTCCTCATTCCCAACTCCCACCTGCCCAGGCTCAGTTGCTTCTGATTATGGGGACTTCTTTTATCTCCCCCCCTTCCCCAAAAAGTTATACATCATCTAGGAGGCGTGGCCAGACAGCATCTGACATCCACCTCCTCCCTCAGACCCCCCCCTGCCACATAGGCATCCATAGGACCACAGCCCTATAGGACCACATAGGGATCTCCCTGCCTCCTAGGGACCCTCTGCCCTACAGAAATTCCATAGAACTCCCTCGACCTCATATGAGCCCCGCATCCCAATACAATCCCTCAGTTCCCCCGACCACATAGCTCCCCATAGGATCCTACCGGATCCTATAAGACCTCCCCAGCACCACCACAGCCCCATACCCAGCCCCACAGAGCCCTGTAGGACCTTATAGAGCCCACGGGATCCCTTAGGGGCTCCTCAAGTTCCATAGCGCCCCAGAGGAGCCATGGGTTCCTATAGGATTCCACACTACCCCCCCCTTCCCCCTCCCGCCCCATAGGACCCTATAAGACCCTATGGAATGCCACAGAACTCTGTGGGATCTACAGCCCCTCGAGTCCACGGGACCCACAGGGACAAGGACAAAGTCCACACACGGCCCCCCGCCCACTCCCTCCGGCTATTATGGGATGGATGACGGCAGGCGAAAGGATCGCGGACGGACAAAGGGCAGGTGGAGGTGGGGCAGGCTGCCTTCGTCCCTGTCCTTGTCCCTATTTTTAGGACTCCTCCCCCAAGCCGAGCAGCTGCTGCCCTTATACGGCCACATGGGACACCCTGGCGCCCCTCCGGCTGCTGCTTTTCTCCCGAAGTTTCTGCACCTTCCCCTGCGTTTCCCCAGGTTTTCCTTCATTTCCCACTAACTTACTGCATTTGTCCTTATTTCCCTGGTTCTTCCCCAAATTTCCTTCCAGTTTCACTCGTTTTTCCCCTTTTTCCCCTAATTTCCTTGTTTTCCCTCTTTCTCCTTAATTTCCCCGATATTTTTATTTTATTTTCAACCAATTTACCCACTCTTCCCTTATCTCCCCCAAGGTTCTCCTAATATTACCATTATTTCCCCTGCTTTTCCCAATTCCACCTGGCTTTGCTCTTAGTTGCTCTTATTTCCCCTTGAATTTCACCCACTTCCCCTCCAAATTTCCTTTTTTTACTTCATTTTCCATTTTCCCCCAATATTCTCCTAATTTACAAAGAAAAAAACTATATTCTCCCAAACTTCCCCTCATTACCTTATTTCCCCCATTTTTCCCAAATTTTACTCATTTTACCTCAAATTTCAATATTTTTCCCTTATTTTCTCCCATTTTTCCCAAATTTCTCACTTTTCCCAGGTTATTATTCTAACTACCACCTCATTTTACCCCAATTTTCCCAAACATGCCAAATTTTTCATATTTTTCCTCCAAGTTTCTTCTACTTGTTCCTTATTTTCCCTAACTTCCCCCTAAGTTTCCATATCTTTCTCCTGAATTTCCCCAATTTTCATCTAGTCTTTCCCTTCAATCCCACTGCTTTTCAGTCCTGGGCCTATTTTGGGGGAAAAATATGTTAAATTACTACATTTTATTTATTTTGAGCAAATTAGGACCCCGCAAACCCACACTTGAGAAGAAAACTGGGAGGAAACCAAACAAATTATATAATTATGTATCATTATTTTTATCATTATCGTGATAAGAAATGGTGTAAGATGAGGAAAACCCACAAGAAGCTTGTAAATTATTTTTTATGGAAAATGACAGAATTGGTGAAACCCCAAAATGGCTACAAAATAAAGCCACAGTTTATCTCTGGTAGAGATAAAAGAATCAAGTAAAAAGGAAAGGGGATGACTGCAAACACAAAGCCAGCTGCAGAGCCCACCTCACCAAGCCTGATCTAACACACAAGGAAGATACAATCAGCAAATCTTAAAGCCTCTCTGTGCCTGGCAAGACCGCGGAGGAGACCTTAAGGCAGAGGGGAGACGAGGTGACCGCAGGCAGCTGGCACAGCCTCAGCAAGGGCAGAGCACGGCTGGCCCTCCTGGTGGCCTTCAGTGATGGAGTAATGGCCTTGGTGGGCAAAGGGAGGGCGGCCGATGTCACCTACCTGGACTTGTGCAAAGCCTTTGGCGTGGTGTCCTTGGAGGTGTTCAAGGCCAGGTTGATGGGGCCCTGGGCAGCCTGGCTTAGCATTAAACGTGGAGGTTGGTGGCCCTGCATGTGGCAGGGGGGTTGGAGATTCATGATCCTTGAGGTCCTTTCCAACCCTGGCCATTCTGTGATTCTGTGGTGCCCCACCACATCCTTATCTCCAAGTTGGAGAGATCCGGGTCTGAGGGGCGGGATGTTTGGTGGGTAAGGAATTGGTTGGAAGGTCACAGCTGGAGGGCTGTGGTCAATGACTGCGCCAGGTGGAGGCAGGGATGAGTGCTGTCCCACAGGCTGCTCTGTGGGACCCGTACTCTTATCAGGGATGTGGATGATGGGATTCAGTGCACCCTCAGATACCGAGCCGAGCGGTGCAGCGGATGCAGCAGAAGGAAGGGACGGCATCCAGATGGACATAGACAGCAGGCCATGGGAACCACCTGAGGCTCAACAATTTTCAACAATCAATCAGACGTGAGGGGAAATTCTTCACTCAGAGGGCAGTGAGGCGCTGCGCTGCTGCCCAGAGCCGTGGGTGCCCCATCCCTGGAGGTGCCCAAGGCCATGATGGGCAGCCCGAGCTGGGGAGGAAACCAGCACGCAGCAGGAGTGGGGCTGTGACATTATTTCCAACCTGAGCCATTCTGTGATTTTATGACATACAGGACATGGGGCACACGGGTATCAGGGATACAGAGGACAATGGGGACATGGGCACACCTGGGGCAAGAGGGAGGCGGGGACTATGAAGGGGCCAGAGAAGTGGGATCTGGAGTTAAGGGGATGGAGGGGCTACAGGGAGGAATGGGAAGAGGAACTGGTCACGGGGTGTGATGAGCTGCAATGGGGGTCACAGGACTTCTTAGGTGTCATGGGGTGGGGTGGTCATGGGGTCAAAGAGGGGGATGTAGGGTGGTTATGGGGTGGAAGGGGTCACAAGGACATAAAGAGGGATCCATATGGGGAGTTGTACAGCAGTGTTACATGGGAGCATTCCCCCATTTTAAGACCCTGTCATTCCCACCTTCTTTTGCTCCCCAATTCTGTCCCCAACATCCTGCTCTCCTTCTGTAGACCCTTCCTCCATTTTACCCAATTAGGCTCTCCTTTAACCTCTCCATTTTTGCCCCTACCCCTGCCTGCCTCTCATTTTGGCCTTCCGCTAACTCTTTCCCCTCCCACTTAAACCATATCCCCGCACCTTTTTGTCCGCTCTCGTTACAGAACTGTAGGGGTTGGAAAAGACCTCTAGAGATCACTGAGTCCAATTTAAATTCCACTTCAGGCTGCCCGCTGCCGCGGCAACACTGCCGGAAAGCAGCGCCGTTAACGACAACGCCGCCGGAAAGCGATGCCGTCTCCATGGCAACGCGGCTGGCAGCGCTCTTCCTGATTGGCTGACCCGAGAACCGCCTCCCCTCCTTCCCCCGGCGGCGCCACGGGGCATGCCGGGAAGCGCGGTCCTTTCGCGCGCTGCCGGGGAGCGGTGCGGTTCTATGGCGGAGCCGGCGGTGAGCGGGGAGGCCGTTCGGGGTGTTGTGGGGCGGGATGGGGGCGCCGGAGGCTGTAGGTCTGTAAGTTCCGCGGGGCTCTACGGGGTGGGGCCGCAGGCGGGTGCGGGCGGGCACGGGGCGGTCCGTGGGGTCGCGGAGCTGTAGAGGCGGAAGCGGTACGGGAGCTGCTGGGGTCCTGGGAGCTGTATGGGGGCTGCGGGGTCCCGTAGGTGATCCCGTAAGCTGTGCGGGTCCAGCAGGCAGTGCCGAGAGCTGCGGGCTGCTCGGCGGGCGCTCTGGGAGCACGGTAAGCGATCCTCCGGGTGAGCGTCTGGGTTGCGCTGTGGGGTGCTGGGAAGCGTAGGTGTGCTTTGAGGTCCTGGGAGCGACGGAGTGGGAACAAGGGCCCTGCGTGCGAGGTGCAGAGATGGAGGGGTGCTGCGGCAGCGGTGCGAGCGCTGCTGGGAGCCGCGGGCGTGGCTGTGGCAGTGCTGCAGGGGGCCGGCGAGGCACGGAGAGAGCGCGGGGTTCAGCAGGCGGTCCTGGGAGCCGCAGGGGCGCGGTGGGGTTGTGCGGGTGCTCATGGGATGCCTGGGGGGTTATGGGTGCTGCAGAGGTTCTATAGGAGGACCGTGTCCGACCCGGCTTCCCCCGTGCAGCCTCCCGGAGGGCCGCAGCCCCGCGCCCGGCGCCTGGCGGCGCTGCTGAACCGCAGCCTGCGGGTGCGCATGTCGGACGGGCGCACGCTGGTGGGAGCCTTCCTCTGCACCGACCGCGACGCCAACATCATCCTCGGCTCCGCGCAGGAGTTCCTCAAGGCTGCTGGTACGGGGCCACGGCGGGAAATGGGGCCGCAGGGGCAGTGGGGACTCGGGGTCGGATGGGGGTGAGGGGAGCGATGAAGTGGAGGCAGCGATGGGGAGGGCGGTTGGGGTACCGGGGGTGATGGGAGCGGGACCACGGGGAATGGTGGGGATGGGGACGTGGCGGTGAGGCTGACACGGTGCTGCTGTCCCCTGCAGATGCGTTCCCGGGCAGCGAGCCGCGTGTGCTGGGCCTGGCCATGGTGCCTGGGCACCACATCGTGTCCATCGAGGTGGAGCGCGACGCCGCCGCCACCCTGTGCTCCTGACGGCCCCACCGTGGGACGGAGCCCTGAGTGTTGTGCACCTCTCATGTGCCCCAACGGGTGATGGATGCCTGCCATGCAAAATGACCGCCGGGACTGCGGTCCCCGCAGCCCCAGTAGAGCTCCCGTGGTGGTCACATGTCACCACGTGATGCCGTCATTCCAGTCCCCTGCAAAGCAGGACGCAGATGCCCCTTCCTCCCCCAAACACTCTGTTTTCAGCCTGAAACAGAGTTGTGCAGGTTAATGTTAATTTAATCTCGGGTGCAAAAGGTTTCAGTGGGCAAGAGGGAACACACAGCAGTCCTGGTCCCACCTAACTGCGATAAAATGCCGCGGCCAAGGGGGGTCAGGGAGGAACAGGAACAAGGAAGGGGGTGCGCAGAGGGTCTGGGGTGGCCACAGGGTTCAGCACCATGGTAGGGAGGGGTGGAAGGGGGCCGCTGATGGCACCATCCCCCGGGGTTGCGGTGACACTGAGACGCAGCCCCCGACAAGTGGTGCACCCAGGGACCTGCAGCGGGAGTCAGGAACCCCAGGGTCGCCCTCCCCCCACAACAAGGCAGCCCCCGCAGCACTTCATGTAAGGGTTAGAAAAAGATGCAGAAATGATCATTTACAAAATAAAGTTCCCCAAAATGCCCCTCCGGGATAGTTTCTGGTTGAAATCTGAGAAAGGTCTGTCAAAGCTCCCCCCGCCTCCAAGGTCCCTCTTAATGCTTTGTGGGTGAGGACGGGGGCAGAACGCACCCCAGAGCCTCCCTGTGTCGTGGGGGCATCAGGAACTTCTGCGATGAGTGGGAAGGGTTGAAGACCGATTTCTGTTAACAGCAGAAAGTCTGCGTGCTTATGAAGAGGTAAAGCTACTTATTTATCACTTTATTTCACGCTTCGTTCAAATATTTGACTGAATCCTGAGTTCTGGAGCAGGTCAAACTGGGCCAGCAGTAAGCAGACAAGTACGGAATATTTTCCAGCAGATCGTAACGTGTGAACCACGGGAACGGCTGTGACCTGCTGGTAGGAAGAGCACACCAGACTCCAGTCAGAACATGAGAATCCGGCTCTGTCCAAGTCCCAGATGGTTGGCCAGCAGCCAGAAGGACTGAGCGCATGTGCGCAGGGTGACGCTGCCGGTCTGTTGAGAGCAAACACGTGGCTGAAGAATCTGATGCTGATCTGGTGAAAAGACTGCTAACGTGAGCCCATGTTTAAAGACACAACCACAAACACAGGGTTGCCCCAGTGACCCCTGCCAGGGCCCACAGATTGCACCTGCCATGTTAAAGCATCTCAACAACAGTGTTGGGAAGTGGCTGCTCCACATTTTCCCGCTGTTTCCGGGGCTTGTCTGTGTTCCCTCTCTCTCCATTACTGTTTTCCATTAGTGGGTTTCCATACCCACCTGTTTGTAGGTTGTTTTCAGGTTTCAGTGTTACGCATTCCTATGAAAACCGGGGTTGCTGTTCTGTCCCTCGGGATGGAACATTCCTCTGTGTTGCAGTCTCTGGGATTTGTGCTTCAGCACAAAATGTGGAACGTGAGCAGCTCGGTTCCAGGAGTGTTCCAACACTGCGCAATGAGCGCTGCCTCCAAACACAAAGCAATTCCTACCATTCCAGAGACCGAGCACTTCAGAAGTTATGTAGGTACCTTGCATACAGTTGGGCACCAAACCAAAAGTGAATCTTGTGTGGATTTCACCAGCTGGGATGGGGAGATCCAAGAGCCTGGGCTGAGGGTGCGCAAGGAATAAGCTTGTAGGGAATGGGGGGAGGTGGGTGGCAGTAATTAAGTGTCAAGAAAGAGGGTGTTTGGAGATATCAGTAATATCGGTGGGGACTGAAGGCAAAGAATGTGAGGAGATGAAAATGAGGAAGTGAGAGCTCCTCCATTTCCAAAAGCCACATGTCAGAGTGTCTCCATCCCCACGGGAGGTGACCCGGGCACCTGGGCCCCACCTCGGAACCCCCGTTGCCTGGGCACCCAGGCAGGCCGTGCTGTGCTCTGGGACCATGGAGCGGCGGTGGCTGCCCCTCCTGCTGCTCCTGGTGCCCTGGCTTCCGGGGCTGCACCCCTGCCTGCTCTGCTTTGGGCCCCCCATTCAGTGGGCCCGGCTCTGCCGTGAGATGGCCAGGAGCTCTCAGGACTCCCAGCACCAGCACTGCCTGGAGGCCCTTGCAGAGGCTGCTGTGCCACTTGCCCCCGTCACTGTGGGTGGGTGGTGGGACCCCAGGGATGCCCACCCCAATGGGACCCTCTGCCCCCGTCCTGACTGGCACCCGAGGGGCCACCATCTCAATGGGACACTCAGACGAGCATTCTGGGGGCCCTCAAGCATGCCACGGTCTCCCCAGTCTTGAGGTGGACTCCCCCAGGCACCCCTCAGACCCATCTGGCACTCTCCCAACTCT